>NC_138776.1:121427863-121782863 GCF_965119305.1 Pelophylax lessonae | reverse complement strand
CAGATTAAGGTGGTGTGGCCCTCATCCATTGTCTGGCAATGACTTCTGGCAGGAAATAAAGTTTCATGCAAGAAAACCTTGGTAAATTTGTCTACATCTGGATCAGGAAATATCTCTAACAGACACTGTTTAGGATGCAAGGTTAAAGGAGAGCCCATGGTATCAGGTAGGAAGTTAACAACACCCAAGAATGTTCAAAAAATGTTCGTCCACCATATATATAGTATTGCATATAGGATTGTCTTGAAAAATCTTCAGTAACAAGTTAACTAGATATTGCATGTAACAATAATATGCTGGTGAACAAAGATCTGAGTTCATTGCCCCAACAGGAACCGTTCAGAGAGGCAAAACTTTGCTGAACAGCAGTGCTTGTCATAGAACTGCCCATGAAAAAACTTGGGCAATAGAGTGGTAAATAAAGTTCCAGAGTGTATTCCACTTGAAAGAAATATAAATTTGCAGCGTGTTGGTGGTGTCATATATCAGATCCTGTAAGGATCAAGCTCAAGCATGTACCCAGTATACTAGGTTTCCTATTCAGAGTGATTAAGAAAGACTCACGTTCTATTAGTTCCTCAAAGAAAAGACCACAGCCAAAAGATGAAGGAGTGACTCATTTACACATGGTGGCCACAGCCTGCAGTGATTTGTTCTTGGCTGTAGGAGAATAGGTAGCATTTAATAAAGTAAAAAGGAGGAGTGTTCATTAGGGTCTCAGAAAGCCAGTGGTCAAAATTGCCAAGGATTGAAGAAATGTGCCACAGATAGATCCCAGATACATCATAGTTACATAGTACATACATAGTTACATAGTTGGTAAGGTTGAAAAAAAAGACACCAGTCCAACCAAATCAACCTGTGTGGGTGTGGGTGTGGGTGTGAATTTGTTTTAAAACATATACCCCTGTATATTGTGATCATTAAGAAGCCCATCTAATAGTTTTTGAAACTATCGATGCTCCCTGCTGATATCACTGCTAATGTGTCAGGAAGGCTCTGCAAGAAAACAGGTTATTACCCGCAGGGAAGTACCATTTCTTCAAACCTCCCAAAAAAGAGGCGAATTAGAGTGCGCATGCAAACTAATATTGACCGGAATGCGAACGGATGTGTGCATGCGCTCACAATTGTTTGCGGTTCATCCCGTGACAGATGAGGGCGCCAAATTAGCTACTTAAGCTGGATCAGCACATGGTGTGGGTGTGAATTTGTTTTAAAACATATACCCCTGTATATTGTGATCATTAGGAAGCCCATCTAATAGTTTTTGAAACTATCGATGCTCCCTGCTGATATCACTGCTAATGTGTCAGGAAGGCTCTGCCAGAAGACAGGTTATTACCCGCAGGGAAGTACCATTTCTTCAAACCTCCCAAAAAAGAGGCGCGTTAGAGTGCGTATGCAAACTAATATTGACCGGAATGCGAACGGATGTGTGCATGCGCTCACAATTGTTTGCGGTTCATCCCATGACAGATGAGGGCGCCAAATTAGCTATTTAAGCTGGATCAGCACCTAGGATCAGTGCTGTCTCATCTACAGCATTTTGTGATTGTCCTGTTCCCTGTTACCTGCATCTGCTCTTGAAATACTGACCCAGATTGCCTCTGACTATAACTACTCTTCACCTGCATCAATCCAGGCTTGTTCCTTCACCGTTCTCCTGTCTCCTCATCTGTACCTGATCTACACGCTCTGTGTATGACCCGCCTTGTCTGACTCTGCTTACCTTCTTGTCCCCTCTGAGCTATCAAGTTGCTGCACCCGTCAGTCTGCTTTGGGACATCTACTACCATTTGGTGCCCTACTCTACCGGCAGCCCAGCAGTCTGCATGTCCACTGGCACTCATGCGATTCTGCACTCCTGTGCCACCTGTATATTCTACCAGGAACCCAGAGTCAGAGGTGTAAGAGAGGCCTTCCTCTGCTCTGAATCAGGCTCTACCCACCAGGTACATTACAGTGTGGAAGAGAATTCCACATCCTTACTGCTCTAAAAGTAAAGAATCCTTTACAGTGATTATGGTTAAACCACTTGTCTTCCAATTTCAGTGAATGGCCGCTTGTCTTTTGAAATTATCTTTCCCTGAAAAGTTTTTCCCCTATGCTAGGGATATCAGTAAGATATTTGTGGATTGCTATCATATCCCCTCTCAAGCGTCTCCTTTCCAGAGAGAATACATTCAATGTCTTTAGTCTTTCCCCATAGCTGATGTCTTTCAGTCCCTTTATTAGTTTTGTTGCCCTTCTCTGAACTTTTTCCAGTTCTAGCACATCCTTCTTGAGGACTTGTGCCCAGAACAAGACGGCATACTCAAGATGCGGCTGGACTAGAGTCTTGTAGAGTGGGAGAATTATAGTTTTATCCCTTAAATAAATTCAATTTTTGATGCATACTAGTATTCTGTTGGCTTTAATTACAGCAGCTTGGCATTGCATGCCATTGCTGAGCCTGTCATGTACCTCTCCTTTTTTAACATTATTTGCCATGTAATTACTCACCCCTTTATTTTATTTAGGTCTCCCTGTAAGGTTCCCACGTCCAGCTCAGAAGTTATTGCCCTGCTTAGCTTTGTATCATCTGCAAATACTGAGATTGAGCTATTTATCCCATCCTCTATATCATTCATTAATAAATTAAACAGAATTGGCCCCAGGTCAGATCCTTGAGGGACCCCACTTACCACACTGGACCATTCCATGTACTCACCATTTATTACCAAACTTTGGACACGCCCTTGTAGCCAGTTTTCCATCCAAATGCCATTAGACCTCAGTTTGTAAAGTAAACATTTGTGGGAGACTTTATCAAATGCCTTGGCAAAATCCAGATACACCACATCCACCAGCCTTCCTTTATCTAGATGACAGCTCACTTTCTCATAGAATGATAAAAGATTGGTCTGGCATGAACGATCCTTCACGGATCCATACTGATTACTGTTAATTATACTATTTTCATCAGCAAAATCTTGGATATGGTCCCTTATCATCCCTTCCAATTGCTTACATACTGTTGATGTTAGGCTGACTGGCCTGTAGTTTCCATGGATAGATTTCTGCATTTTTTTTTCAAATTGGTATCACATTGGCTTTTTTCCAGTCAGCTGGTACCATTTCAGTCAGTATACTGTCCATAAAAATGAGGAACAATGGTCTAACTATCACATGACTGAGTTCCTTAAGGACCCTTGGGTGTAAGCAATCTGGTCCTGGTGACTTATTTATGTTAAGTTTTTCAAGTCTACTTCTGATACTGACTTCAATAGGGATAACAAGGGAGTCAGGCAGCCGCTTCTCCATTCACCTCACGGTGCTCCATCTATGTCAGGACCACCTCTGGGTCTTCAAAAAAGTGCACTCAATTGTTTCCTTCCACCCAAACCCGTGCTGGGAAAAGCATTTCATATTTAAGATATTTTATTCTTAGGCTCTTAGCTTTAGTGAAACTTTTGCATTGGCGCCACACCTCCACAAAAAAATTTGGGAAAACTGTAATTTTAACGTTCCCAAATGGGATATTACCCCTTACCCTTGCAAGGTGAAGCGCCATATCCCGATCTTTATAATTAAGGAGCTTAGCAATAAAAAGTACAAGGAGGTGCACCTGGAGGTGGTGGTCTCGCTTTTTTGTGGGGGAAAAAAGTCTTTCTGCCATAGGGAAAAAGTGGGGGAAAAGGTCTCTCTCTGCCATAGGTTGTGATCAAAAGTTGTTCCAGAAAAGCAGATGGTCCCTCTGCACCTTCAGGCAGGCCAATGAATCCCAAATTGCTTTGGCATAGCCTGTTCTCCATGTCGTCTTGTTTTTGCAGTACTTGTAGCTGGAAGTGATCGGATACATCTTGTAAAGGTGGAAGGGACTCTTCTACACTACCCAGCCTAGTCTAAGTATCTTTGACCCAATCACAATGTTTTTGGAAGTCCTGGCGAATAAGAGAAATGTCCACAATGTAGTCTGACTGGATGAAATAGCGTTCAACACCTTGGCAGTGCTATTTCCCACTGGATCAGATTCTCTAGCCTGGGCACCACCATCTTCTTATGAGGTTTCCGTAACGGAATCCCAGACCCAACCGACTGGGTATCTCCGCCAGTAACCTGCTTCCTAAGCTCTGGAACACGGGATCCGTGATTCTGGCTATAGTTACCCCCAAGAGCTCAACAGTACAAGCTTTGGAGTCATCCAGAATCAAACTGTTTATTCAAACACAAAGCACATGGAGATGAACACTTCAGAGACAACCCCTCCCCCTTAGTCAATCCACTCAACACACCCATCCCATAATAACAATATAACAATGGAATGCAGGTATTCAACAACAACAAACCCCCACCCCCACTAGCAAGAGTCTGATTAGTGCAGAGCCGGCCTGACAGGGGTTTTTGGTCACCCTGTGCCCCTTATAGACACAGGGTGATTTACACATAAGAGGCACCGGGGATGCTGGACAAGGAGTCTCCCAACCTCCCTAAAGCAATTGGGGTTCCACAAACCCTCCAACCACAGTTTCCTTGTCCTGCCGCCTAAATCGGTCCAACTTGTAGCCTGAATCCTTGACTTTTTTTGTCAGTGACATAGCAGGGCAGGTCGCTGGTTCCGACAGGGACACAATAAAAATGAGCAGAAGACTGTAGGGTCACAGGATGAGTGTTTAACCACTTCCTGACAGTCCGCCGCCTATTCACGAAATAGCTGCCATAACTCTGGTATTTTCACACGTGGCCGGAGGTCCCAGCGGCAGATTCGCTGTGGGATCACTTTTATGGGCAGCGGGAGAGCTGCCCCTCCCGTCACTTCCTGGTCATTTTCCCCGCTTACTGGAGCCGTCGTTAGCGGGGAAAATGATCTGGTCCATTCCAGTCCCAGGCAGGAAGTGGAGGTCCGGAGCTACGTCATACATCACTTCTGCCCAATGGCCTTAAAGGGTCAATTTTTTTTCTTTTGCTTTTAAGTGTAGATGTGATATCTGAGGTCTTTTTGACCCCAGATCTCACATTAACCAGTTGCCGACCACCCGCTGCAGTTTTACTGTGGCAAGGTGGCTCGGCTGCACGAACCGATGTAACTGTACTGCCGTCCCTCCGATGTTCTGATTCGTTTCAGAACTGATTAGTCATCAGGTCCAGGCCAATTATTTTTGGCCTGGACCTGGTAATCAATTTTGACCAATTGCAGAATGGCCTGTGCCTGTGTAATGTAAACACAGGCACAGGAAATGATGCAATCTTCTCTCCTGGAGCCCTTTTCGGTTCCAGCATGAGAGAAGAGAGCCTCAACTGTGAATACACAAGCACTACACTGACACCAGTACGCATAGGCCCACATTTAACCCCCTGATCATCCCCCAGTTAACCCTGCACTGTATACTATTATATTGTAATGTCTTATTGTTTGAAAAAATGAAAAATTGGCACTAATTCATAAAGCAATATATTAATAAATGGTGCAAAGACGATGTGATGTAATCAAACATGCGCAAAAAAGATATGATGCATATGAAAATCATACAACACCTCAGACAACACCGGATCCCCGCTCCACTCCACGATCCTGTAGCGTGTGGTCACCGGCACCATCCGGTAGGGGAAGGTCCGCTGGACAGCCCTATGTCATCGGGCTCGGTCCGTATGGACCTTTCAGTACTTTTCTCAGCCCCGGAACGCCTGACTGAAAACCCCAAGATGGCTGATGCCGCGCTGCTGGGCCCTGACACTCCATAGCAATCCTCCCTGCAGCTGGAACCTGGACTATCAGTGAGCCCTGCGGGGGGGGCTCCCTAGTGAGTTCCACACATGGGGGGTCAGTTTCTCCAGCATCCACGGAATCACTTCTAGGCTGAATGCTGACTGTCATGCCAGGGTCTCCCATGGAGGCAGGGGCGATCCCTTCACATTCTCCTTTCCCTGGAGCTGATTTCTCCCCAGGCCCTCAAGCTTAGATGGAAGCCATGTTTAACAAATTCGCTGAATTACTTGACAGGGGTCTTACTAACACTGCCTATAGAATAACTGGGGAAAGTAAGGATGATCTTATTAACCTTGGAACACGCATAGAATTCATAGAAAATAAACACACAATACTCCAATCTAACCAGAACTCTGATCATCTCCAGGAACTACATGATCAGTTAGAATTAGCCCTTCTGAAGATTGACGATCTGGAAAACCGCAGCAGGAGCTATAACTTTCGAATCAGGCGGGTCCCTGAGTCCTTTCAAGATGTGCCAGCAGTGGTACAATCTGTCATCAGGGGGTTACTGCCGGATATTGCGCCACATAAATTGGAATTGGACAGGGCTCATAGGGCCCTACGGTCCCTCCGTCAGGACGGCTTGCCCAGGGACATTCTAGTGAAACCTCACTACTATGGAGTAAAAGAGGACGTTATGCGCAAAGCTCGCAATAGTGACAACCTGTCCTTCCAAGGTGTGCCTATTCAAATATTTACTGACTTATCCCCGACCACCATTCGCAGATCATTTAAACCCCTATTGGCTGCTCTAATCCAACACAACATTTAATATTGCTGGTTATTCCCTTTCAACCTCAAATTTGAATTCAAGCAAAGATCCTATTCATTTTCTTCCTTTCACGAAGGCGAGAAACTACTCCTCAAACTGCATCTCATCTCTCAAGACCCTGGATCTCCCCCTGCATCCGTGGCTTCCAGCTCCACCAAGCGACAACAGCCTTCCAGTCCACTGTCCCCCCTATGGCGTCAGACCAAGTCCAAGAAATCTAAAGACGGTCGCCCACCCTGAGACTCCTCTCCTTTATTTCTGGCCTCACCTACTTCATGAACGTTCTCTGGAAATCTCCTGAACAATAGCTGGATATGTCATTATCCTTGTTTATATGTGTTTTTTTTCTCTAATTTGTTCCTCATTTTTTTTTCTTTTCGTTGTACAAGGACTGGGTCTTATGTATTTAAGTATCTATTTCTCTTGTTTTAAGATTGCCCCCTTGTGCTAGCTCTTTGAATCACTGGGAAACTGGTCTCTACCATGCTTCATGGGTGGACCCGGCTATTTCTGCCTGTTCGCCTGACTCCTTCTTGATGGTTTCCCAGTGTAGTCAAAGTGTCGGTTCTACACAATATTTTCTAATGGGTTCATGTTTTACTAAGCTGATGTTGGGGGATCCGGATCACTGGGGCGATGATCATGCCCCTCTCCCCATTTTGGTTACTGGTTCTCCAGTCTTACCAACATGGGAATTTCCCTCTCCTCAAGGGGATAGTTTTTTCACCTATTTTTGGTCCTGTGGGACCTTCTTTGTTGTATGTCCTTGTTTGTTTGTCTTGTCTTTATGGTTTCGTCTGTTTGCACTCCAAGCCGGTTTTATGCACGCTGGCCCCAAGAACTGATGGCCTTCTACCTGCTTAAGACCCCTATCAGTAGGGGCGTTCTTGAAATTGTCCTATATTGCTACCCCTTTCTTCCTTCTAACCCCTCTTTTTCTTCTTCATTGACCAGGGTGACCTCATCATGGGAACTCATGCCTGCGATGTACCATCCTCCTTGTGATACCGAATCATCCTCCTTCTCTGGTAAGACCATTCAATTTTTGCTAGATCAGTCTCCCATTTGCCATGGCCTCAACTGATACTCCTAAGCTTAGAATAGCCTCACAAAATACCCAAGGCCTTAACTCCCCTTCTAAACGCAGAAAGGTCCTGCACAGCTTTCATTCTCAGAGGGTAGATATATTATTACTCCAGGAAACTCACTTCCCGCAACATTACAAACCATCCTTTCTACACGCTAAATATCCTTCCTTCTATCTAGCGAATGCTCAGAACAAGACGAGGGGGGTTGCGATACTTTTTTCTCCCAGCTGTCCCTTTTCTATGGTATCCACTCATCCTGATCCAGAAGGTAGATTTCTTCTGGTAAAGGGTCACATAGCGGGCACCCTATACTCATTTATATCCTATTATGCTCCTAATCGAAACCACTTTCAATTTTTCCAATCGATGTTTGATACCCTGTCCCCTCTTTTGGAGGGGGTGATTGTTTTCAGGGGAGACTCTAACATTGCGTTTGATCAAGGACTCGACAAAAAGAGACCACCGCCACACCAGCAATTGGCTCCATCTAAGCAAAGTCTCCGTATTTGTAAACTCCTGGCTAAACAGGGTCTGGTGGACATTTGGAGGGAGACTAATCTGAACGGAAAGGACTACACACACTACTCTTAACCCCATCTCTCTTTTGCTCGGATAGACCACATCTTTATTTTCTCACCGCATGTCCCACTAGCAACCAGATCTTACATCAGGGATGCACCCTGGTCTGACCATTCGGGGGTCTTTCTGCAGTTGTTGGGAGGTGGGCAGCGGTCTCATTAATACATTTGGAGACTGAATGAATCTCTTCTCAGTAACCCCAGTACTGTCAATGAAATTGGCAGGGCCATTCAAGAATATTTTCGCCTGAATGACACACAGGAGATCTCCCGGGAAACAATTTGGGCGGCGCACAAGGCCACTATCAGAGGAGTCCTCATCCAAATTTCTTCGCGCACCCTCAAGGCACATAAAGCTGATGTGGAACGACTTGACAGGGAATTTAGGGAACTTAGCGATAACCACAAGAAGAACCCATCTAGTCAATCAGTGGAAAATAAGAAATGTTTTTGGCGCTCTCAGGAGGTGCTAGTCAATGCAGTGGCTGCAAATGAGAACAGGTGGCGGGGTAAATAAAAAGGAGGCACCAACACATAGGGAATATAACATGAATGAATTCATAGAAAACCTGGGCACAAGGTGGGAATTAAGAGTCAGTGTGCAGGTTCTTAAGCAAACAGTGGTGGTGTGCTCTCTTAAATACAGATGGAGAGGGGGGAGAGAGGTGTGTATCCGAGGTAGTCCCTGGGATGGATGGATGGGTTGTCACTGAGGGCTGCTGAACGGAGGAGCGAAGCGGCTCTGTATCAGGAATATAGAAGAGAGGAAAGCGCCTCTTGAGTGTTGTATACAATTTAATGACAAAAAAAGATAATAGTGACTCACATCTAGGTACTCATTAACGTGTGTGGCGTGACGTTGTGCTCCGGAGGCTGGAAGTCTGCTCTGTTCTGGTGTAGTCTGACCGTCCGGGAGGGGTCTGGAGGCTTGCTCTGATGACTTCCGGGTCGACTCAGTGGAAGAGCTTGGAGTAGCTTGAGCAGCGGCCGGCAGCGTCTGACGTCACATGCAAAGAAGGGCAGTAAGGGCGATCCGGGCTTCACAACGCGTCTCGGGCTCCAGCAACGTGGTCATTGCAGGATGATGCCTGCAGATTTAGGCATCATCTTGGTATCGTTTTTTACAGCCAGAGGTTGGCTTTCATGTAAAAGCAATACTAGCAGATAATTACAAGCAGTAAGAGGGGACCCCCCCCCCCCCGCTGCCTTCCACAGTTTTCTCGGGCTCTCCTGTCCCACCAGGTAACCCGAGACTGCAGCTGGTAGTTCTGTCAGCTGACCATAAAGCTGATTGGAGACCAGAATGGCTCCATACTGGAAGCTATCAGCATTTCATGACTTCAGTTTTGCCAGATATAAACAGCGCCATTGGGAAATTGGGAAAGCATCTTATCACACCAATCTTGGTGTGGTCAGATGCTTTAAGGGCAGAGGAGAGATCTAGAGTCTAATAGACCCCAATTATTTTTAAAAAAGAGTACCTGTTACTACTCATTGCTATCACAGGGGACATTTAAATTCCCTGTGATAACAATAAAAATTATAAGAAAAAAAAAAAGGAAGGTGTCAAAATAAAATAAAAAAGCAAAATAAATAATAATAAAAAATAAATAAATTCAAGCACCCCCTGTCCCCCTGTGTTTGCATGCAAAGGTTAACGCATGCATCGGTCTGGTGTCAAATGTAAACAGCAACTGCATGCAAGCCAAAACAGAAAAAAATCACAGCTCAATTCACCAACCAGTTTGCTTACCAACCAAATTAACTTGTCTAACAGTATGCGTTAAAAACAGGTTTTAGTTAGCACACATTTGCAAACGCATGGGTAAGCTGCAGGGCCACATTTGCGTTTGCAAATGTGTGCTAACTAAACCCCTTTTTTAAACGCATACTGTTAGACGGGTTAATTCGGCTGGTAAGCAATTGCAGCATGCATGTGAGGTATTGCCCCAAATGTCAGATTAAGGGCAATAATCCTTGCAGTAGTTCTCCTCTGTAAGTCTAAAGTGGTAACCTGCAGAGATGTATAGTAACGAAGTAGAACTACTTAAGTACTGTACTTAAGTACCGAAATGCGGTATCTGTACTTTCCTAGAGTAGAATTTTTTTCTCCTACTTCTACTTTTACTTCACTACATTTTTTCGATGATTTCGATACTTCTACTCAAGTATTTTTTTTTTGTGCTGCATAGTTACTCGTTACTTTTAAAAAAATTACCACTGGCAGAACAGTAGATGGCAGGTTGCATAAAGCTCAAAAAATGTGTATAATGTCATTTGTAAATCAGCGCATACGAAAATAAAGGCTGTGTATAATAAAAGTTGCTATACCAAATCTTTCCAATAAAAAGAAAATATGAAACAAACAAATAAATGGTGCTACAGCGCTTAAAGTGCATCAAGAAACTACTAACAAACAGGTTAATCATTTGAGGTTAATCATTTGAATAAATCATTTGAAATAATAAAAAACAATATGATGTTCAAACTTTTGACTTCTTTCGTTAATAACTACATAACACAGTACTTGTACTTCTACTTTCAGTACTTGAGTAGAAATTTTTTTTCAAAACTACTGGTACTTTTTACTTTAAGTACTTAAGTAGCAATTTTTTTGAAAAAACTACTTGCAATACTTAAGGAAAAAAAATGTTGAATACTTCAGTACTTCTACTTAAGTAACTTTTTCTGCGAGCACTTCCACTTCTACTCAAGTCACGTTTTGATCGAGCACTTGTACTTTTACTCAAGTAGAAGTTTTGAGTACTTTATACAAGTCTGGTAACCTGTAAAGGCTTTTAAAGGCTTTCAAAAATGTACGTAGTTTGTTGCCACTGCTAGGGTGTGCACAATTTTAAAGCTTGTCATTTTTGGTATCTACAGTATGTACTCGGCAATAGAACATCTTTTATATGTTATAAAACAATTGGGCAATATATAGTGTATTTGTGCATTAAATTTAAAAAAAGTGTTTTTCTTTCCTCAAAAAATTGCGTTTGGAAAATCTCTGCGCAAATACCGTGTGACAAAAAAATTGCAACACCTACAATTTTGTTCTATAGGGCCTCTGATTTAAAAAAATCTATAATGTTTTGGGGTTGCTGCTGGATCTGTTTGACATGAAATTGCAATTTAGATCTGTAGCTTAAACAGCTGGAAGATGGTGATGACACTAAGTCCTGTGTAAATCTTTTACATCTGAAAGCTCATTTTGCCAACCATGAGAATGGAAGGCAATGTAATCTGGTGAAAAAGAGGAGTGATATCTGCGCTTAGACAAATAAATATATGAATATATAAATATATATGCAAAAATAAGTATAACAATATGTTGATTATGGCAGCCAGCTAAAAAGTGGATTACAAACTTGTAGACATAAAAAGAAGATAAAAGCAGCGCCAAAAATTGTAATAAAAATGTCCAATGTATGTTCCATCTGATTTCACCATTGGTATCTGGGATCTTGCTCCTATTTTCCTTCCTCCATATACTATATTGGACATTTTGGACTGCAATTGGACGTTTTTATTACAATTTTTGGCGCTGCTTTTATCTTCTTTTAATGTAATCTGTGCATCAACCAATGTTGAATCTTGAAGCTTTATTAACAAAACAGCGTGGGTGAAACTACTGAGAAAAAACAAAGACAGATGAATATAATCAGTATACAAAACATACAGAAATACAATGACTAAGCTATGCTGTAGATGGTGATAACCAAGAAGCCCACTCACCAGCAATGCTGAATTTAGGGGATGCAAATTGTAGTCCAACATGTGCTTTGATAGCTGGTTCCTTCTTTCAGTCTCTAAGATAGTCTGTGTTCCCACAATGCACCTGTTTCTCTTCCTAAGACTTAAGAATGATGGGAACTTTTGGTAAAGGTGAACAGTTTCTAGTTTCTGCACAAATAGGAAATTTACCACCAGCTCCATCTTGTAGTCAAATCTGATATTGCAGGCATACTTAATGATATTCTGCTGGAGGCAGAACACCTACTGCATGCAAATAGGAAAATGAACCATGTTAATGCTGGCTGCCTCACGATGTTTACATACTTGCTAAGGTTAATCGCTGTGGTAAATACTGGCTTTATTGCACACATAACATCAGTTGGTAATGTTAATGCAATATTCAATCCATGTACCTTTACTCACCAATAAACAGACCTGTGCTGCCTATGGTCTCTGTTTACTATAGAAATACATATACAGTAATCTTTTTTTGCATTTAAATATCGGTCATTAGCAGGTGTTAACCCATATCCTTGAATGCTAAACCTATTTCAATATAATATAAATAAATGACTCCAATAGGAAAAAAGGTGATTACCCAGAAGTGATCCTTTGAAAGATATAGAATAGTATATTATATATATATATATATATATATATATATATATATATATATATATATCTTATATATATAAGATATAGAATAGACTATAACAAAATTAGAACTTTATTCATTTTTATAGCTTTTCAATGTACTTCTGGGTAAACAGCCCCAGCAATTCAAAAATAGATAATTGATGTTGTGAATTATTATCACATTAATTTCTCTGTAGTGGTTTTAATAAACTTATTTCCCAGTTTCTCTAATCTTCCGTTTCATTGCAAATGAGCATTGGACTAATGTGTTTTAGTGCAATTCAAATAAAACTAAAATAATTGTTATAAAAAGAGGCAAGCAAAATGACAGACTTATTTGATGGTAATACATGTGCAGGAAAACATTTTCAAGTGGCATTGTAAAAAAACAGATGCTATTATGATTGTTATTCAAACTGAGGTCAGAGGGATACTTTTGCTGAATGTTTGCTAATGCCATAAAGAGACAATGCACAATTAGAAGATAGTAATCACCCTATATAACTTCCTCCCATCCGCGCTATAGCCGAAGTACGGCTGCAGCGCGGACTCACATTTTCGGAAGGCCGTCTTTAAACGGCCTCCCAGACACCGGCTCCCCGCATGCTCCCACTCCCGCGCATCGGGGAAAATCTGTGTCGGCCGTGTCCCTTGGACACAGCCAATCACAGATCGTGGTGAATGGCCAATCACAGCAGCCATTTACCACATGAACGGACCGTCCAATGAGAGATGATCTCATATGTAAACATATGAGATCATCTCTCATCGCCAGCGCTCCTTCCTCACACAGAGACTGCGTGTGAGGAAGGAGGAGAGCCGATCAGCCATCGGGGACACAGAAGAATGTAATCAGGGCACTGATCACCAGTGCCCTGATTACACAAGGTATATTAAACACACTAACTGCCCACCATCAGTGCCCACAGTGCCCGCCATCAGTGCCCCCCATCAGTGCCCATAGTGCTGCCAGTCAGTGCCCATAAGTGCCTGCTCATCTAGGCACTGATGAGCACTGACTGGCAGAACTATGGGCACTGAGTGTGGGCACTGATGGTGCTGCCCATCAGTGCTCATCAGTGCTGCCCATCAGTGCTCATCAGTGCCACCCGTCAGTGTAAATCAGTGCCGCCCGCCAGTGCCCATCAGTGCCGCCCATCAGTGCCGCCTCTCAGTGCCCAGCAGTGCCACCTCTCAGTGCCCAGCAGTGCCACCTCTCAGTGCCCAGCAGTGCCGCCTATCAGTGCTCATGAGTGCCGCCTATCAGTGCTCATCAGTGCGGCATATTAGTACCTCCTCATCAGTGCCACCTCATCAGTGCCCATAAGTGCCACCTCATCAGTGCCCATAAGTGCCACCTCATCAGTGCCCATCAGTGCAGCCTATCAGTGCCCATCAGTCCTGCCTCATCAGTGCACATCAGTGAAGGAGAAAAATGTATTTATTTTCAAAATTTACTCGCAGAAAATAAGAAAACCTTTTTTTTTCAAAATTTTCTGTCTTTTTTTCTTTTTTTTTGTAAAAAATAAAAACTCAGAGATGATTAAATACCACCAAAAGAAAGCTCTATTTGTGTGAAAAAAATGATAAAAATTTCATATGGGTACAGTGTAGCATGACCGCGCAATTGTCATTCAAAGTGTGAGGGCACTGAAAGCTAAAAATTGGTCTGGATGGGAAGGGGGTTTAAGTGCACAGAAGGCAAGTGGATAAGGAAATGCCTGAACAAGAACCTTCATGATAGGATCACCAGATAACCTTTTAATAAAAGATGCAGATTTAAAGAGACTGCATAAAAAAGAAAGTATAGTTAGAGTGGGGAAGACTTTCTGTTCAGTTTTTATTTCTGTATGTGATTTGGGGATTTGTTTTCTTGTATCCTGTCCCTGTGATTCCTATGCAAGAAATGAAGGTTTCTTATAGTTATAAGCATCATGTGCTGTTTATATGGATTTTTTACTACAGCTTACCTGTAAAATCTATTTCTTGGAGTCCATCATGGGACACAGAGCCGCATTCATTACGATATGGGTTATACGCCACCTTCAGGTGAATGGACACTGGCAACCAACAGACAGGATGTCCCTCTATATAACCCCTCCTACACATGAAGTGCCTCAGTTTTGTAGCAAGCAATAAAAGGCCCCATACAAGAGGGGAGAGACCTCTGTGTCCCATGATGTACCCCAAGAAATTGATTTTACAGGTAAGCTGTAGTAAAAAAATCCGTATTTATTTTTCCTTCATCACAGGACACAGAGTCATATGGGAATAGCAATGCATCTGAGGGGAGGGGGGATACCATAAATACCACCATCAGACCACAAAAGATCTACACAGCTGCCTGCAGAACACTGCCACCAAATACAGACTCCGCCTTGGTCCTAACATCCACTCAATAGAAGTATGCACTAATGACCAAGTCACGACTTTGCAAACTGAGCCATAGAAGCTTGATGGCGAACTGCCCAAGAGGCACCTACTCTTCTGGTAGAGTGTGCCTTTACAGGAAAAGGTGGAACCTTCCCTTTCAAACCATATGCCTGGATAATAACATTGCAAATCCAATGAGAAATCGTAGACTTAGATGCTTCCTGCCTTTTCCTGGAGCCATCTGGCAGCACGAACAAAAGATCAGTCTTACGAACTTGAGCCTACCTTTCCAAACAAATCTTAAGTGCCTGTACTACATCAAGAGAATTTAATAACTTTTCCTCCTCCGTTTGAGGATCTGGAGAAAAGGAAGGCAGTATAATGTCCTGATTCAAATGAAAAGCAGACACCACCCTGGGCAAAAAACCTGGATGTTGACATAAAATCACCCTATCTTGATGTAAAATCAAGAATGGCTCTTTACAAAAAAGAGCTGCTAGTTCTGATTTTCTTCTGGCTGAAGTTATCACAATAAAAAAAAAAAAAAAAAAAACAGTTTTCTGGTCAGAAGAACCAGGAGAATATACCCCATGGGCTCAAAAGGCTTTTTTCTGTGAAACTGCCAGCACCAGATTTAGATCCACTGGGCACAATGGGGGCTCCACTGGTGGAAGCATATGTAACATCCCTTGGACGAAGGTTTGAACCAAGGAATACAAGCGATCAGATTCTGGAAAAAAATGACAAGGCTGAAATTTGACCCTTAAGAGTGCTCATATCTACTCCTTGCAAGAAGGCTAGAATTATCCTGATAATTTACTTGCGGGACTGCCATTTTCTGGCTTTACACCAGGTAATGAAAGATTTTCAGACTCTGTAATAAATGTTTCTAGAGACTTCCGAGGTTTTCCAGCATTTATCAGGGTAGAAACTGCAGGGCCAGATATACCCCACTCCTTCAAAACTAAGGCTTTAATAGCCAAGCCATCAAATTTAGAGACTGTAAAGCAGGGTGTAATATCTGACCTTGAGAGAGTAGGTCCGGACACATTGGAAGAACCCAAGGCCTTGTCACTGCCATTTTTTGAATTTGTGCATACCAAACCCTCCTCGCCCATGCTGGAGCTACCAGAAATACTGGTTTTCCCTCTAGCTGGATTCTGAATAACAGACGCTGTAGCAGCTGAACCAGAGGAAAGGCATAGATCAGGAAAAACTCCTCCCTAGGAGTCACCAAAGCATCCACTCCAACTGTAAGTAGATCTTTGGTCCTGGACACAAATCTCTTCAACTTGTTGTTGAACCTGGATGCCAACAGATCTACATCTGGGACCCCCCCACCCAGCGTTGGCAGATCGATGCAAAGATCTCAGGGTGGAAGGACCATTCCCCCGGAAACATCTGTTGATGACTCAGAAAGTCTGCCTGCAGGTTTTCTAGTCCTGGAATGAAGAACCCTGACAGGCATGGAACAAACTTCTCTGCCCAGGATAGGATGATATCCACCTCTTTCTGGGCTGACTGACTCCCAAGACCACTTCCCTTGGACAGTGGCTTCCCCCAGAACCACTCCCCAACCGGAGAGACTGGCATCTGTAGTCACTACTTTCAAGACTACTGGAAGAAAGGATTTTCCTTTTCCCAAATATCTGGTTAACAACCACCAACCCAGACTCTGACGTACTCTTGGTACCAGGGACATGCACCAGTCTAGGGACTGGACCTTTCTGGTCCATGCTGACAGAATTTTGTTCTGTAAGGGTCTAGCATGGAATTGAGCATAGTGAAGTGCTCCGAATGTGAACACCATCTTCCCCAATAACTTTGTGCAAAGACGTACAGAAGGATACCTTTGCCTTCTTACGGATCAAACCAGATCCTCCAGGTCTGTGACCTTTCTTGATGGCAAGAACACCTTCGCCTGTATTGTGTCCACAAGGAAACCCAGATATTCAAGACGCTGGACCGGCTGTAATGCTGACTTTGCAGAGTTCAGGATTCAACCCAGACACTCTAAGAACTGTGCATTTTGAAAAATATTTTGTCTTTGAGCCAAAGCCGATCGATCTATTAGTAATAGATCATTTAGATATTCTAAACTGGTTCAGAGCTTTGATATCCAGTATAGGTCTCACATCTCTGTTCGGCTTGGGGACTACAAAAAGGTTTGAGTAAAAACCCCTGAATCTTTCATCCCCTGGAACCTCTGCAATCACTATTTGGGACCTTAACTGGTCCAGAGCCAGAAAGAGAGATCTTTTTTAGAGGATCTGCAGGTATGTTGGACTTTACAAACCAAGGATGCGGGAACTCCAGAAATTCCAGTTTTTATCCCTGCGAGATGGTGGAAATAGCCCAGTTGTCCTGAATTATTTCTGCCCAGACTTTTGAGAACCCACTGATTGAGTAGGGGTGCCTCTTCACAAGGTAGGCTTGAAGGTAGACTTGGTAGATCTCTGGGCCCAGGGTTTCTTTTGCCCTTGCCCTGAAGGCTTGGTTCTACCAGATGGCTGGGTCCATTGCAACTGCCTGGGATTAGAAGCACCAGAAGTGTGAGTGCTGGGAATCTTAAAAGAAGGCCATTTGCTTTTCCTCCTAAAAGGTAGCAATGCACTTTCCCCCCTGAAATCTTTTGGATATACTTATTTAGATCACCACCAAATAGGTGTTCTCCATGAAAGGGAAAGCCAGCCAGAGACTTTTTAAACGATAATTCTGCAGACTAGGATTCTGCACATATGCACTGGTAAATAAGCAAACCGTGACATCTGCTGTATGGACTCTTTAAGAGCATCCACTGAAAAACATAAAGTGCGAGGTACAGTAGATCTGTTAAATCTTCCACAGACTCTCCTTGAGAAGGAACCATCCTGAGCACTTGCTAATACGGTATTTAAAAGAGTGACAAACTCCTATAGCTGCCACTGCTGGTTGTATCGCAGACCCTGCAACAGCAAAGGATGTTTTTAGTAAAGATCCCAACTTCTTATCAGCTGGATCTTTAAAAACCTGGGCATTATCCACAGGACAAGTTAAACTTTTGTTAACTGAAGAAATTACAGCATCCACGTTAGGTATACTCTATTTGTCCGAAAAAAAACAAGCATTTATAGTAGAAATACGTATTATTTTGTATTATCATGCACATCATAAACAAGTAGAACAAATTATTTAAAAAGCATTGGCCTATCCTAAAAACTGATAGACAATTTAAACAAATATTGCCACAACAACCGACATTCGTATATGGAAGAGCCACCACCCTCTGAAACATCATAGCCAAAAATAATGTGAATCCTCCAAATAATACAACAACCACCTTCTACCAGGGAAAGGGTTTCTATCCCTGTAAAGGGTGTTTTGCATGCCGGAAGACTAATAGAAATGGAATTAAGTGTAGCCAGTTTACATCAACCTCCAAGAGAATAAGAGAAAGAGAATACCCTATAAAAGATGTTATATCCTGCAGATCATAAGGAGTGGTCTACATATTACAATGTACATGTCAGAAACAATAAGTAGGAAGGACGAAAAGGCCTATGTGAAAGAGGATAAAAGAGCACATAAAGAATGATTCCCTAAATATAATCTGTCAAAACATTTTTTGGAGCATCACAATAAAGACCCCACTTCACTACAATTTTGGGCAATTGATAAATACAAACTTAACTGGAAAGGAAGCAATCAGAGAAATCAGTAAGCATGAATCCTACTGGATTTTTGAATTGGGCACTCTTCAGCCCCGAGGATTAAACATTGACTTTGATCTAAATTGTTTCATATCCAATCATTGACCTGTCACTAAAGTATGATCATCTGCTGTTAGGAGTCCAGTTTCTAACATTTTTATTTCAATACAAATGATTGGAATAATAGCATGCTCGGATTACAATAACACATATTACATAACACAGAGCCAATCGGTATGTCTGTTTAAGAACTCCCCAGCCAATAGACCCATGGGATGATCCTATCTGTTTGATACATATACCCTACACTCAGTTTATTTTATTTATTTAATGTTGCCTTTTATCAAAATATGTGCATCCAATAACAATTTTAAACCAATTTTCCAATTTGTTATTTTAACTATACATATTTTTATATATTTTTTTATTTTAATTTAAACTTTTTTATGTATATTTATTTTTATTTTTATTTTATTTTTATTATATTTTTTTCTAATTTCATTTTAGTTGGTGTCATAATTGAAGGATATTATATATCCTTATTATATTTACTGACAGTATAGATAAATGTGATTAGAGGTTACCTACTTACATATTAAGTAACCACATCAATTAGTAAACAATCAACTTTTTTTTATAAGACAAATCCCAGTTCTATATATAATCGGATTGTTGTTTATTTGATAACTATCAAGTGCAGTCAGGTAATAAACCATCCTAGAGCTATGTTGAGGATTATTAGCAATTATCGCACTGAGAAGCCGATGAGACGTTGCTATAGCAGCATCTGAAACACAG
Source organism: Pelophylax lessonae (assembly GCF_965119305.1). Taxonomy (NCBI): domain Eukaryota; kingdom Metazoa; phylum Chordata; class Amphibia; order Anura; family Ranidae; genus Pelophylax; species Pelophylax lessonae. Next base: position 121,763,442 of record NC_138776.1, on the reverse strand, counting down.
GCCGTCGGGAATTTCTTTCCGGCATCTCATCATATAGCTCCTGCCTTGAGGAAGTCACGTGTCTGGTGACGTAACACGTAGGAGGGGCTAGTGGTGTCAGACTCCGCTGTCTGACTGCGATTTGAGCCCGGAAGCAACTGAGCGCGGCTCCATCAGGAATTTGAAACAATACAGTCTCTGCACTAACTAATCTCAATGCCTAATCCCATCCACTAAAATGTGAGTGTTCTGAATACTTTTATGCTTAAATAAAATGTTTTAAAGGATTGCTGCACTATGGTATTTCCTTCTTTATCCCTAAATATATGGGGAGATGATCCAGTACTATAAGGAAATACTCTTGTCAAACTCAACAGTCCCAGATGGAGGACTCCAGGTGAGCGCGCACTGCACTTAACAGGGCCGAGGTGGAAGTGTATGATACAACAGCACTATATTTAATGAAAAGGCACCTTTTGATACAATTTTTTTTTCATCACAATGAAAAAAGCACTGCATGTTTAAAAACATTGTTTAAAGAGGTTTTAAAGGGAGAAGATTTTTTTTATCCTAATGCATTAAAATAAATAGCCTTCTGTGTGCAGCAGCCCCCCCTCAGCCCCCCTAATGCTTACCTGAGCCCCCTCTCTATCCAGAAATGTCCATGAGTGCCTCAGCCATCCGGGACTCTCTCTCCTGATTGGCTGAGATACAGCATCGGCGCCATTGGCTACCGCTGCTGTCAATCAAACTCAGTTGGCCAATCAGGAGAGAAAGGAAGTGGGGTTGAATGGTAGCTTCACGTCAGAATCCTTACAGTGAGCTGCAGCTCAGCTCAAGTGTTCCCATAGCAAGCTGCTTGCTGTGGGGGCACTCAACAGGAAGGAGGGGCCAGGGCACTCAACAGGAGGGAGGGGCCAGGAGCTCCAGTCAGGGACTCGAGAAGAGGAGGATCTGGGCTTCCCTGTGCAAAACCACTTCACAGAGGAGGTAAGTATAATATGTTTGTTATTTTAATAGAAAAAAAAAATGAGACTTTACAATCACTCAAGTACCAAGAGGTCAAACACTACATTGAGCAGTGGCGGCTGGTGCGTTGGGGGCGCAGGGGCGCCGCCCCCCCTATCCATGCATCCGACCCCCTAATCTACATGCGGGGCGCCAGACGCATGGAGTTCAATGGGGCTTTTTTTTCACCTGATTAGAGCCAGAGGCTCTAATAGGCTTCAGCAAAGGGTGGACCCGGGGCGTAAAGCAGTGCGCCCTGAGCCCACCCATTGTGTGACAATAGCAAATGAAAATTCGCTATCGTCACACGGATCCTCCTCCTGGCCAATCAGGAAGTGGGTCCCATACGCGCTTCCTGATTGGCCGAAAGGCAAACCCCATGCCATTGGCTGAGGAGGAGGCGGGAGGACTGAGGACTTGAGGAGACGCCGGGGGACTGAAGAGAATCTGCTTCTACAGGTAAGTGCACTGGTCTGGGGGGGGGGCTTGGCACGCTGTTTACTCTGCATTGAAAGGGGGCACGCTTGCATCTCTGCATTGAAAGGGGGCATGCTGGCATCTCTGTATTGAAAGGGGGCACACTGGCATCTCTGCATTGAATGGGGGCATGCTGGCATCTCTGCATTGTAAGGGGGCATGCTGGCATCTCTGCATTGAAAGGGGGCACGATGATCTCTGCATTGAAGGGGGCACGCTGGTATCTCTGCATTGAAAGGGGGCACGCTGGCATCTCTGCATTAAAAGGGGGCACGCTGGCATCTCTACATTGAATGGGGGCACGCTGGCATCTCTGCATTGAAAGGGGGCACGCTGGCATCTCTGCATTGAAGGGGGGCACAATTATCTCTGCATTGAAGGGGGCACGCTGGTCTCTATGCATTGAAAGGGGACACGCTGGTCTCTGTGCATTGAAAGGGGGCACGCTGGTCTCTGTGCATTGAAAGGGGGCATGCTGGTATCTCTGCATTGAAAGGGGCACGATGATCTCTGCATTGAAAGGGGGCACGCTGGTATCTCTGCATTGAAAGGGGGCACGATGATCTCTGCATTGAAGGGGGCACGCTGGTCTCTATGCATTGAAAGGGGGCACGCTGGTCTCTGTGCATTGAAAGGGGGCATGCTGGTATCTCTGCATTGAAAGTGGGCACGCTGGTGTCTCTGCATTGAAAGGGGCACGATGATCTCTGCATTGAAAGGGGGCATGCTGGTATCTCTGCATTGAAAGGGGGCACGATGATCTCTGCATTGAAGGGGGCACGCTGGTATCTCTGCACTGAAAGGGGGCACGCTGGTATCTCTGCACTGAAAGGGGGCACGCTGGCACCTCTGCATTGAATGGGGGCACAGTGATCTCTGCATTGAAAGGGGGCAAGGTGATCTCTGCATTGAAAGAGGGCACGCTGATCTCTGTGCATTGAAAGGGGGCACACTGGTCACTGCATTGAAAGGGGGCACTCTAATCTTTGTGCATTGAAAGGGGGCACGCTGGTCACTGCATTTAAAGGGGGCACACTGATCTCTGTGCATTGAAAGGGGCACGCTGGTCTCTGTGCATTGAAAGGGGGCACGCTGGTCCCGGTGCATTGAAAGGGGGCACGCAGGTCCCTGTGCATTTAAAGGGGGCACACAGGTCCCTGTGCATTGAAAGGGGGCACGCTGGTCCCTGTGCATTGAAAATGGGCACGCTGGTCCCTGTGCATTGAAAGGGGGCACGCTATGCCTTAATTACTGAAGGTCCGTTTTGGAAAGAGCAGAGAAGGGTTAGACCTTGTGTCAAATTTTTTTTTATTACTGTCCTTATTGGGGGATTCACCTATTTATTTGTACTTGTGAAAAATAATACTTGTGTACTTGTGAAAACTATCTTTTCGGATTGTCCCCAGAACAAGAGATAAGGGGAACTCTTCTAATGGAGACACTTGTGCCAGACACAGCTGTCTAACAGGAAAATGTCCCCCTACGTGGGAGATATTTTCTAGCTTTCTCTTAAGAGACAGTAATGAAACAGTAATATCTAGATAGTTGCATTATTTTACACCCTGAGGGTAAGTGTTAAACAGCATCTGGTCAATACAGCTCTTAGGATGCCCACGGGGTCAGGCACTGTGAAAACATAAAAAGTAAAACAGGGACTGCACAGCCCCTAGGGCAATTAACCCTTTATTATGCAATCTGGGCAAGTCCATCAAATATGGGTCATTGTAATTTCATGGGAACATCCTAAGAAGCAGCTGGAGTGGTAGGTCGATATAAAGCGGGCAAGAACGGTTGGTGTGCAATGCCATCCATGTACTATTTTTTAAGAATTTTTAGTAGAAAGATTTTTTTATTCATTTTGGCGTGTTAGCAGCCCATTCTAAATGAACATACTGCCCTAATGCAATGAACAATAACCTTTAATATTAAAGTCTGCTGAAACTGATCAGAAATTTTGGTGACTGGGTTTAGATATTATTTAAAAAGCTTGGTTGTACTTCATGGTAAATTATTGCAGCATTTATCTGCTCAATAAATTAGTTAAAACCCATACCCAAATGCTTATAAATTTGATGCATATCACCATGCTCAAAAGTGACTATGCTACCTTGTATTTATAAGAAAATGCTGCCATTACAAGTAATAGTTTTTCTGTGCTATTTTTAAATTGCATCAAAATGTTTTCTGTTTTCATTTTTAGTATTATTTTTACATCCACAGTAAGCCATCTGTGCAAGTTGCTTTTTGGTATGTTACAGACAGTGCTACAGTTCCATCCAGGGTAGATTTCAACAGTAATTTCACTGATGTTCAAATGAATTCTGTGTTCATCAGTGGCTTCTTTGTTCTTAAAAATGACTCATTTATAAAATATCACAGTGTTATATGATCTTGGTCTCCCACATGGTCTCTTTTCCATTCACATATTCTGCAAAATTCTTATTGTCATATTACTTAAGGTACAAAGTGTGTATTACATATGTTTTACAAGGAATGTTTAATGTGCAAAGTGATGGAATGATAAATTAAATACAAAATAATGTCTCCTTCACTGTAGGTCATGGAGATATTAGAAATCATCAAGGAATGATTTGGCTGTGTAAAGTGTATTTAAAAGGTGTTTTTCATGCAGATTTGATGGGTTTCATGCAATTTTCATGAAGTTTACATCAGGAATTCATGCAGATTTCATGCTTTACACTGCATCCAATGGGATTTACGCAAGGGAAACCACTCCATTTACTTACATTTGTTTTGTTTTTTATCCTTTTTCATCTAGAATTTACGCAAATGAAACACGGCAACTCGCGGCAAAAATGAAAAAGAGCAAAGAATTAATTCTGGGGATACACAATGACTTTAGGTAAATTTGAATATGTTACAAATAATAATATAAATTTTATTATTTGGTGCGTAAAGTGAAACACTCTAACAGGTCTGTTACTAGTAAACCAAAAATACCTAAAATAAATTTTAAGAAAGAATACTTGATAGATTTGGAATTGTTGATAATGATGAATTGAACCCATTTTTTTTTTTTAGATCTTTCTTCTGCTCCAGTGTATGAGTATGAGACACAAGGTCTTCATATGTAACTTGCTTTGCATCATTGTGTACATTTGCCTTAAACTTACTTTGTGATTAGGGAAGTACACATTTATCAAGGTAATCGTCTTTTCCCCTATCTTGCCCTTGACCATCAGGTATCTTCCCTGTGGGTCAATACGTGTTTCCAAAAATGTCCATGGTATCTCTTTAGCTACAATAATGCTCACCCCCTTCGACTTAGGGATGGGGGTGGGGGCATGATATGACCAAGGGAAATCTTTATTCTGTAGTTTTGGGGTTGCTTCCTTTTTAAAGTACGTTTCCTGGCAGAAAAGTATTTGTGTCCGATTTCGTCTCATGTCAATGTAATCAAATTTCATTCCTAATGCTTATTACACCAATTCTGCTAGATTTCCAAGAAGGGATGGTAATTATGGGCGGAGACTTCAATTATGCCCCAGAGCCAATAATAGATACCTCCCAAGGAACATCACATCTCTCATATGCTAGATTAAAAAAACTTAGTAGGGAAATTACACTCCTCAATCTAGTCGACCCATGGCGTATTATGCATCCTAGTGAAAAGAACTATACGTACTTTTCAACGGTGCATAATAGATATCCTAGAATAGACCGCATTTTAATATCCCGGGGAGACTTACACAAAGTGGTAGCCACACAGATCGGTTCTTTCTCCATGTCGGATCACTCTCCAATCCATATCACAATTGACTTTGATGAAGGACCTATAAAATTACCGTCATGGAGATTGAATGAATCGTTATTACAAGGACTAGAAAAAAAAACAGAGATAGAGGCAGAACTGAGGAGGTATTTCCAGGAAAATCAAACACCACAAGTGACACCATCAAACATATGGGAGACACATAAATGTGTAATTAGGGGAGTGCTGATCAAAATGGGAGCAAAACGGAAACGAGAAAAGGAAGAGAAGATTTCTGAGTTGTTGACACAGATAGAAGTTTTGAGTGCCAGCCATAAAAAATCAGTGGCAATGGAACACCTGATGCCTCTCACCGCGGTCAGGGAAAAACTGAATGAGTTACTCTATGAGAAGGCTATTCGAACAATAGTGTCACAAAAAAGGCATTATTACGAATACTCTGACAAACTGGGCACTATGTTGGCTAGAGCATTAAGGGGCCCCCAGAAAAAGACGGTAATAGCACAAATACAAACGAGAGGGGGACAGATGAAACACGGACCATCAGAAATAGTGGAAGAATTTAGCAGATTCTATCAAGAGTTATATGACATCGCCTCATCGGAGTCAGCTGGTGGGGGGGAGGCTGGCTTCGATGAGGCGATTAAATATATCAGATCTACAGATATGCCCACCTTGAAGGAAGATCAAATCTCAGCATTAGAGGGGAAAATAACAGAGGAAGAGTTAAAAACAGCAATATCGCAAGTAAAACCGCACAAAGCACCAGGCCCAGACGGTTTGACACTGATATATTACCAGAAATTTTATGCAAGCCTAAAGACCCCTTTATTAGAACATCTGAATTATATTGGGGAGGGAAGGAAAGTAGAAAAAAAAATAAATAAACGTACTTTGTATATATATATATATATATATATATATATATATATATATACACAGTGCCTTGCGAAAGTATTCGGCCCCCTTGAACTTTGCGACCTTTTGCCACATTTCAGGCTTCAAACATAAAGATATAAAACTGTAATTTTTGTGAAGAATCAACAACAAGTGGGACACAATCATGAAGTGGAACAAAATTTATTGGATATTTCAAACTTTGTTAACAAATAAAAAACTGAAAAATTGGGCGTGCAAAATTATTCAGCCCCTTTACTTTCAGTGCAGCAAACTCTCTCCAGAAGTTCAGTGAGGATCTCTGAATGATCCAATGTTGACCTAAATGACTAATGATGATAAATAGGGATGATCGAACTTTTGAAAAGTTCGGTTCGACCAGAACACCCGAACCTCTCAAAAGTTCGGCTCGGATTTCAGAACCCCATTTAAATCAATGTGACCCTGAACTTCGGTAATCAGAAAACACCATTTTGAAGCCCTAAAACCCAATAAATGCCCCTAAAAAGTGCCTAGGGTTCTGGGTCATACCCCAGGGACTATTAATAACACAAAAAAAAGTTCTTAAAAATTGTCATTTTTGATAGAGAGCCAATTATTGAAAAAATTAAAAAAAAAAAAAATTAAAAAAAAAAAAAGAAATTCTTTGGATTTAGTATCTGGGGGGTCTAAAAAGTGTACCTGAGAAGTTTCAGCTCTGTAGAATGTCCAGAACCATAAAAAAAAGATTGTTTTTATTTTGTCACTTATAGAACAGGTTAGTGGCTTCTCTCTTTTCACACCTTGCCGGTTTAGTAGCAAGCGTTTTTTTGGGCATTTTTTGGGGTCTTTTCAGGCAGGCAAAACATCTGAACTTGTGTATAGTGGTATATATACACACATACTTATATGTATATATACACCTAGACATATATAGGTGTGATAGTAGCAGAAATATATGCTTGCGCTAATGAAATCATTTACACGAATATCGCTCTGCTCCTATAACACCTATATATGTCTAAGTGTAAAATACATATAAGTATGTGTGTATATATACCACTATACACAAGTTCAGATGTTTTGCCTGCCTCCAAAGAACCCCAAAAAATGCCCAAAAAAACGCTAGCGCCAAAAAAAAAAAGCCCAGGTGTGTTGTTGCAGGCATTTTTTTGGGGTTTTTGGAGGCAGGCAAAACATCTGAACTTGTGTATAATGGTATATATACCCACATACTTATATGTATTTTACACTTAGACATATATAGGTGTGATAGGAGCGTAACTATATTGGTGTTAATTATTTCATTAGCGCAAGCATATATTTCTGCTACTATCACACCTATATATGTCTAGGTGTATATATACATATAAGTATGTGTGTATATATATCACTATACACAAGTTCAGATGTTTTGCCTGCCTCCAAAAACCCCCAAAAAATGCCTGCAACAACACACCTGGGCATTTTTTTTGGCGCTAGCGTTTTTTTGGCATTTTTTTGGGTTCTTTGGAGGCAGGCAAAACATCTGAACTTGTGTATAGTGGTATATATACACACATACTTATATGTATATATACACCTAGACATATATAGGTGTGATAGTAGCAGAAATATATGCTTGCGCTAATGAAATAATTAACACCAATATAGTTACGCTCCTATCACACCTATATATGTCTAAGTGTAAAATACATATAAGTATGTGTGTATATATACCACTATACACAAGTTCAGATGTTTTGCCTGCCTCCAAAAACCCCAAAGACATATATAGGTGTGATAGGAGCGTAACTATATTGGTGTTAATTATTTCATTAGCGCAAGTCGTGTTTTCTGCTCCTTTCACACCTATATATGTGCAGGTGTATATATACATACATGGGTGTGTATATATACCCCCTATACACATGTTCGGATGTCATGCCTGACTCCAAACATGTGCTCAAAAAATCCCTATAGACGCCTGCAGCCAAAAAGCAAGCTGACAGGGGCGAAGCCATATTACTGCAGCGAAAGTGACTTCAGAGAAACTAGCTTTTCTCTATAGTGGTCACCCTGATATGGAAGGGTTTGGTCACCCTGCCATAGCAGTCACTGTCAGTTCACCCTACACTACACTACGGTCACCCTGGCACTTAACACTTTCCCTACTGAAACTGAATAATTAAAGCTAACTTAAGTGTAAAAGAGCACCCTAACTACACTAGATATCCCTTTCCTCACACTAATAAATGCTAAATGGCACTTTGTAGCAGAAGTCCACGAACTGCTTCCACTCTCTTCCGTGTCCCTGTATAACAATGCTAGGAATTTGGCGGGGGCTATCTTATATACGGGGGGGGGGGCGTATTCACTAATGATTGGCCTATGGACCCCCTAGTCACTCCAATTACATTCCTAGCATTCTCCTGCCCCCTCAATTGGCTTTTGCTAATGGCTCTGGTCCAATCATGGGCTTTTAATGCCCATTTCCTGTCCCATTGCATTTTGGTCGGTTCTGGTTGCCGAATTCCGAACTTTTTGGGCAAAAAGTTCTAAATTCGGCCGAACCTTGAACAGCCAATGTTCGGGTCGAACCGATGGTCGAACCGAACCGTTTGATCATCCCTAATGATAAATAGAATCCACCTGTGTGTAATCAAGTCTCAGTATAAATGCACCTGAACTGTGATAGTCTCAGAGGTCCGTTTAAAGCGCAGAGAGCATCATGAAGAACAAGGAACACACCAGGCAGGTCCGAGATACTGTTGTGGAGAAGTTTAAAGCGGGATTTGGATACAAAAAGATTTCCGAAGCTTTAAACATCCCAAGGAGCACTGTGCAAGCGATAATATTGAAATGGAAGGAGTATCAGACCTCTGCAAATCTACGAAGACCTAGCCGTCCCTCTAAACTTTCAGCTCATACAAGGAGAAGACTGATCAGAGATTTAGCCAAGAGGCCCATGATCACTCTGGATGAACTGCAGAGATCTACAACTGAGGTGGGAGATTCAGTCCATAGGACAACAATCAGTCGTATACTGCACAAATCTGGTCTTTATGGAAGAGTGGGAAGAAGAAAGCCATTTCTTAAAGATATCCATAAAGAGTGTAGTTTAAAGTTTGCCACAAGCCACCTGGGAGACACACTAAACATGTGGAAGAAGGTGCTCTGGTCAGATGAAACCAAAATCGAACTTTTTGGCAACAATGCAAAACCTTATGTTTGGCGTAAAAGCAACTCATCACCCTGAACACACCATCCCCACTGTCAAACATGGTGGTGGCAGCATCATGATTTGGGCCTGCTTTTCTTCAGCAGGGACAGGGAAGATGGTTAAAATTGATGGGAAGATGGATGGAGCCAAAAACAGGACCATTCTGGAAGAAAACCTGATGGAGTCTGCAAAAGATCTGAGACTGGGACGGAGATTTGTCTTCCAACAAGACAATGATCCAAAACATAAAGAAAAATCTACAATGGAATGGTTCACAAATAAACATATCCAAGTGTTAGAATGGCCAAGTCAAAGTCCAGACCTGAATCCAATCGAGAATCTGTGGAAAGAACTGAAAACTGCTCTTCACAAACGCTCTCCATCCAACCTCACTGAGCTCGAGCTGTTTTGCAAGGAGGAATGGGCAAAAATTTCAGTCTCTCGATGTGCAAAACTGATAGAGACATACCCCAAGCGACTTACAGCTGTAATCGCAGCAAAAGGTGGCGCTACAAAGTATTAACTTAAGGGGACTGAATAATTTTGCACGCCCAATTTTTCAGATTTTTATTTGTTAAAAAAGTTTGAAATATCCAATAAATTTCGTTCTACTTCATGATTGTGTCCCACTTGTTCTTGATTCTTCACAAAAAAATTACAGTTTTATATCTTTATGTTTGAAGCCTGAAATGTGGCAAAAGGTCGCAAAGTTCAAGGGGGCCAAATACTTTCGCAAGGCACTGTATATACATTTTGGATGTTTGTATCGGACTGTATGAGTATTATAGGAATATTAAGGACATTTACATTTAAGGATCTTCTATTTTTAGGGCTTGAATTCACACACTAAATTTCCAGGTTTAAAATCCAACACAGATTATGGAAAAACATAGATAACAGTTATCTACATAAACAACCTAATTTGTTAGACTTCATAGGTGGATATCTACAGGTCCTTTCAAGATGCCCAGTGGACGATGACCACTGGTGTGCTGAAAAGTTTGTGTGCAAATTGGGTGCTGGTTTCTGTCTATATTACTTTTCCATCACATTATGAGTAAAGTTTAAAAAACACATCTCCTGGTATAATGTTTATATACTGTATAAACATAAAGAGTAATACCCAGAACAATAACTAATTAGGATGCTTTTAATAATAAGGCACTTTATTTTTTATGTTTTTTATAGCTTTTTTTTTTTTTTTTTTAACACCAGCCTTAGATCCTGTCAACTTCCTATTATCTCTCCTCGGTTAAGATTAATGGATTTTCCTTCTGCTAATCAGGATAATGACAGAAAATGCAGGGCTAGGATGCATTCTCTGCAAGGCAAAACCTGCCTTTTTCATCACTGTTGTAACCACAAGTCTCCCCTATAGTCTAGCCATGGAGTTGCCATCTTCAGCAAATAGAGCACTGGGAAATGACAGCATGACACGTCTAGCAGTATTTGTAACATAAAACAAAAATGTTTACTATATAACAACAGCCCAATATATTTAGCCATGCCTTACATAAAAGGTATATCATTTTTTTGACATGCCTTTATATTTCAATTTTAATGTGAAGAGTTAATTTAGTAAAGCAATATTTTGGTGCTTGCTGATAAATAATACATTTAAATATTTTCAACCTTCTGTTGGGTACATTTCTCCAGGAGCGTGCCTGCAGCCAAAGCTCTCTTCCTGATTTATTAAAACTAATTAAAGAATAAATATAAATCTCTTTTAGGAGAAATATGTTAAGTATTTATCAAGAAAAATGGTACTGCCACTTGTATGACCACTTTAATTACATAAAAATATATTGATGTTTAAGGTCAATGTAAGTTTATAAAGACAGCATCTTCAATTATGCACCCAAAAACAACAGCATGTGTTTATTTTAGAAATGAAAATAGAATGCATTAAAATCTGTACATGAAGCACAGTTGTTACTTGTAAGGAAAAAATGCACACATATTGTTTCAAATATAATTTTAGATATAGACTGACAAAAAATATCATCTGCCAACTGTGACATAAATACTCTTTCTTGTTTCCTTTTGTATTAGTTCAACCACAGCTTAATTAAAGTTGAGAAGGGGAAAGGGACTTTTTTATTTGTTCTTTTTTTTTTTCTAATTTTGCATTAGGTAAAAGGAATCATTAGGGCAGGGGAACATTTTTGAACATAGTAAACATGTTTACTGGGGCAGAGACAGCAAATTACCCTTAAGCCTAGTACACACGGGCCAACGGCCGGGCTGGTTAATAGAAACCAGCTGGCATTCGGTCTGTGTATACTGCAGCTGGTCGGACAGAATCCAGCCGTTCGGCCAGCTTCTGTCGAAGGGTCATGACCAAAAAAGGGGTGCTGACTGACTCCCGATCAGCGATCTCAGCCAATGGCTGAGATCTCTGACCGGAGTGTTGTTGCAGGGGGGCCGGCCCCTGTCAGAACACATAGCACAGTGGGGGAGATTGCTGTACTAACATACTAACATTTGATTGTTAGTACAGGAGCTCCTCCTGAGCTGTCAGTTTTTGTTATTCAACCCACTGGGTTGAACGAAAACAAAAAAAAAAAAACTAGTGGTGTATACGAGGCTTTACCAATCAGGGCATCTAAGATGTCCAAAAGTTAGATTATGCTTACTACTAGGGTTGAGTGAACCCCGAACTGTAAAGTTCGGGTTCGTACCGGACTTTAGGGTTTTTGGTACCCGGACCCGAATCCGAACATTTTACTGTATGTTCGGTGTTCGGCAATTTAATGGCGCGTTAAAAAAAGCTGCAGGGCAGCCAATCAACAAGCGTTTAACTTGCCAGTGCAGCATGTGACCCAGCCTCTATATAAGCTGGAGTCACGTAGCACTGCATGTCACTCTCCTCTCTCTAGTGTAGGGAAAGGCTGTGGCTGCTGCTTTGAGAGAGAGAATAGGAGTGGAGTGGACAGAATTAGAGATGAGCGGACACCTGGATGCTTTATTCTTTAATCAGAAATCAGTCAGCTTGCAATCTTCATAGATTTTGTTGTGTGGGTGCAGTGCACAATCTTTTTACCCTGCCCTGAGCCCAGTGACAGAGAAAAATTACTTTTATCATCTGTTAGTTAGATGGGCGGTGGGGGGGGGGGGGCATTTTTTGCAAGCTCAGTGCACCAGCACTGCATATGTGCTTTCGAGAAATTTTTGACACCCTTTTTTGGCAATACCCTCCAACTGAGGCCTCTGCAGCATTTTATAGTGTGCATTTTAAGCTGTATAGCTATAATTTTCTGGGTTTTTAAAAACACCCTTTTTGGGCTAAAATCCACAATTTTATAGCCCTTGCTGCATCTGTACGTGTAGAATTCAAGCGTTATATACTGCTGTCATATTGTGTTAGTAAAAAAAACACCCTTTTTGGGCAATATAACACAAGTTATCGCATACTGCTAATTATGTGTGAGTGTCAGCGCAACTTAAATTAATATTAGTGCTCAAAATTAAATTAATTTAATTAATATATACTTAATTAATCTTATTAAATATAAGGTGCTATATTAGTGATAAAGTGCACATATGCCTAATTGTATTGTATATAAATATATCAATAAATACATCAATCAATCAGCATTTTCATTCTATGACCATAAATAGTGCATGTGCAAAATAATTATATACTCGTATAAATAAATAACTCAATAAATATCTCCAATAAAAAGTCTATAAATAATAAAGTGCCAACTTCTTCTTGAAATTGCTCTTGTGCTTATTGTGCTTAATTGAGTGAATCTTCTTTACATCTGTGCCAGGTGGTAACACATGGTGCTCCCCTCTTAGTCCCTCACTCACCAGACTTTTAAGGGTAGTAAGCCTATTACAGCCTCCCTTGTAAGGTATTAGAGCCTGTATCCACTCCAGCAAGCACTCCAGCTCTTTCCAACTCTTTCACAAACAAACACGGTATGTGGCTAAGGGAATCCTTATAACGCTGCTCAGAAGGCTCCCCCCATAACAAAAGAAAAGATCTCCATCGTGAGGTACCTTCTAACACGTTTATTAAGAAAAATTTAAGGTTACACTTACATAAAACGACAACCAAAAAATGTCTTGTATCTATTTCCTGGTGGCTTCCGCTTCCTGTGTTCCAAACACCGGATGTGATGACAGACTTCCGGGCAACGGCTTGACGCGCTTCGCTCCAGCCAATCAGATCGTCTTCAATCAGTACGTCCTGCCCAGCTGCCACTAATTTTCCAGACAAGCCATCCCTTCCCTGCACAACCAAGTGGGGGACAAAATCAGATGTGCACTGCGCAACGCCATCTGTGGCAAGGTCCACCTAACTACGGATACATGTACCAGTAAGCTTGGTGGGGGACGTTATATCTCCCTAACAGCACACTGGGTAAATGCAGTGGTGGCTGGGCCTGAGGCGGATAGCAGTTTGGCGCATGTCCTTCCACCACCGAGGATTGCAGGGTGCTTCAGTTTGCCTCCTGTTGCTAACTCCTCCTACTCCGCTTCCTCATCCTCTACCACCACCTCATCCGGTCAGCGTAACACCTTCAACCTCAACTTCAGCACAGCCAGGGGTAAATGACAGCAAGCAGTTTTAAAACTTGCCTGTTTGGGGGAAAAAACCCACACCGTGCAGGAGTTGTGGAGGGCCATGGAACAACAGACCGATGAGTGGTTGGTGCCAGTGAGCCTCAAGCCCGGCCTTATGGTGTGCGATAATGGGCGAAATTTCGTAGCAGCTCTGGCCCTAGCTGGTTTGACGCACATCCCTTGCCTGGCACATGTGCTGAATTTGGTGGTGCAGAGGTTCCTTAAAAATCACCCCAATATGTCAGAGCTGCTACAGAAAGTGTGGGCCGTCTGTGCGCACTTTCGGCGTTCTCACCCTGCTGCTGCTCGCCTGTCAGCGCTGTAGCGTAACTTTGGCCTTCCCGCTCACCCCCTCATATATGACGTGCCCACAAGGTGGAACTCCACCTTGCACATTCTGGCCAGACTGTGCGAGCAGCAGCAGGTGATAGTGGAGTTTCAGCTGCAGTACGCACGCATGAGTCACTCTGCGGAACAGCACCACTTCACCACCAATAACTGGGCCTCCATGTGAGACCTGTGTGCCTTGTTGCGCTGTTTAGAGTACTCCACCAACATGGCCAGTTCTGATGACGCCGTTCTCAGTGTTACTATCCCACTTCTATGCCTCCTTGAAAAAATGATTCGGGCGATAATGGAAGAGCATGTGGCACAGGAGGAGGAGGAGGAAGAGAGATAATTTCCAAGGCTTTCAGGGCAGTCATTCACAAGTGACTCTGAGGGTGGGCTCCTGCACCCACAAACGCCAGGTACACAATTGTCCAGCAAGGGCACAGTTATGGAGGATGATGAGGTGGAGGATGAGGAGGATGAGGAGGAGGAAATGGAGGAGGAGAAACCATGTTCACAGCAGGGGCGAGGGGAAAGTGGGACTTTAAAAGAGGTTGCAAGATAATTGCATCTCCATCCCTAATTATGAGAACAAAAAGAAAGGTTTGGGACTTTATATGAGGCATGTGACATAGGGGTGACCATAATTACAAAAAAAATGGAAAAAATATGCATATAATGAAACAATGCACCAGAGATAAAATCTAAAAGTAGACTGTTTTATTGATGCAGGAGATGGTAAAAAATAAGACAGTGGGTGGCGAGAATGTGGTTCAAAAAGGACCAACACATATAGAAAGATAATGACAATGCATACAAATATGAGGACAGAAATAGTTGTAACTTATACAATATAAATATTTCGTAGAGACTGCATCCATAATGCCCTATGCGTTTTGTTTCAGATACACTTCTTCAGGAGCTGGTACAGTCAATGATCTACAAAGAGAATATATATAAAAGTAACAATGCATATACACATATAAACGTCCAAAATTTGGCAATGTCAATTGAAATTCATGAATTGCTTACAAAATAATCCAAGATGTTGCCTCATGGAGCAAGTGATGAGGGGTACTCTGTAACCATTCAACCCGGGAGCTGAGGAAGCCATGCCGAGTGCACATGAAGTAGGGGAAGTGAGAGTACAGTGTAGAAGCCATGTTCACTGGCGAGGTAACAGTCCCCTCAGTTACCCGTCCACTATTGTTTCTAAAATAATATAAAGTCCCAAACCTTCCTTTATGTTTACAGCAGGGTGGCACCCAGACCATCTCATGGCCATCACTGGTGCATGGCTGGGGGATACTGAGGACACAGATGATACACCTCCCACAGAGGACAGCTTTTTGTTGCCTCTGGGCAGCCTGGCACACATGAGCGACTACATGCTGCAGTGTCTATGCAACGATCGCAGAGTTTCCCACATTATAAATTGTGCTGATTACTGAGTGGCCACGCTGCTGGATCCCCATTACAAGGACAATGTACCGTCCTTAATTCCCTCACCTGAGCATGATCGTAAGATGCGCGAGTACAATCGCACGCTGGTAGACGCACTGCTGGTGGCATTCCCACCTGACAGTGGGGGCACAGTGGAAGCACAAGGCGAAGGCAGAGGAGGAGGAGATGGAAGAGGTAGCCAACACAGCACCGCCAGCACCTCTGAAGGCAGGGTTAGCATGGCAGAAATGTAGAAAAGCTTTGTCAACATGCCACAACAACCAGCACCACCAGCTGATATGAAACATCTTAGCAGAAGGGTAGCATTTCACCAACATGATGGAGCAGTATGTGTGCACACGCCTAGACGTACTGAATGATGGGTCTGCCCCCTTCAACTTCTGGGTCTCCAAATTGGGCACATGGCCTGAGCTTGCCCTTTACGCCTTGGAGGTGCTGGCCTGCCCTGCAGCCAGTGTATTATCTGAACGTGTATTTAGCACGGCTGGGGGCGTTATCACAGACAAGCGCAGCCGCCTGTCCAGGACAAGCTCACATTCATTAAAATTAACTAGGCATGGATCCCACAAGACTTGTCCGTACCTTGTGCAGAATAGACATGTATACCGGCCTTACCCAGCCATTGTTGTATTTTTGATCTTTCTCATTCTTTTGGGGTGCACCGTAATTTAAAAAAAAATTAAATTAAAAACAAAAACCAGTGTTGGCATCCTCATCCTCCTCCACCGCCGCTTCCACCTACACCACCACATCCACCGCCACCTCAACCTCCTACTCCTCCTCCTACTCCTACTCCATATGGACCTCCTCCTTCTAGATCAAGATTATTATTTTTTATTTTTATGAATTTTATGTTATTTTATCAACATTTATTTGCAGAGCACTTGCTATGCTATTAACAACATCTTGCTGCCATTTGCAGCCCTCTAGCCCTTTTCCATGACTTTTTTAGAGCCATTTTAGTGCTCAAAAGTTCGGGTCCCCATTGACTTCAATGGGGTTCGGGGTCAAGTTCGGGTTAAGTTCAGGTCCCAAACTCAAACTTTTTTGCGAAGTTTGGCCGAACCCGAACATCCAAGTGTCAGCTCAACTCTACTTACTACCCTATATGAGACAGACCAGTGCCAAAGAAAAGTATGATATCTTATATACCACTGGGCTGATGTTTTTTGAAAAAGTGTACAGATTATTGTTGGAAGATGTCCTTATGAAGCATCAAGTTCATTCAGGGGATTTGAAATTATTCATATCTGGTTGACTTATTTGCTCAACTCTAGTCAGGATATTTAAATGTGAAAAGCAGTACACAAAACAATAAAGTAATAAATAATAAATGCAGTGTAATAAGGTAAACAGTATGATCATAAACATAATGATATAAGCCTCCATTTTGTTAAGTATGCTGGGCTGAAGTTATTTTTATAATTTTCACTCAATCTCCAGAGCTGCGCTTGCTCTTTTTATTTGTCAGTCAAAACTTGTTTAAAATGTTTTGCACCAATCTATTTAATCATAAATCATACAAACAAATCCGTGTAACTACTCATCAATATTCTCAAACAAAAATTAACACTTACAGTGGGGGAGAACAAGTATTTGATACACTGCCGATTTTGCAGGTTTTCCTACTTACAAAGCATGCAGAGGTCTGTAATTTTTATTATAGGTACTCTTCAACTGTGAGAGACGGAATTTAAAACAAAAATCCAGAAAATCACATTTTATGATTTTTAATTTGCATTTTATTGCATGACATAAGTATTTGATACATCTGAAAAGCAGAACTTAATATTTGGTACAGAAACCTTGGTACAGAAACCTTTGTTTGCAATTACACAGATCATACGTTTCCTGTAGTTCTTGACCAGGTTTACACACACTGCAGAAGGGATTTTGGCCCACTCCTCCATACAGAGCTTCTCCAGATCCTTCAGGTTTCAGGGCTGTCTTTGGGCAATACGGACTTTCAGCTCCCTTCAAAAATTTTCTATTGTGTTCAGATCTGGAGATTGGCCAGGCAGCTCAAGGACCTTGAGATGCTTCTTACAGAACCACTCCTTAGTTGCCCTGGCTGTGTGTTTCGGGTCGTTGTCATACTGGAAGACCCATGACTGATCTTCAATGCACTTACTGAGGGAAGGAGGTTGTTGGCCAAAATCCCGCGATACATGGCCCCATCCATCTCTCCTCAATATGGTGCAGTCGTCCTGTCCCCTTTGCAGAAAAGCATCCCCAAGCATCCACCTCCATACTTCACGGTTGGGATGGTGTTCTTGGGGTTATATTCATCCTTCTTCCTCCAAACAGTGGAGTTTAGACCAAAAAGCTCTATTTTTGTCTCATCAGACCACATGACCTTTACCCATTCCTCCTCTAGATCATCCAGATGGTCATTGGCAAACTTCAGACGGGCCTGGACATGCGCTGGATTGAGAAGGGGGACCTTGTGTGCGCTGCAGGATTTTAATCCATGACGGTGTAGTGTGTTACTAATGGCTTTCTTTGAGACTGTGGTCCCAGCTCTCTTCAGGTGATTGACCAGGTCCCGCCGTTTAGTTCTGAGCTGATCCCTCACCTTCCTCGTGATCATTGATGTCCCACGAGGTGAGATCTTGCATGGAACCCCAGACCGAGGGAGATTGACCATCATCTTGAACTTCTTAAATTTTCGAATAATTGCGCCAACAGTTGTTGCCTTCTCACCAAGCTGCTTGCCTATTGTCCCGTAGCCCATCCCAGCCTTGTGCAGATCTATAATTTTATTCCTGATTTCCTTACACAGCTCTTGGATCTTGCCCATTGTGGAGAGGTTGGAGTCTGTTTGATTGAGTGTGTGGACAGGTGTCTTTTATACAGGTAACAAGTTAAAACAGGTGCAGTATTACAGGTAATGAGTGGAGAACAGGAGCGCTTCTTAAAGAAAAAATACCAGGTCTGTGAGAGACGGAATTCTTACTGGTTGGTAGGTGATCAAATACTTATGTCATGCAATAAAATGCAAATGAATTATTTAAAAATCATAAAATGTGATTTTCTGGATTTTTGTTTTAGATTCCATCTCTCACTGTTGAAGAGTAACTATGATAAAAATGACCTACCTCTACATGCTTTGAAAACCTTCAAAATCAGCAGTGTATCAAATACTTGTTCTCCCCACTGTACATACAAAAACAGCACCCTCAGTTTTATCACAGGAAATGAATGAAGCTTAAACAACAAAGGAAGTCTAAACAAACTAGATTTCCGCTCTAATTCATCCCAAATGTGTTCTATTGGGTTGAGGTCAGGACTCTGGGAAGGCCAGTCAAGTTCCTGTACCCCAAACTTGCTCATTCATGTCTTTATAGACCTTGCTTTGTGCTGGAGTGGGCAGTCATGTTGGAGCAGGAAGGGGCCATCCCCAAACTGTTTCCACAATGTTGGGAGCATGACATTGTCCAAAATGTTTTAGTATGCTGACGCCTTAAGAGTTCAATTCACTGGAACTAAGAGGCCAAGCCCAACCCCTGAACAACAATGCCACAACATAATCCTCTCCATCACATTATTTGTACCAGTGCACAAAGCAAGGTCCATAAAGACATGAATGAGTGAGTTTGGGTGGAGGAAATTGACTGGCCTGCACCTCAACCTGATAGAACACATTTGGGATGAATTAGAGTGGAGACTGCTAGCCAGACCTTCTCATCCACATCAGTGCCTGATCTCACAAATGTGCTTTTGGAAGATTGGTCAAACATTCCATTGACACACTCCTAAACCTTGTGGACAGCCTTTCCAGAATAGTTAAAGCTGTTATAACATCAAAGGGTGGGCCAGCTCAATATTGAACCCTATGGACTAAAACTGGGATGCCATTAAAGTTCATGTGTGTGTAAAGGCTGGCATCCCAATACTTTTTTTTACAATAGTGTATATATATATATATATATATATATATATATATATATATATATATATATATATATATACTGTACATACAGTATATTTGTTTGGATATATATATATGGAGTTACACCTATGAATTGTTTTTCAGACTTTTTTTGTATAATGGAATACTCGTCTAAACCACTTTTCTTATTTACTTGGACTCTGTTTTTAATTGTTTAATTGATTGATTATGTTATTATTATACACTGATTGTCTTATGGGTGAAGTTTTGTATGTAGAAAAGTCCTTTTTTAAAATGATTTTATACTCTATGAATAAGGCTGTCACTGAAGCGTGTTAACTTTGTTTTAATGTCACTGCTATCTAGCCAAAAAAAGTTGTAATACAGATACCAGAGTTGCCAATGTTTTGCATAATTTCAAGTTATCTGGAGTGTGGGAGGACACTTTGAATCTGAGCACCTGTCTGTGGAATATTTGTTTGGACATACAGGTTCCCCATAGTGAGCGCTGCATCCATGTCTCTATCCGATGCTGAAAGACAGGCCGTCTTTGTAAAGTCTGAAGGGTCAGCTATATATTCGTGCTCCAGCGCCTACACCACCTGGGCTATCTGTGCTTCAGAAAACACAAACAAAGATGGCGCAAATGCCTAGTTCATTATCTTTAGCACTTTATTAAAGGGTATAAGAAAACATAACATACTCAGCCAGATAAGCTATTGACTCATCAAATACACAAAGCACAAATACACAAAGCACTGGGTAGGATCATGAAATCCACCATCCGACTCATTCCAGTATGGGGATGAGAATGCCTATACCAGATTGAGTCGGATGGTGGACTTCATGATCCTACCCTGCTCTTTGTGTATTTAATGTGTAAATAGCCCATTTGGCTTGTGAGTATGTTATATTTTCATATACCCTTTAATAAAGTGCTTGAGATAATGCACTAGGCAGTTGTGCCCTCTTAGTTTGTGTTTACACAGTGCTGGAATTCCCCGATCTGAGGGCTGCACCATGTTATCCTTCCAGTCCTGGTTGCTGAATGATTTTGAGACTTATGGTTTACATGACTAGTGCCTTCATCACTTCTGAGTGCTATGTCAAGCTTGTATTTATTTTTTTTTTTTCATGTACCTGGGTTTCATGATCTGGGTTTAATTTTTTACAGCTGTCATTTCTGAGATTAGAACTCCTCTAAGGGAAACTCTTGAACACCTCCCATTGCATCATTAAATATGGGAAGTGGTTATACACAGAGAAGAATTCTGTAAGCATTTGTTCAATTGGAACATGAGAGGGAAACAAGTTTAACGATAAAGCATTCAACTTCCAGTGAACTTTAAGTAGGGTAGTGCACTGTTTAGCCTAAAGCTGCACCGCCAGAGAAGAGAGGTCCAAAATCCCTCTCAAAGCATAATATATATCAGCTGTAAGTGGCACAAATAAAACTATTAACTATACATAAATCTATTCTGGAGAGTCAGAAATGTGTTTGTGAATAACAGGAGAATTTCTGGCCATATCTCTCTCTAGATATCAAACCAGCCAACTTCCAAAAGGAAACGGGATAGAGAGGTGCTTCTGGTGGCAGAGCCCTGTGGAGCAGGGGGTGTTAATACAAAAGAAAGGAGGCGCAAGCACCTAGTGCACTAACTTTGGACCTCTTCTAAAAATGTATTGAATGCCAAAAACATACTCGCAAACACAAAGACTAAAATCACATAAAACAAATCCACATCATGTGGAAAAGTGTTTGGACCACTGACACGTTTCAGGAGGCATTCTCCCTTCTTCAGAGCTCTTCAGATTTACCCTTCAATTTATCCATCGAAACTGCCCAATTTTATTAGTGATACCTGAGGCCTATTGAGCTTGAATGGTAAAAATTCTATCAACACTGCTGCAGAAATGGGAGGGGAAACATATACCCCAAGTACACATGTGATAGCATCAATTCTACAATGTAGAAAGATATATCTTCCTTCTGTATCTATAACAGATGCTAATTCATGAAAGTCTATGAATGAAAGATGAGTCACTATTGGTTTCTTGACTAGACATTATAAACTTTAATAAATGAAGGATGTGTCACTATTGGTCTCTTGACTTGACATTATAAACAAAGTTCTGGGCTGAGTAGATAGATCTGAGACTATCAGCCAGTATATCTCTCTGGAAAAGCCATATAAACAAAAAATGGAGAGGGGAAAAAACATAGCACAACAGTGCTACAACAAAACAGTTCCAACATAAACAATGGGAATACCAGTGAGGCACATGATGACTGGGATGACCTGGAATGAGAAACTAATGGACCTTCAGGTACATCTGATCACAATGGCCTACAAGTGCAAAGGAAGCAGGTTGCATTATTTGTGAGTTCAATGAAACATAACCATGGAACATAAAGTGGTTTGGGTGACAGACAGGAAAATGGTCCCCAGTGGGGAGAGCAACAGAAGGCGGATCCACCAAGAAACCTTTCTGGGACTTGTGGAGCTAGCTTAAATCATCCGGGGTGTTGGGCTGTAGAGCTCTCAGGTGGATCTTATTCATATTGAGCCAGGCAGAGGCATCTGCCACTAAATCAAAAAAGCAGATGTAGCCTTGTGCTGTGACACGCAGATGTGCCGGATAGTGCATGGCATATTAAAGGTGTAAGTGCTGGAGGCGTCTTTTAACTTTCACCAACTTAGCCCTTTTGCACTGCATATCAGAGGAAAAGTTTGGGAAGAATGAGACTTTTGCTCCATCATAGTGTACATTAGAGCACCCTCTAGCCAGGCACAAAATAATTTCTCGCTCTCTGTAATTCAGGAGACATGCCAGATTGTCCGGGCTAGGGACCTGGAGGCAGTGGGCACATTGATGTGGAGTGAAAGCACTTTTGCCAAAATGTTCCACAAGCAATTTTTACACAAAGTCAATGGGATCCCTGCCTTCTGTTTTGTTGGGTAGTCCCACTATGCAGACATTATTCTGCCTCAAACAGTTCTGCATGTCATCCTCCTTAAGATCATTATCTTTCACCAACTGGGCAGTGGAACGAGACTCAGCAATGAGTGGAGGAAGTCTGTCTTCCAGGTTGATAATGTGACCTTCAGTCGCAGTTCTGTGCTTTTCCTATTTTCTGTAAGACTTGCCTTAATAAAGATAATTCATCTGTAAGCCCTCCTGGTTGATCTTTGACCATATTACCAGCAATAGTGAATTTTTTGACAGCACACAGGATCTCCGCCAGAGTAGGCTGTTCAGAGTTATCTTCTACGTCTGTCAGATCTACCTTTGGAAATATATATGAAAGTTGTTCTGCCTCAGTGTCCTGTAGAATGTCAGGTGCCATGTAATGTCCGGAATTTCATCTGCTGCATTGTCAGTTTTAGCCATCTCTATATGCCCCTGTGAGTCTGTCAGTTTGTGTGCATAAAATAGCACGCCCCGAGTAGTGAGGGGCTTACTTTAGGCTTGTCTGAGCCACAAGGTGTTCACTGAGGAAGAACGGAGGTGCTATATTAGAAGTCCAGAGCCGCCGCTTCTTCTGTTTTCTTTCTCATCGTCATCCTGACAAGGCAGATAAGAATCAGTCCTAGTGCAGCAATGGTCAGGGCTAGAGCAGATGGTGATGATTAATCTACGAGGAAGGATCGTTTTCAGGATAATCAGTGGAAGCTCCGTAGAACATGTTTGTTCACATGCCCATGCCCCCATGTCATCTCAGAGACTGGGGAGGTTTGATAATAAAATAAAAACAAAACTGTATTATTTCTGAGACAAAAGTCAGAAAAAAACATAAATTAAAAACATGTAAGATGTGTTTCTCAGCAAACATTATGTACAAGGATATAGAAATTGGTGGTGATATAAACAGACACACACACACACACACAAATACGATATAAACACATACAGACATGTTGAACTGAATGGTCCAGTGTCATTGATCATGCAAGCGAATGTGCGTTTGGCAAATGGCCATATATGGGCAATGATGTCACCACTAACCCTGACCCTTTTCTAAAAAGCCAAAGACAGATAAAGAGCTTTTAATTGGCTAGCGTTATGATCAGGGATTTGTTGTGTGTAGCAAGTCATCAGGTTTTTGTCTGCAATAGCAGGCATCGTAATTTGCAATGGACTTATAATGAGGGGCATTTTTGGTGGATTTTTATTTATTTTTTAATAAAAGACTTATCAAACGCTTGGGTGTCTTTGTTTCTAGGTGACATGCTCATTTATTAGGAGGGGGATAATATCTGGGGGGCCCAGTTATTATTTATTTGGGCTTCCAGATTCTGATAATCCCCCACCTGCAGACTCCCATGACCACTGGGCAAGGATCATGGGCATGAAGTCCTTGTCCTCATCTAAATGGGGACAAGGTGCTTTGCCAAGGGGCAACCTGCCATGATGAGAGCATATGGCTTGGTATTTTTTGGGGGCGGGGGGGGGGAGCATACATTCAAAACCACCCTTTCCTGGCTATCCAGGCTGTATTAGGGCTTCTTCAGGGAAAAAAATTAACCACTAGTATTCTGAAAACTATATTAGAAAAACAAGATATAAATAGCCAGACTAAAGGCTGATGTAGCATATGTATTAAACACATTACTGAAGAGTTAAATATTGACAACTTTGGCCCAGTCAAGATGTTAAGCTAGCCATTATATCACCTAAAACAGAAAAAAAAACAGTCCCTCGCAGCCTTTCGGCACTTTATTAGAAAAAAAATTGCTGATATTCTAGCTTCTCATTTATCATTTTATTATAATGCCTTATTAAATGGAAAGGTCATGAACTCTGATACGCTTCTTGCCTCTATATGTATGTTACCTAAACCAAACTGCGATCCTACATCATGGTCTAAATACTGCCCAATCTCATTACTTATTTAGGATGCCAAGATCCTTACTAAAGTACTGGCAACTTGTCTAACACTGATATCAATAAATTATTGGGTAAAGACCAAGATGGTTTTACACCCGGGAGACAAGCAAGCAAAGAATCTTACAAATCATTCATATCACACAAACTAAAAAGATCCATGCTTTCCTCCTTGTTTTTGAAGATTAGGAAAGTATTTGACACAGTTCTTTGGACATATTTAACCTTCCATTCAGAAAAATGGGGAATCGTTTGCACTTTTGTAGATAGGATAGTTCCTTTCATAGCTTCCATTCACCATATCTAGATATACAAAGAGGTACTAAACAAGGATCCCCTCCATCCCCATTATTATTTATATTAGCCATTGCATCTCTTGCAATAGCTTTATGGATATAACATCAATATTAAAGATTTGCAAAATGGGGTTTTTTTTTTTTTTTTTTTTGTGGCTGGGTGACAGCGCTTTATCATGCACCTCATCCCAGGAGTAGTGTATACAAAAAAGCAGGTTTGTGATGGGATTATAGCGGTGCCATAAAGTGCAAAAAAAGCAATTTCAAGTATAAAAATTCACATATTTTATTTAGTACATGGTTAAAAATCAAGTTGTTAAAAATGATTCACACATGCCAGTTGTATATTGCATAGGTGGTTGTAGTGTATTGTCTAATCCCAACATGTTTCGCTAATGTTGGATTCTTCGGGGCAGTCAGATAAAATAAAGCAGAAAACCTGTGATCATAATACAGCAAAGTGTCTCCAATCAGTTCTTTAACACAGGTGGTGTGGAATCTTGTATGGATGTATAAAGCATCACAACAATCAGTTAGAGTAATAAAATGCATATCTCACCTATTGGGGTAAGGCAGTGGTATAAAGGTCGCCCTCGTCTTTTCAGCAGAGTGGAAGCTGGGGATGCTGGCCATTTATGTTTCCCACTCCCGTCTGACTTCACCGGCTGATGTGACAGTGCTACCACACTTTTGTAATCAATATTAAAGGGTTAGAGCTTACTGGATATCATCATAAATTATTTATTTTCGCGGATGATGTTCTCATGGTTATAACAAATCCACAAACTATTTTACCTAATTTATTGAAAGAACTAAATAATTTTCAAAATATATCTGGGTTACATATTAATAAAGATAAGTCTAAGGCTCTCAATATTACTATCCCAGACAATATTCTGTCTCATGCCAAAGAAAACCTCCCTTTTCCATAGGAACATACTTCATACTTCTTAATTTTTCTTACTTCTTCCTACAACTCCCTTTAAGAAGCTAACTACCCCTCTATCTTACGTCATTTACTGTATATACTCTTCTTGAACAAATCTCTTGGTTAGGGTACATAATGTAAATGGTCTTCTTAAACTACTTTACTTATTTAAAACTTTTCATATCAAGGTGAAAATCTCAATACTCTTTCCCATCTTTAAAAAAGGGGGTCTTGCAATCCCCAACATTTCCACTAATTAATAACTCAACTTGCAACATATCACAATTCTATTGATCCACCTCTTTGGATATCAATTGAGGAACTCAAATTGGATCCTATTTTTATTGAAAATGTTTTATGAGTTACCCCAAAATTCCATAAAAAAATCTTCAACAATATACTGGAAAGAGACACTGAAACCCAGATTGTCTTTGACCAAGCTAGAGACATTGTATGTTGCCTCGTAAGTTTCACCTTAAAAGAGGAAATATTGAATAAAGCCAGACAAAATTAGCTTATTTCTCTAAATGGAAACCCTATAAAGCTTTTACAGGATCTATCATCTTTTACACTAAATAATAGGAGAGCACTTCACCCTCTACTGGAGATCTTGAGAGAGAAGAGTCTCTCATATACAGCTGCAAGAAAAAGTATGTGAACCCTTTGGAATGATATGGATTTCTGCACAAATTGGTCATAAAATGTGATCTGATCATCCAAGTCACAAAAATAGCAATCACAGTCTGCTTAAGCTAATGACACACAAAGAATGAAATGTTGCCAAGTTTTTATTGAACACACCATGTAAACATTCACAGTGCAGGTGGAAAAAGTATGTGAACCCTTGGATTTAATAACTGGTTGAACATCCTTTGGCAGCAATAACTTCAACCAAACGTTTCCTGTAGTTGCAGATCAGATGTGCACAACGGTCAGAAGTAATTCTTGACCATTTCTCTTTACAGAACTGTTTCAGTTCAGATATATTCTTGGGATGTCTGGTGTGAATCGCTTTCTTGAGGTCATGCCACAGCATCTCAATCGGGTTGAGGTCAGGACTCTGACTGGGCCACTTCAGAAGGCGTATTTTCTTCTGTTTAAGCCATTCTGTTGTTGATTTACTTCTATGCTTTGGGTAATTGTCCTGTTGCAACACCCATCTTCTGTTGAGCTTCAGTTGGTAGACAGATGGCCTTAAGTTCTCCTGCAAAATGTCTTAATAAACTTGGGAATTCATTTTTCCTTCAATGATAGCAATCCGTCCAGGCCCTGACGCAGCAAAGCAGCCCCAAGCCATGATGCCCCCACCACCATACTTCACAGTTGGGATGGGGTTTTGATGTTGGTGTGCTGTGCCTCTTTTTCGCCACACATAGTGTTGTGTGCTTCTTCCAAACAACTCAACTTTGGTTTCATCTGTCAACAGAATATTTTGCCAGTACTGCTGTGGGACATCCAAGTGCTCTTGTGCAAACTGTAAACGTGCAGCAATGTTTTGTTTGGGCAGCAGTGGCTTCCTCTGTGGTATCCTCCCATGAAATCCATTCCTGTTTAGTGTTTTACGTATTGTAGATTCGCTAACAGGTATGTTAGCATTTGCCAGTGACTTTTGTAAGTCTTTAGCTGACACTCTAGGATTCTTCTTCACCTCACTGAGCGAGCAGTCTGCGCTGTGCTCTTGCAGTCCTCTTTACAGGACGGCCACTCCTAGGGAGAGTAGCAGCAGTGCTGAACTTTCTCCATTTATAGACAATTTGTCTTACCGTGGACTGATGAACAGCAAGGCTTTTGGAGATACTTTTATAACACTTTCCAGCTTTATGCAAGTTAAGAATTCTTAATCGTAGGTCTTCCGAGAGCTCTTTTGTGTGAGGCATCATTCACATCAGGCAATGCTTCTTGTGAAAAGCAAACCCAGAACTGGTGTTTGTTTTTATAGGGCAGGGCAGCTGTAACCAACACCTCCAATCTCATCTCGTTGACTGGACTCCAGTTGGCTGACATCTCACTCCAATTAGCTCTTGGAGATGTCATTAGTCTAGGGCCGTGGTTCCTCAATAGGCGGACTCCGGGCCGCCTCCGGACCCACAAGGACTTCAATCTGGACCGCCGAAGCAGTCTCCTTTCTTCTGTTATCAGCGGGGGTCAGAATGGAGAGGATCGGAGTGGCTGTGTGTTACACTTGCAGCGCCGCATGATTACAAAAAGCCGAGTTCTTCTGCTTACCCGGGGAAGAGGATGTCCTACAATGTCCCGCCTCCTGGGCCGGCTCTTACCTATGATAGACAGAACACTGGTGACGTCTATCATAGAAGCCGGTCCAGGAGGCGGGACTTCGAATGACATCCTCTCCGGGTAAGCAGAAGAACTCGGCTTTTTGTAATCATGCGGCGCTGCCAGTGTAACACACAGCCACTCCGATCCTCTCCATTCGGACCCCCCCCCCGCTGATGTCACTGGTCACTCTTCATTAATGGGGGCATGGGTCACTGGTCGCTCTGCATTAATAGGGGCATGCACATGGTCACTAAGCATTAATAGGGGCATGCACATGGTCACTCTGCATTAATAGGGGCATGCACACTGGTCGCTCTGCATTAATAGGGGCACGCACACTGGTCGCTCTGCATTAATGGGGGCACGCACATGGTCACTAAGCATTAATAGGGGCACGCACATGGTCACTCTGCATTAATAGGGGCACGCACACTGGTCGCTCTGCATTAATAGGGGCACGCACACTGGTCGCTCTGCATTAATGGGGGCACGCACATGGTCACTAAGCATTAATAGGGGCACGCACATGGTCACTCTGCATTAATGGGGGCACGTACAATGGTCACTCTGCATTAATGGGGGCACGCACACTGGTCACTCTGCATTGGATGGGGGCAAGTTTTGGGGAATGCCTTTTTTTGTTGTTGGCATTCTGTATTTGGAATTTGACGGTCACTTTTCCGGACCTCGGAATGAATGGAAAATTTGTAAGTGGACCTTTCAAGTTTACATTTGAGTACCCCTGGTCTAGGGGTTCACATACTTTTTCCACCTGCACTGTGAACGTTTACATGGTGTGTTCAATAAAAACATGGCATACATGTTATTAGTTTAAGCAGACTGTTATTGTCTATTGTTGTGACTTAGATGATGATCAGATCACATTTTATGACCAATTTGTGCAGAAATCCATATCATTCCAAAGGGTTCACATACTTTTTCTTGCAGCTGTAGATGGAAATTCACATTTGCTTTGCAAGTATCACTTAATGGCAAACAATACTATCTTAGGATGCCGCATGAACTTCACGACTTCTGTGACAATTTAAACATCCCACAGGTAGAACTCCCTGAATGGTACCAAGATTTCAAACTTCCAGCTGCGACAAAAGGAGCCCCAACCACTCCATCCATCTCTCCCACAAACACTCCATACAAGAAAAGCAGATATCAGAAACCCTCGGGCAAAGTTAAAATTCCCCACACCCCTAGATCCAAAGTCTCCAGGTCCTGGGACAATACCTGATTCTTCTCCACATTCTATGTTTCTAACACATTTCTTTAAGTCCAAATGGACACATCTATAAAGATGAAAATATGCCTTCAATACACAAACAGATAACAGTAAAATCTTTTTTTTTTTGCTACACTAACTAGATATAGCCTAGTTCCCCAACTTTAAAACTCAGCCTGAAGACGAGGATAAGCTGGGAAGTTCAGGAGCCTGGAAGTTCAGATAATTGACATTGTTCTTCAATCTGATTTCCCAGCCTCCCTGCCCCCCCCCCCTTTTTTTTTTTTTTTGCCTCCTTCACTTAATTCACCCAACTATTGGTTTTCTCAGATGTTTTCTGTGTATGTTATCTGTTGATATTACCACTAATAATAACCCTTCTCTCCCAACAGGGACCAGATTGTTGTTTGCAAACTGTAATATGTTATATATGTTGTTATTCTAATTTTGTGTTTACACAATCCGTGGAGCCGTGGTCATACCCTTTATGATATAATTAACTGTATTATATTTACGGCCATATACCTATTTATTATCAGTGAAAATAACTGATTGAACCTCTTTATAACCTACCCGCCTCACAGAGTGGAGTTCTCCCACTACCCCACAAGTTCAGTAGACTATTATCATATCTGATATTAACCCTTATGTGTGTAATCAAAAGAACAGTCTACAAAACTGTGCCTTTGGTATTTAACTAGTGTTTATTACCTAGATAGGCATTGTTACCTTTACTGCTTTATTCCCTAATTGGGAAATCCTCCCCATACTTTCAGGATCAACATTTAAGTTTTGAAAGTTAAGGGTTCTCCCCCTCCCTCTTCTTTCTTTTTTTTTGTTTTTGTTTCTTCCCTTTATCATGGCATGTTCTGAATAAGGGAAACAATCCTTTGTAATCTCACACAACATCAAGGGTCTCAACATCCTTGAAAAGAGGTCATCCCTACTCCGGGAACTCACTAAAGCCAAGCCTGAAATAGTTTTTCTTCAGGAAACACATTTGAAATCAAATAAAATCTCAAACCTTCAAAACAAATACTTCATAAAAGATTTCCATGCCACTAACCCTCTTGTCAAAACGAAAGGAGTATCTACAGTATATTACTAAGCAGAAACTCAATTTTTTTTAGTAACTGATCAACTTACAGACCCAGAAGGCAGATAACTATTTTTCAAGGGTACTATCACGTACCTAGTGAAGACTGGAATGTTGTGGAGGCCTCCCTTGCTCCTCCCGCCTAACACTTCTGAAGGGGGGAGCAGAGAGTGCAAAGGCAAGGAGTGGTATGAGTGCCGTAGCAGCTATCTGGTGAGGTTCACTCTGTAGGTGGGTAGAGCTGGTAGTCGCAATCCTTGGAACTGGATGCAGTAGCAGCTTGGCACCAGAGCGTGGGATGGGAGTAGAACTGGGAGACCAGCAACAGTCAGCGGCAACTGAGCAGTGAGGTAAAAAATCAGTAAGCAAGCAAGTCCAGAAGATAGGCCAAGGTCGTTAAGAGCTGGGAAATGTAGTACAAGGTCAGCAGGCAGATCAGGTCTGTTAAGCAAGCCAAGGTCAGAGTAGTAGGTAACAGAGCTGGAGCATGGGCAGAGGCAGAGGCAAAGTCCAAAGGCAAGCCGAGTCATACACAGGTAAGTAGGAACAACAGATCAGGTCTCAGAACACATTAACAAGCTGAAGACCATTCAATAACTGCTCACAGTAATAGAGCAGTTTAAATAGGCCACTGAGCGCCAAGTGCTAATTAGTATGTGCATGTGTGCACGCACAAGTTCGCAATTATGCACGTGTGCGCGCACACGCACAAATGTGTGCACGATGCAGACGTGACATTGATACTTATAAATATTAGCACATGTGCAATGTGCACGAGCATGAGCATAAGTCTGCACTGGCCTTTTGGTGGTAGAAATCTGGTTTACCTTACAGGTAAGCTCAATGGACAACAGACTACTCTGGCTAATGTCTATTTCCCAAACTCTGCACAAATTACCTTCTGCCATAGGTGATGCACCTTGGAGCACAAATGCAAGGTCTGAAAGCCATCAGGTGATATATATATAGTCAGGTGTGCAACATCATCACTGAGTGACGCCCAGGCAGCAGACAAGTGATGATGAAAACAAAGTTTATAGGAGACAGCAGTCTGCACATGTCCAAGATAGCTGCCAACAGGAAGGCAAGGTAAGACCTTGACAAGAAGAGAACAAAAAACTAGAAGATCCTATTCAAGACGGAGAGATTATACAAGCTATTAGTGATATAAAATCAGGTAAAAGCCCAAGTCAAGATAGCCTAACTTCACAGTACTACAAAACATTTGCTAATTTACTCAAGACGCCACTCCATGAGACCTTCAATTCACTAAAAATTCCAGAATCATTCCTCCAAGCCCATATTTCTGTGATTCTGAAACCTAATAAGGAACCAATGGAATGTTCAAGCTATAGGCCAATTTTCCTCCTGAACATAGAACTAAAGCTACTAGCCGAAATTATAGCAAACCGTCTAAGACCTTTACTAATTAAGATCATAGGACCAGAACAAATGGGTTTCATGCCAGGGAGAGAGAGGCCCGAGATAACATAATCAAAGCACTTAATTTGATCCACAGTTCGCATTAACATAAGATCGGGGGACTTCTCATGTCCAAAGACACGGAGAAAGCCTTTGATCGAGTGGCATGGGATTATATGGTTGAAACTTGCAAACAGATTTGATTGAGACTAACATGTTGTCTTGGATCTTGAAATTAACGGGACGCTATCTGACACGTTGCACATTTGAAATGGTACAATACAGGGATGCCCCCTATTTCCCTTATTGTTCAATATTTTACTGGAACCCTTTATACGCATGATAAATCAGAACCCATCTATACATGGCTATAAGTTAGCAGAGAGAGTTCAAAACAGCAGCATATGTCGATGACCTGTTATTCTTTTAACCACAACCTCACCTCTCCATTCCTAACCTTCTGGAAGAATTCAAACTATTTGGATACATTTCTAACATGAAAATAAATTACAATAAATCTGAAGCCTTAAACATCTCCTTGCCCAAAGACTTATTGAACCTGACTCGCCAAACCTGTTCCTTGAAATGGGAAAAAAACGCCTTGAAATATTTAGGCATTTGCATAACCCCTAACCCAAAAGATTTGTATGAAAGTAACTTTTCTCCCTTATTACAATCTATCACAGATGATCTTAAGAAGTGGCATTTAGGAAACGTTTCATGGTTTGGTAGAGCTGCAATAGTCAAAATAGTTCTCCGTCCCAGACTCTAATATTGCATGCCTGCCCTCCCCATCAAAATCCCACTGATCTTCCTTAGACGACTACAATATATGTGGGCCCATAAGAAGCCAAGGATAAATTTTAACACAATCACTCACTCAAAAGAAGCCAGTGGAATGGGACTCGTCGATCTCAGGCTCTATTACTATGCTACACACCTCACGAGAATCATCGACTGGCATTGTCACCAAAAAAATAAAGACTGGATATACATTGAAAATGAATTAGCTGAACCCCCACTTAAATTTATATATAAATTTATAAATTTATATCTTGGATTCCTAGTTCGAACTATGCACCCAAATTAAAAACACATCCTCCATTTGGTACCACCTTGCAAATTTTCCACAAAATTTCAACTATTAACAAGGTAACTTCCATTCCTGGGCCCCTCACCCCAATAGCAAATAATCCAGACTTCCTCCCATGCTTACAAAAAAAATCTGATCCCTGACTACAGAAAATGGTCAGCCTCTCTTAACATCCCATTGCTTACAATTAGGATTGATCAAATCTAAGCTAGAATTACAAATAGTGTGTAATGGTCAGATACTACCCCAATGGACATATATGCAATTACACAACTTTCTTTCCACACGTGCTCTCAAACCTCTCTTCTCTAAAATCCCAACACAATTTGAAACTCTACTGTATGTCTTAAAACTTCAGAAGTGAGAAAAAAACACTTCATTAACATATGCTTGGCTACAATCATCTATAAATTATCAAACTGTTCATTTTAGAAGTAAATGGGAAAATGCTTTGGGAAGAGAATTTGCTGACACACAATTGAAAAAAGCTTGCATACTCACACACAAAAAAACTTCCTATAAGTTACTTACCCACTGGTATGCCACTCCACTAGATTGCATGTTTGGTACCCAAATTCTAGTAATATTTGCTGGAGATGCAAAATTGAAGCCGGCACTTTGCTACACATATGGTGGCAGTGTCCCTTGATCACCAGTTATTGTGAGAAAATATGCAACCTTATCCAAAAAATTACGGAGTCGGATACCAGATTGGATGCAGCTAAATGCCTACAACAGATGCCTGCACATTTTTCTATTCATCGTTATAAACATTCCCTAATCATAAACCTACTCAATGCAGCAAAAACTCTGATACCAAGATCTTGGAAGACCCACCCACGGTCAAAGAATGGCTCGCAGAAGTGAATATTATCCATATAATGGAAGAAACTATTGCAATGGCTAATGATCAATTAAACCAATACCACAAAACCTGGAAGGCCTGGCATACCTTTGTTTATTCAGATGAATATAATTGCTTGACAGGCACTTGAAAATTAGTTTTACATTGCCCAAATTCTTAGACTGTCTTACTGGTATAAAACCATGTTCAGATGTGTAGATATCAATATTCAAGAGTTCTAGAGTGTTAATACTTGCTTGAGCTTCCCAAAGCTAAGAACCATTAACCTACTTGCAGCCATGATTACCCCCCCCCCTCCCCTTTTTTGGCTCTGTCTTCTTTTGGTTGTATAATCTTTGTAACATATTGTTTATGGACAATTGATTTCTTCTGTTATACCTTTCTATTTTATGAGAACACTGTGCCTATACCGATGCTAGACATACTGCCTGTATAGGTTTAATGAAAAAAAGTATCCATACTTTCTCTACTCTATTACCTCACTGACTCTATAGTGTCATGTTTCGACACCTTTTGTATCCTGTACATTTATAACAATTTATTCAATAAAAAATATATTGTGAAAAATAAAAAATAAATAAAACCTACCAACTGCACCAAAAATCAATTTAGACTCTTGAGATTCCTAATCTTAATCACTGCATCCAAATAGACTTTGGGAAAGGCTTGGTGGCCCTCTATACTGACTTTCACCCAAGTAAAAAATGAGATGATGTGGTATATGTGCAATGAAAAACTGGCTGCCATCCTTCACAATAAATCCTATAAATGTGAGAAAATGTTGTCTCCTTGGATTGAATCCTATCTTCCAAAAGACTTTGACAGGTCCTTGTTATGCATATAAAACAAAAGATTGCAAGTATTAGCGTCCATATTCTTATTCTCCATTTATATTCTCTTTCCTTCCTTTCTATTTCTTTCATTGATCTCATATCAAGATTTATACATTTACCTAAAATATAGCTTCAATATGTAAAACTCTACGATATATATTCACTTTTAAAACTTTATTATCATTTATACTATAGTTTGACTTATGATTGGTAACATGATAAGCATTGACTTTTTATTCATAGTTACCATTGTATAAATGTCTCTATATACAGTATCTCACATTTTTGTAAATATTTAATTATATCTTTTCATGTGACGACACCGAAGAAATGACACTTTGCTACAATGTAAAGTAGTGAGTGTACAGCTTGTATAACAGTGTAAATTTTCTGTCCCCTCAAAATAACTCAACACACAGCCATTAATGTCTAAACAGCTGGCAACAAAAGTGAGTACACCCCTAAGTGAAAATGTCCAAATTGGGCCCAATTAGCTATTTTTCCTTACCGGTGTCATGTGACTCGTTAGTGTTACAAGGTCTCAGCTATAAATGGGGAGCAGCTGTGTTAAATTTGGTGTTATAGCTCTCACTCTCTCATACTGGTCACTGGAAGTTTAGCATGGCACCTCATGCCAAAGAACTCTTTGAGGATCTGAAAAAAAGAATTGTTGCTCTACATAAAGATGACCTAGGCTATAAGAAGATTGCCAAGACCCTAAAACTAAGCTGCAGCACGGTGGAAAAGACCATACAGTGGTTTAACAGGACAGGTTCTACATTTACAGTAGAACAGGCCTCGCCATGGTCTACCAAAGAAGTTGAGTGCACGTGTTCAGCATCATATCCAGAGTTTGTCATTGGGAAATAGAGGTATGAGTGCTGCCAGCATTGTTGCAGAGATTGAAGGGGTGGGGGGTCAGCCTGTCAATGCTCAGACCATACGCTGCACACTGCATCAAATTGGTCTGCATGGCTGTCATCCCAGAAGGAAGACTGTTCTAAAGATCATGCACAAGAAAGCCCGCAGTTTGCTGAAGACAACCAGACTAAGGACACAGATCACTGGAACCATGTTCTGTGGTCTGATGAGACCAAGATAAACTCATATGGCTCAGATGGTGTCAAGCGTGTGTGGTAGCAACCAGGTGAGGAGTACAAAGACAAGTGTGTTTTGCCTGCAGTCAAGCATGATGGTGAGAGTGTCATGGTCTGGGGCTGCATGGGTGCTGCCGACACTGGGGAGCTACAGTTCATTGAGGAAACCATGAATGCCAACATGTACTGTGGCATACTGAAGCAGAGCATGATCCCCTCCCTTTGGACACTGGGCCACAGAGCAGTATTCCAACATGATAACGACCCCAAACATACCTCCAAGATGACCATTGCCTTGCTAAAGAAGCTGAGGGTAAAGTTGATGGACTGGTCAAGCATGTCTCCAGACCTAAACCCTATTGAGCATCTGTTGGGCATCCTCAAATGGAAGCTGGAGGAGCGCAAGGTCTCTAACATCCACCAGCTCTGTGATGTCATCGTGGAGAAGTGGAAGAGGACTTCAGTGGCAACCTGTGAAGCTCTGGTGAACTCCATGCCCAAAAAAAATTGACACTTTGGGACCTATTTTGACATTTTCATTTAGGGGTGTACTAACTTTGGTTGTTAGCTGTTTAGACATTAGAGTTTCACACCACTTCATTCAGCTCCGTGCTACAAACTGTTTTAACAGGCGGCAGGTGGAGAAAGAAGCTGCCTCCCTAAGCCCTATATTTACAAAAAACTGTTGGCAATTGCATCATCAAGACTTTTTATTACGCTACCAACACACTGGCCAAAATGAAAGGAGTGCCACTCACATGTGAAATCTTGAATAATAACTTACTTAACTCAGTCACAATAGTAATAGGAGATTTGAAAAAAATCTGAATGGGCTGGCTAACGCTATGTATGATGGATGGTCCCTTCTAATTTTTTGAAGGGAAACCCCATTGCAATACTCCCCACTTTAATCCCTTTATGACAAGGTTGTAAGGTTCTTTGCTTCTCCTCTTTTGATTTACATTGACCTTATGTGTATTAGAGACACACTCCATTCGGCCACACAACAGGGACACCACTGTTCCTGTTGACTAACCCTGGACTTTAACCTATTTTCTAGGGTAAGATAGTAGGTCTATAACTACCTACGGTTTACACTACATAACTTTTTTCTATATCCTCCTCCTCCAATCACATCCTCCCCACCCTCCCCTTCTCTATTCTCAACACCCCCCCCCCCCATTTTTTTTGTATCTCCCCCCTATCCTCTTTATCCTCCCCATTCCACACCTCCTCAGTCTCCGCTGTATATAGACAAACATGGAGCCAGATCTCCTCTACATTGTTATCTTACGCGGCGACGCCTATCGTTACACTAAACAATGTATCAAACACACACATGCCAACTAAATATTCATTCCAATGAAAACAAACAAAAATCCCAATGTAAAGGTAATGTGATCATACACATAGATGATACAATCTGTGCTCCACCCTGTGCGTCCGACACCCAGCCACACTATCTTCTCACCTCAAAAATAGCCCCTGTGTTACTAGACGGGTTGACAAGGCACAAGGCTCTTACGGATGTCAAAGAGATCCCAATAGTGATGACCATAGATCTTTAGCCAAGGGATACAATAAGTGCAGCTAGACCTCTTCCTTGAGCTCTTATCATCAGGGAAACTTCCGATCATAAGAATATCTCCACTCATCCACATGCAATAAAAGGTCTGTACATAGTGCTTATACCCTTTAAAACACTTTATTGCTTCACATGAATAAAATAATTACCTGAACAGGCACTAGACACAGTGCTCAATGAAAGCTGTTACAATATCACACTGTCCGTGATGGATGGCGGGTGACGTCACCGGCCCCACCCCCTTTGTACGCTTTGCGTACCTTTAGGCGGGACTTCATCAGCGAATAAAAGGGAGAGGGACACGGCCGCATATATAGAACTAAGGGCTCTCAAGGAACCACCCATTGGACACCCACTAGCATTACAACCGAAAGGTAAACTCCATGGCCCTAATCGCAATGAAGAAAACTGCTAGATACAAAGGCAATACACAGCGGAAATACATCCCAACCCAGAAGGCTAATCTCGTTGCCACAGTGACAATGAGATATACAGTACAAGCGGACTCTAAATCAATACATGGCAGGGAAATCACCGATCGGAGATCCCCATAACACATTGCAATAATGCCATCAATAATAATACCAATGATCATACATAAAAAAAGAAAAAAAAGAAATAGATACAGAAGACCTGGTCAGACCAGCTGTATTTTATTTTTAAAAGTAGGCATAACCCTTACTATAGCGGAGACTGGGGAAGAGACTTCATTCTCCTCCCTTCCTACCCACCCGGCTCACTCCTACCACCGCCACCTTTACACTTTGTCCCTTTGCCCTTTACCTTATTCAAGATTTACCCCTATACAGACTCCAAATGTCTAGAAAGACACCATATTTGATTCCTACTTTACCCTTAGTGATATCTTATAAAACCTGATAGTGTCACATGGAATCTTTGCCAGATGAATGCAGAACATTTATAGAATGGTATATGGAGTAGTCCGTGTGAGATTCCAAAGTATTAGATCACTCCTATTGCAAGGAACAGCCACTAGATACGCAGACTGCTTACTAGATTGAGGTATATCAAGTGCCTGA
This sequence comes from Pelophylax lessonae, assembly GCF_965119305.1. NCBI lineage: Eukaryota > Metazoa > Chordata > Amphibia > Anura > Ranidae > Pelophylax > Pelophylax lessonae. Next base: position 121,725,253 of record NC_138776.1, on the reverse strand, counting down.
TTCAAAGGTGTATGCTCCCAGGATCTTCAATAGGATATACCTCTGGATAAATTCCAACCTCAGATAACAGGAAAAGCTCAACAAACATGGACCACGTGCATGTAAAAAATAATACAAGATCCCATAGTGTAACACTGTATAATTGTTATGGGTGCATATATCACAAATGTACACCCAATGGTGAGATTTACACCTTAAGTGCAATCCACTTAATAAGGAATAAAGTGCTGAAGTGAAAGATAGTGACCTCCACCAATATTACAAGCTGCTTACCAGACATACAAATGAGTATAGCCAAAGGAAGTTGCTAATAACTAAGTATGTGCCAAACTCCAGTCAGAGAAGCGACCAACACCCACATGCACAAGCTGCTTACCAGATGCACACAATTAAGTGCCAGTATCAGATAACAATTTGTTTGAGGGAATTAAAGCCAAAGGAAGGAAATCCCAAGGTGTGCGGAAACTTCAGTCAGGAGCATGACCACCACCGACATACAAAACTGCTTACCAGATATACTCAGTAATAAGCCAATGTCCAATGCCAGTAAACTCAGGATCATAGAATTCAGCAGGTCCCAACACGGAGGAATGCCTCCAAACGATATCCCCAGCAGGCATCAAGTGACAGGTTCATATAAAAAAGAATAAGGTGCTCCATAGTGTAAAACCATAACATTTATTAAAAAAAAATAAGGGAAGCAACTTACAAACATCAGAAATAGAGAGCGTTTGTTTGAATGAGCCGCCGGCCGGTCGACTCTTCCGCCCGTCTTCAATCTCGTATTGGTGACGTCAGCACGCCGCGACCAAATACTTGTTTTATTGCATAAGAGATATAGCACATCTCTTCTGTAATAAAGAGCTTGCCTTTTCACATTTTTTTTTATTTCCCTTAAGTTTCCCTTTACATTATACTAAATGTTTGTAAACTGAGCCTATTTTGTCTGTAGACATGTCTACAGATGTCTACTATTATGTCTGAGACCCTGATGGCATCTAATTGGTACAATGACTTTCCTCCTTTTTTTAGTTGGATTTACCTACAAGTGCTCAGAAGTGGTCATATAGGTTAAACATTGAGGTAAATTTAATTGAAATGTCCTTTTAATGTTAAATATTGTGTAGTTCTGCCTGTTGTTACACTACTGTCCAAAGAACAGGTCTTTAATAGTGTTGCGCGAACACGGACTGTATTATTAGTTTTCGTACCGAATAATTGGATTTTTGTTACCCGAACACGGACCCGAAAACTTTACTGTATGTTCGGTTTTAAAATCATTTTATTTCCTGTTTTGTATGTAATGGCGCGCTTTTAATGGCGGGCTTTCAACAGCCAATCAACAAGCGTTTAACTGGTGTGCCTTAAGCCATCCCAGCCATGCCTACTAATGTATTAGTAGCTGTGATTGGCCATCTGAAGCATGTGACCATGTCTTTATAAGTTCGAGAGCCCCCAGCGCGCCGCATCATTCTGCTGTAGTTTAGGGACAGATGCACACATCATACGTGCTGGCTGCTGATTAGGGACAGACAGTGATTCTGTGAAAAATTGTGCCCGAAAAGAATGCAGGGACAGGTCAGAGTGCAGGCAGGGAATGTTATTAGAGCATTTTAGGGCCAGGCTGGAGATTAGGCAGGGTCAGTCTTCTACATCGATTTTGCTGTGTGGGGGGTGGTGCAGTGAACGATCTTATTGAGCATATTAGGGACAGGCTGGAGATTAGGCAGGGACAGTATACATCGATTTTGCTGTGTGGGGGGTGGTGCAGTGAACAATCTTTTTGCCCTCACTTGAGCCCACTGAGGAGGAGGAGGAGGAGGAGGAGGAGGGAGAAAAAAAAATCTATTTTTATCAGTCAGTTGTGTGCAGCGTTCATCTTAGATCTATTTTACTACAAGTTAAAAGGGATTTTTTTTTCCCCCTTCATAGCCTTTTTGCTCCAGTGCTGACTGTGACATAAGACACTGCTTTGTTCACATGTGCTATTGAGTGATTTTCAATTTTATACATTTTTTTCTATTCCACTATTCAATATACACCCTTTTGGGTTAAAAAAAATTCAATTGTGGCATAGTCTGTACTAATCTATTTAAAAATTACAAACTTAAAGGGGAATTTTCTTTTTTTTTTCCCTTCATAGCCTGCTGCAGAGCTGACTGTGGCATAAGACACTGCTGTGTTCACATGTGCTATTGAAAAATCACCAATTTTATATCATATTTTCTATTCCGCTATTCAATCTACACCCTTTGGGGAAAAAGAATTAAATTGCGGCATAGTCTGTATCAGTACGTGTGAGATACACCTTTCCAATTTTTGGGGCGCATCTTCCACCGCCGAGGATTGCAGGGTGATTCAGTTTGCCTCCTGCCTGTTCCGAACTCCTCCTACTCCTCATCCTGCCTTTGGGGTACAAAAAATAGTAATCGGGGCCTAGTCTGGGTCTGTATGTGTGAGATAGATACACCTTTTTATATCATATTTTCTATTCCGCCATTCAATCTACACCCTTTGGGGTAAAAAGAATTAAATTGCGGCATAGTCTGTATCGGTACGTGTGAGATACACCTTTCCAATTTTTGGGGCGCATCTTCCACCGCCGAGGATTTCAGGGTGCTTCAGTTTGCCTCCTGCCTGTTCCGAACTCCTCCTACTCCTCATCCTGCCTTTAGGGTACAAAAAATAGTAATCGGGGCCTAGTTTGGGTCTGTACGTGTGAGATAGATACACCTTTTGATATCATATTTTCTATTCCGCTATTCAATCTACACCCTTTGGGGTAAAAAGAATTAAATTGCGGCATAGTCTGTATCGGTACGTGTGAGATACACCTTTCCAATTTTTGGGGCACATCTTCCACCGCCGAGGATTGCAGGGTGCTTCAGTTTGCCTCCTGCTTGTTCCGAACTCCTCCTACTCCTCATCCTGCCTTTAGGGTACAAAAAATAGTAATCGGGGCCTAGTCTGGGTCTGTATGTGTGAGATAGATACACCTTTTTATATCATATTTTCTATTCCGCCATTCAATCTACACCCTTTGGGGTAAAAAGAATTAAATTGCGGCATAGTCTGTTTCGGTACGTGTGAGATACACCTTCCAAATTTTTGGGGCGCATCTTCCACCGCCAAGGATTGCAGGGTGATCAGTTTGCCTCCTGCCTGTTCCGAACTCCTCCTACTCCTCATCCTGCCTTTAGGGTACAAAAAATAGTAATCGGGGCCTAGTCTGGGTCTGTACGTGTGAGATAGATACAACTTTTGATGTCATATTTTCTATTCCGCTATTCAATCTACACCCTTTGGGGTAAAAAGAATTAAATTGCGGCATAGTCTGTTTCGGTACGTGTGAGATACACCTTTCCAATTTTTGGGGCGCATCTTCCACCGCCGAGGATTGCAGGGTGCTTCAGTTTGCCTCCTGCCTGTTCCGAACTCCTCCTACTCCTCATCCTGCCTTTAGGGTACAAAAAATAGTAATCGGGGCCTAGTCTGTACGTGTGAGATAGATACACCTTTTGATGTCATATTTTCTATTCCGCTATTCAATCTACACCCTTTGGGGTAAAAAGAATTAAAATTGCTGCATAGTCTGTTTCGGTACGTGTGAGATACACCTTTCCAATTTTTGGGGCGCATCTTCCACCGCCGAGGATTTCAGGGTGCTTCAGTTTGCCTCCTGCCTGTTCCGAACTCCTCCTACTCCTCATCCTGCCTTTAGGGTACAAAAAATAGTAATTGGGGCCTAGTCTGGGTTTGTACGTGTGAGATACACCGTTTTATAAAAAAATTTCTATTCCGCTATTTAATATACACCCTTTTGGGGTGAAAAAAATTTAATTACGGCATAGTCTGTATCGGTACGTGTGAGATACACCTTTTTAAATTTGTTTGGCGCATCTCCTTCCACCGCCGAGGATTGCAGGGCGCTTCAGTTTGCCTCCTGTTCCGAACTCCTCCTACTCCTCATCCTCATCCTCCCTTTAGGGTACAAAAAATTGTAATCGAGGCCTAGTCTGTGTTTGTACGTGTGAGATACATCGTTTTATAGAATTTTTCCTATTCCGCTATTTAATATACACCCTTTTGGGGTGAAAAAAATTAAATTACGGCATACTCTGTATCTGTACGTGTGAGATACACCTTTTAAATTTGTTTGGCGCATCTCCTTCCACCGCCAAGGATTGCAGGGCGCTTCAGTTTGCCTCCTGTTCCGAACTCCTCCTACTCCTCTTCCTCATCCTCCCTTTAGGGTACAAAAAATTGTAATCGGGGCCTAGTCTGTGTTTGTACATGTGAGATAAACCGTTTTATATCCTTTTTTCTATTCCGCTATTCAATATACACCCTTTTGGGGTGAAAAAAATTAAATTTGCGGCATACTTTGCATATTTGACTGTGAGATACACCCGTTGTATTTGTATACTGTTTTTCTATTCCGCTATTTAATAAACACCCTTTTGGGGTAAAAAAATTTTAATTGCTGCATAGTTTGCATATTTGACTGTGAGATACACCTGTGCGATACTGTTGTTGTTTTGATCCGCTATTCAATAAACACCTTTCTAGGGCAAGATCATAAATTACAGAAATATGAGGAGACCGTCAAATAGGGGCCGTGGCCTGGGTCGTGGTGCTGCTGGTAGAGCTCCTATTGCAATGAGAGGACGTGGTCGATCTGTGCCAGCTACACGCACAAGTGAAACACCTTCCTCAAGTGTGAGTAGGCGACAGAACCTGCAGCAGTATTTGGTAGGGCATCATGCGCCTCTAGAAGTGATGAGGCCAGAACAAGTAGAGGCGATAGTAGATTGGTTTGCTGCTGACAGTGCCTCCAGTTCCTTCACATTGTCTCCCACCCAGTCTACTGCAGAAAGGTCAGAGTTGGCACCTGCAGCCGATGTCCAACCGTCTTTCACCTCACCCCCTTGCAAATCAGGCAAGCAGTCTGAGCCCCAAGTCATGCAGCAGTCTCTTCTTCTTTTTGATGACTCTGTCAGCAGGGTTTCCCAGGGCCATCCACCTAGCCTTGCCCCAGAAGTGGAAGAGATTGAGTGCAGCAATGCCCAACCACTTATTTCTCAAGATGAGTACATGGAAGGACCATCGCAGCACGTCTCCGATGATGATGAAACGCAGGTGCCAACTGCTGCGACACTCAGAATTGTGGAGACCGACAAGGAGGGCAGGGGTGAAGATTGGGTGGAAGATGATGTGGAGGACGATGAGGTCCTCGACCCCACATGGAATGAAGGTCATGCAGGTGACCTGAGTAGTTTGGAGGAAGAGGCGGTGGTCGCACAGAGCCACCAGCACAGCAGAACAGGGAGCAGGGTGCAAAAGCGGAGCGGCCGTGCCCTAGACCCTACGCCTGCTACTGCCCAACGCAGCAAGGGGCCAAGCACACCAAAGCCAGCTCAAAGGAATTCCCTAGCATGGCAGTTCTTCAGACAATGTGATGATGACAGGACATGAGTGGTTTGCACGCTTTGCAATCAGAGCCTGAAGCGAGGCATAAACCTTCTAAACCTGAGCACAACCTGCAAGACCATGCTTCTAAGTGCAAAGCACGAGCTGCAGTGGAGTAGACACCTCAAAAACCAAGAAAGGTCTCTGGCTCCTCCTGCTTCCTCTTCTGCTGCAGTCTCAGCCTCTTCATCCACCTCTGTAGTGAGAGCGGCACCTGCCACCCCGCAAACAGAGGATCTGCCAGCAACACCACCACCTGGGTCACCAACAACCATCTCCACAATGTCCCGTGGAAGCATTCAGCTTTCTATCTCCCAAACACTGGAGCGGAAGAGGAAATACCCCCCTACCCACCCACGATCCCTGGCCCTGAATGCCAATTCCTGGCCTTTGACATGCTGTCATTCCGTCTGGTGGAGACGCTGAGTTTTAAAAGCCTTATGGTGGTGGCTGTCCCACAGTACGTCGTGCCCAGCCGCCACTACTTTTCCAGGCAAGCCATCCCATCCCTGCACAAACAAGTGGGTGACAAAATCAGATGTGCACTGCGGCAAGGTCCATCTAACTACGGATACGTGGACCAGTAAGCAGGGTCAGGGACGCTATATCTCCCTAACAGCACACTGGGTAAATGCAGTGGCGGCTGGGCCTGAGACGGATAGCAGTTTGGTGCATGTCCTTCCACCACCAAGGATTGCAGAGCGCTTCAGTTTGCCTCCTGTTCCTAACTCCTCCTACTCCACTTCCTCATCCTCTACCGGTCAGCGTAACACCTTCACCACCAGCTTCAGCACAGCCAGGGGTAAACGACAGCAGGCAGTTTTAAAACTTGCCTGTTGGGGGGAAAAAACCAAACACCGCGCAGGAGTTGTGGAGGGGCATTCAACAGCAGACCCATGAGTGGTTGGTGCCAGTGAGCCTCAAGCCCGGCCTGGTGGTGTGCGATAACGGGCGAAATCTCATAGCAGCTCTGGGCCTAGCCGGTTTGACGCACATCCCTTGCCTGGCGCATGTGCTGAATTTGGTGGTGCAGAGGTTCCTTAAAAATTACCCCCATATGTCAGAGCTGCTGCAGAAAGTGTGGGCCGTCTGTGCACTTTCGGCGTTCTCACCCTGCTGCTGCTCGCCTGTCAGCGCTGCAGCGTAACTTCGGCCTTCCCGCTCACCGCCTCATATGTGACGTGCCCACAAGGTGGAACTCCACCTTGCACATGCTGGAAAGACTGTGCGAGCAGCAGCAGGCCATAGTAGAGTTTCAGCTGCAGCACGCACACGTGAGTTGCTCTGCGGAACAGCACCACTTCACCACCAATAACTGGGCCTCCATGCGAGACCTGTGTGCCTTGTTGCGCTGTTTTGAGTACTCCACCAACATGGCCAGTGCCGATGACGCCGTTGTCAGCTTAACTATCCCACTTCTATGCCTCCTTCAAAAAATGATTCAGGCGATGATGGAAGAGGATGTGGCACAGGATGAGGAGGAGGAGGAGGAGGATGAAGAGGTAACATTTCCAAGGCTTTCAGGGCAGTCATTCGCAAGTGGCTCCGAGGGTGGGTTCCTGCACACACAAACGCCAGGTACACAATTGTCCAGCAGGGGCACAGTTCTAAAGGATGAGAAGGATGAGGAGGGGGAGATGGAGGAGGAGATGGAACCATGTTCACAGCAGGGTGGCACACAGGCCAGCTCATGGCCATCACGGGTGCGAGGCTGGGGGGATACAGAGGACGCAGACGATACACCTCCCACAGAGGACAGCCTTTCTTTGCTTCTGGGCAGCCTGGCACACATGAGCGATTACATGCTGCAGTGTCTCCACAACGACCGCCGAGTTGCCCACATTCTAACTTGTGCTGATTACTGGGTGGCCACGCTGCTGGATCCCTGTTACAAGGACAACGTACCATCCTTAATTCACTCACTTGAGCGCGATCACAAGATGCGCGAGTACAAGCGCACGCTGGTAGACGCGATGCTGCTGGCATTCCCACCTGACAGCGGGGCCACAGTGGAAGCACAAGGCCAAGGCAGAGGAGGAGGAGGAAGAGGTCGCCAACGCAACCAGGGCACCACCAGCACCTCAGAAGGCAGGGTTAGCATGGCCGAAATGTGGAAAAGCTTTGTCAGCACGCCACAACAAACAGCAGCACCAGCAGCTCATATGGAACGTCTTAGCAGGAGGCAGCATTTCACCAACATGGTGGAGCAGTATGTGTGCACACGCCTACATGTAGTGAATGACGGGTCTGCCCCCTTCAACACTTGTACTTGTTCTGGCCTCAACATTTATTTTAGGAGCTCCACCAGCAGCACCACCTCCCAGCACTAACATGGTGGAGCAGTATGTGTGCACACGCCCAGACGTACTGAATGACGGGTCTGCCCCCTTCAACTTCTGGGTCTCCAAATTGAGCACATGGCCTGAGCTTGCCCTTTACGCCTTGGAGGTGCTGGCGTGCCCTGCAGCCAGTGTATTATCTGAACGGGTATTTAGCACGGCTGGGGGCGTTATCACAGACAAGCGCAGCCGCCTGTCCAGAGACAATGTGGACAAGCTCACGTTCATTAAAATAAACCAGGCATGGATCCCACAGGACTATTTCCGTGCAGAATAGAGATGGATACCGACCTTACCCAGCCATTGTTCTATTTTTGATCTTTCTCACTCTTTTGGGGTGTACCCTCATTTAAAATGACTGAAAAAAAGCAGTGTTGGCTACCTCGTCCTCCTCCACCGCCGCTTCCACCTACACCGCCACATCCACCACCACCTCAACCTCCCTCCTACTCCATATGGGCCTCGTCCTTCACAGATGAAGAAATTTTTTTTATTTTTCTGTTTTTTTTTTTGTTGTTTTAAGTTATTTCCCTATCCACATTTGTTTGCAGAGCACTAGCCATGCTCTTAACTACGTTTTGCTGCCATTTGCAGCACTCTAGCCCTTTCCATTGGTGTTTTAAAGCCATTTTAGTGCCTGATAGTTTGGGTCCCCATTGACTTCAATGGGGTTCGGTGTCCGGGTAAAGTTCGGAAAAAGTCCGGGACACGGACCCGGACTTTTTTTTCAAGTTCGGATGAACCCGCCGAACACGGACATCCAGGTGTCCGCTCAACTCTAGTCTTTAAGTGTCTTAATATAAATGCAAGCCATGTTGCATTTATTCAGTTAAGTTTTGCTTATTTGGCTAACATTTCTCCAACACTAAAGCTTGGTTCACACTAGTGTGACACTGCTTGCAACACAAAGTTGCATGACAAGTAAAAACCCATTTATTTCAATGACACCCGTTCAATCTATGAAAGTCACACTGGAAATTGTCTAACTTTAGGGATGCATAATGAACCGAGCCTAAAAGAACAAGTATTTTTTCTTGTTTCTTTCTTGTTTATTACATTTCTTTTACATTTACTTTAATTTAGAGAACTCATTTAAGTTACCTTTTTAGCATTGTTAGCATGGCTTTTGAGGTCATAAAGATTTATCAATGCTGGCAACAAGATAACATATGCCCAAAAAAGGTGGCAGTGTTAGATAAAGGTAAAAGGCCATCCCCATTGAAAGTAAAAAGATGTAGTGGGTTGTATGTTGCGAAGACAAAAGTGCTTTCCATTTCTATATCAATAGAGGGGAGCAGAGTTTATAGATATCAGAAACATAAAGAATAAGGAAGAAATAAACAAGGGTAGGGTAGTTAGAACAGGATATTAACATAAGAGAAGACGTTATAAGATAAAGGGGAGAATTCTCTCTCTGCAGCAGTCCATGATCACTGTATCTAATATAGGCAGGTCAGCTTTTAATGCTTATGTGCAATCGAAAACAACAGTTCAATGAATATCATTTAGAATAGAAGTAGTCTAAGGGCTTGTTCACACTTGAATACATTTTCTAACACTTAACAAATGCTCCTATAGCGTTAGTATGGGCATTAGACTCGCTTAATGAGCTTTAATTTCAGGGCCGGACTGGGAATAAAATTCAGCCCTTGAAATAATTTCATACCAGCCCCATAGAATTATTATACCGGCCCAACAGCATAACGCCATTATTTTCTTGTTCATAAAAGGGAAAACCATGCATTTTAAAGCACATTTGAAGACTGTATTATATATAGATAAGACAGATATGAAAGTGCATAGGGCTTTATATATATATATTTAAGCAAATTCGGGTTAAAAGTGGTAAAAGTGAAGACATGGTACAGGAGATGTCAGAGGCTGTGGACAGGATGATATGTCAGAGGCTACGGGCATGGTACAGGAGATGCAGGGGCTGCGGGCATGGTACAGGAGATGCAGGGGCTCTGGACATGGTACAGGAGATGCAGGGGCTGCGGGCATGGTACCGGAGGACATGTCAGAGGCTGCAGACATGGTACAGGAGATCCAGGGGCTCTGAACATGGTACAGGAGATGCAGGGTCTGTGAGCATGGTTCAGGAGATGCAGGGATTGCGGACATGGTACAGGAGATGGCAGGGGCTGCGGAAATGGTACAGGAGATGCAGGGGCTGCGGACATGGTACAAAAGATGCAGGGGCTGCGGACATGGTACAAGAGATGCATGGGCTGCATGACATGGTACAAGAGATGCAGGGGCTGCAGACATGGTACAGAAGATGCAGGGACTACAGACATGGTACAGGAGATGCAGGGGCTGCGGACATGGTACAAGAGATGCAGGGGCTGCGGACATAGTACAAGAGATGCAGGGGCTGCGGACATGGTACAGGAGATGCAGGGGCTGCGGACATGGTACAGGAGATGTCAGGGGCTGCAGGCATTGTACAGGAGATGTCAGGGGCTGCGGGCATGGTGCAGGAGACGCAGGGGCTGTGGGCATAGTGCAGGAGATAGCAGGGTCTGTGGACATGGTACAGGAGATGCAGGGGTTGCGGACATGGTACAAGAGATGCAGGGGTTGCAGGCATGGTGCAGGAGAATCAGGGGCTGTGGGCATGGTGCAGGAGATGCAGGAGCTGCGGGCATGGTGCAGGAGATGCAGGGGCTGTGGACATGGTGCAGGGACTGTGGGCATGGTGCAGGGACTGCGGGCATAGTGCAGGGGCTGCAGACATGGTACAGGAGATGCAGGGCTTTGGGATGGTGCAGGGGCTGCAGACATGGTACAGGAAATGCAGGGGCTGCAGGCATGGTGCAGGAGATGCAGGGGCTGTGGGCATGGTGCAGGGGCTGTGGGCATGGTGCAGGGAATGTGGACATGGTACAGGAGATACAGGGCTGTGGGCATGGTGCAGGGGCTGCACACTTGGTACAGGAGATGCAGGGCTGTGGGCATGGTGCAGGGGCTGTGGGTATGGTGCAGGAGATGCAGGAATGTGGGCATGGTGCAGGAGATGCAGGGCTGTGGGCATGGTACAGGTCAGGAGATGCTGGGCTGCAGGCATAGTGCAGGAGATGCAGTGCTGCGGGCATGGTACAGGAGAAACCTCTGTACCATGCCCGCAGCACTGTGGCTGCGGAGGAGTCTCACTTACCTTTTGGTGAGGCGCCTTACATTTAAAAATGGCACCGACCGGCGCCAACACGTCTCCGCGCATGCGCCGCATGCCCGGGAGTAGCCAAACGTGTACAGGCTTTCCTGAGCGGTGGCGGCGCATGGGCAGTGTGCATGTCGGGCCAGCCGCGGCCATTTTTTTTTTTACAGGTCTTACTCTTAGCAGCCCCAGGGCAGGGGGAACTTTCCGGCCTACCAGGAAATTTCCCGGTATCCCCGTAGGCCAGTCCGGGCCCTGTTTAGTATGGGCGTCAGACAGGCATTTTACAAGCGATATTGAGGAGTTAAAATGCTCCCCAAATGCCCTTGATGCAGTTCTGAAGCGTTTGACAAGCATTAAGGCATGGTAAAACTGCTCCTCATATACCTATTTCATTACAGTTAATAAGCTAATCTTAACAGCTCGCAACTGCCTGCCAGAGCATTTGCGAATCGTTATAATAGACTTGTATTGGAAGCTTTGAAAGGCTTCATATGCCTTCTGACTCGACAAGAGGCTTTCATTTTTAAGCAATGCCACACTAACACTTTACACTGAACAGCACAATGTGCTGTCTATTTTATCTTGTGCATAGCCATTTGAGGGGCGTTTTTAACGCCTCTCAAACACCTGCTTTTAATGCCAGTGTGAGCATTGGTTCAATTGGAATTTAAGAGAGGCACAAAGTCTATATATTGTTTGGAATCTTGGTACATCATCTATGCTGACTAAATATTACAAAATATCAATTTCTTTCCATATGTATTTTTTACTAAATACCTTTAACCACTAATTTAGTGTGGGGACTCAAGCAGATTTCCAGTATCTAGGATCTGCTTGAGAAACAGCAAAAACAACTAATTTTAATATGGACCCCTTGGCCACGAAAAGTGATTGTTTATTATATTTTTGTTGATTGCAAGGAACCATTATATTGCATTTTTTTTTTTTTTTGCAAAGCTCCCTACGTAAAATGTCCCTCAATCCCATTCCCTACCCCATGTACACTGTTTTTTAAACATTCACAGTAGTACATTGATTTCAATGACTGCTCTACATTCAGCAAAGTAGCTCATAGGACATTTTGGCATGTTGCGCTTTGCAAGTTTTTCCTGTGCATTTTGCTGCATTTGATGCTGCTTTTCCTTGTGGCAAAATGTGTGTTTGCTTCCACGTTTCGGGTGCCATTAATAATTAATGGCACTGAAAACCTAACTAGTTCATTTTAGGTGTATTGAGGTGGCCATACGCTATACAATCTGATTGTACAATCTCCTTTAGATCTGCTATCAACTATGAAGTGCAAGGACCTGCCTCAGTGGATACAGAGTAATTGGATAGCTGGTGTGTCCTCCTATTCTATAGTTTTGGTAAATCTAAAGGAGATTGTACAGAGATTGTACAATCAGATTGTATAAGTATGTAATAAAAATTTGTATAAGTAGGTGCTTAATATATGTTAAACAGAGGAGCCTAACATAGATGAATTTGTATATACACAGTTTATACATAATGAATTATGGATATTATCATGGGTATGATGAATATGAAAATATGTGAGTAACCATTTCTTGTTACATGGCTCTATGAAAGACACATTGTGGGTGGGGGTTGAGAGTGAGATTGTCCCTGTAATCTGATTGGTGTGTTAATCCTGCTCAGGGGTGTCAGTGTAAAGGAGTGGCTTCTGAGTTACCATATAAATGGTGGGATTGAAGCAGGTTGGATAACTGAGGAAGGGGGCTCGTCACCCAAAATACGTCAGCTTTCCAACTACAGCGATCTGGACATCAGCTATACTGGAGTTGTGACTTGATACACTTTTATATTCTCATGTTCGTATGTTTTTGGCTTTTTAAAAAATAAAATGGTGTTGATGGTAATGCACTAGGTGTTTGCACCCCCCCCATGTTTCTTTACCAGAACTAGTTAGTGACCCTATTGCTTTTCTGGGGACAACTCAAAATGTTCTTTTACTTTTGCTTTCAATTATAATGGCAAAGGGGACAAATAGTAAGGGTGAATCTCTTTAATGGCGGAACAGGCAACAATAAAAATTGTTTCTAATCCAATTTCACTTTATCCAAAACTAAAAGAAAATGTTTTGTCTTTAGCTATGGTATACTTTAACCACTTCCGGACCGCCGCTGCAGTTTTACGTCAACATTAAATACTGGTGTTATGGCATCCTTTACCAGAGCCGTCAGTAGTGGGGAACACGATTCGGCCTCCACTCGACTCTATGGCCTTGGAGGACTGGAGTGACGTCATATGTTGCTTCTTCCCAACGGCCTTAAAAGGCCCATTTTTTCATGTTGAAAAAAATTACTTTCCAGACTCCATGGCAGCATACGTATAGGGTTTAGCCCGCCTCCAAACCTACCCTATAGGACACCACTCCCATAAATCTTTGCACCTGTTCAGCACACGTGTTCCTTTTTTGTCCTCCAAAGGATTACCTGTATCCTACCTGAAGATGGATCCCAGGATATGGATGACTCTACCATTCGGGTATTGAGTGCTCTCAAATAAGCCCCAGCTGCTGCGGGGTATGGAGTAGGGGCGAAGACGTACATCCTGGAAATCGCTTCTCTGCTGCATCGCTGCTGCTCTGCACTGTGTCCCACCTGGTTTCCTGGTGAGTAGTCTGAGCCCCAGGATTGTCTGGGCTTTGAATTCGCCTTGGTCCCTTCCCTTGTAAAGGCGGTCAGGGAGACCTTAAACTGAGAAGATTCAGCTGTTTCTCCTCCCAAACAAAAAAAGTATTTTAAAGAGCTCAATAAGGAGCGTCTTAACTTCCCCTTCCTGGGAGAGTTGGGGGAGCTCATCTCAGAGGAATGGAGTAAGGTGGAGAGGAAGAACTCCATGACCTCCAAGATGTCCAGATTGTATCCGTTTAAAGAGGAAGATGTCAAGAACCTAGAACCTCCTCCTCTAGTGGATGCAGCGGTCATGAGGCTGGTCAAGCATGTGACCCTCCCCTTAGAAGATACGGTCTCCTTCAAAGATCCTTTAGACCGTAGAATGGATTCGGATCTGAAGAGGATCTATTTGACAGCAGGTATGGCCTGCAAACCGGCTCTGACCTTAGCAGCCCTTTCCAAGGCTATGGAGTCTTGGGTTGATGTAGTTGACGAATCCGTCAGAGGAGTGTCGGAGGAAGTGCAGGAGGAAGTGCCCAGGAGTTCCCCCGATTCAAGAACTAAGGATGGCTTCGTCATTCCTTGGGGAGGCTTCCATAGACCTAATCTATGGCTAGAGTTATGCTTTCCTCAGTCACGGCCAAACGGGCTTTATGGCACTGTCCTTGGGTTGCTGACCCGGCATCCAAACAAGTTTGGTGCCGTATTCCCTTTGAGGGATCCTCCCTCTTTGGGAATAAGCTTGATGAGGCCATAACTCGAGCTTCAGGTGGGAAGTCTGGTTTTCTTCCCCAGGATTGGCGCCAGTTCAATGTGAAGAAAGGGCAACCTAACAGGAAGTATGTCCCAGATCAGGCCAGGGAGGCTCGTACCTACAGGCGTGGATGAGAATTTGGGCGTAACTGGAGGTCAAGGCAATCTTCCAGGAAGACTTCAAAAAATGTTTCCTCTGGTGACCGCGAGCCCACTAAGTCTTTTTGAAGTTGGGCCCGCTCAGGCATGTCGGGTAGGAGCACGACTACTTTGCTTCCGTCATGTCTGTGCGGCCTTGATTCAGGACCCCTGGACCATCAGGACGGTGTCATCAGGTCACAAGTGGGTCTTCAAAGAATCCCTCAGAGCAAGATTCCTACCTACAGCTTTACCATCCCCAGGAGAGAAACGTCAAGTTCTGCTTTCCTACGTAGGGTCTATGGTATCTCAAGGGACTGGCATTTCCTTACCAGAACCCGAGCAAGGCCAGGGAATTTACTCTCTGCTTTTTCTGGTCCAAAAGAAAAACGGTTCATGGAGACCAGTTATAGATCTGATTTGCTTAAACCAGTTTATAAGGAAAGAAAGATTCAAAATGGAGACCCTGCTATCTATTCAACAAGCAGTACAGCCGGCCAACTGGATGGTGTCCATCGACCTAAAGGACGCATATTTTCATGTTCCTGTGGCAGAGGGGTTTCAGAAGTATCTCCGGTTTGTGGTAGGCGACTCACACCTGCAATTTACCTGTCTCCCATTTGGGCTTTCCACATCTCCACGGACCTTTTCAAAAGTCTTGTTAGCTGTGGTAGCCCTGTTGAGAACAAAAGGTATTCGACTCCATCATTACCTGGACGACCTCCTTCTTCTATCTCAAGACAAAGGCCAGTTGATAGTTCACCTAAATCAAGTCATGTCTACCCTCCAGAGGTTCGGTTGGCTCTTGAATGAAGAGAAAAGCCATTTGACTCCAACTCAGTCCCTTGTTTACCTTGGTGCTCTGTTCGACACAGCAAGGGCGACAATCTCTCTTCCAGAAGAGAAAGTTGGTATAGTCAGGGACAGAGTTTGTCACTCCCTCTCATCCTCCCATCTTCAAGCACGTCAATGCCTGAAGGTGATTGGGACTATGGTCGCAGTAGTTCCCATGGTGAAGTGGGCCTTGTGGAGGATGGTTTGTGGAGGAGCGTGAGCTGGCAATCCCCCTTTTGGACGGACACATGCCAGTTGGCGTCTGACCGCCCTTCACACCATCACATGGCGTTAGGGACAGGATTTGCCTGCATTTGTTATGGATTTTCAGGTGAGGAATGCTTTGTACACTCTCAACTCCCATCATGTTTTGGCAATCCTTCACATTTGTTTTCTTGGCACAACATGGTGTCTTTCTCAACAACTTCTTTCAAGGTTTTCACTTTTTCTCTTGCATCCTTTGGTCTCCTCACCTTTAGGACACCATTCTCACTTTTTTATCATCACTTTCTGTTCACCCACCACTTAAACGGTGTAGACATTATAGTTTCTTTCTGTTTTTTGGTCCCGTTTGGGTCTGACTGGATTATATATTTTTGCATACACATGTAAAATAAGAAAACATTTTTTAACAATTTTTTATTTATTTTGTATATTTTTTATTTTATTTTTCTCTATATACCAATATACTCTATATTTCGTTATTTTGCTGTCACTTTTGTGTTACAGCTTATACACTTTTAATACTTTGTTACATTTCTATGCAAGTTCAGTCAGTGCCAATTTCCCAAGTTGGATCACACACCTAGCTCTACTAATTTCTACACTTTGTATTATTCCCTTCACTCCTCTGTCTATCAGATTAGCACCAGGTGATGTGATCTCAGTCTTCTCACCCTTTCCCTCTTGATTTTATATTCATCTGTTTTTTTACAACATTTTTTCACACTATTACCTTTTTCTGCTATTACCATGTGATACCATATATATATACATATATATACTTGTAATACATTTGGATACCAATACTTTTTTTCTGTTATCACTACGCGATACAGCTCACACATTTTTTTTAATACTGAGATGTTTATCCATGCATTTTTCAGTTGGTGTCACATTACTATCATCATACTTTCATATCACATGTCTTCCCGCCTGGCTCTCCATCTCTTTGCCGCCAATCCTTGTCCCTTCAGCTCCCGGGTCAGACTTATGGTACCTTTACCACATGACAGCATTCCCTCCACTAGTCATATTTAGCCGCATGTAAGTATGGTTTTCCCCACTTGGGTCATACACTTGTTGATATTCCATACTTGCTGGCTATTTTATAACATGTGCACTATTGTCTTGACAGGCTTACATAATTATTTACTCCTAATGAGTGGGCCAACAGACCCATGAAACGCGTCGAGTTTTCTACAAGATTTTCTGTTGAGTTTTTATCCAAGACATTCTACTCATGTATTACTGCTACATATGCCTTGCACGGATGCTTATTGGCTTGTGCATTAACCATTATACTTTTATTGTATGTTTTTACTCAATTAAAGCTATATACTAAGTCTATTGCTTCATATGTATGTTGCTCTGTAATCCTGTCATGTTGATCATGTTTTGTATTAATATCTTGACATCTGTTACTTGTTGGTACTTGTTCATATTCAGTTATGTTTTTACAATAAACCAATACATTCATTATTCCATAGTAGTGACTATTGCGTGCACCTCAATTAAAGTCCCATCTGGGCACTCTTTCCTTTGTGTTCGACACAGCAAGGGCGACAATCTCTCTTCCAGAAGAGAAAGTTGGTATAGTCAGGGACAGAGTTCGTCACCTCTCATCCTCCCATCTTCAAGCACGTCAATGCCTGAAGGTGATTGGGACTATGGTCGCGGTAGTTCCCATGGTGAAGTGGGCCTTGTGGAGGATGAGACCTTTTCAGAAGGGATTCCTGCAACAATGGGACGCATTGCACCTAGATCAGCCTATTTTTCAGACTCTAGCCGTGAGAGCGAGTCTTCCTTGGTGGCTGTGCAGAGATCACCTGCTGAACTGTCATTCACTGAGACCAACTCCGTGGGTAGTAGTAACTTCAGATGCCAGCAATATAGGCTGGGGCGCCCACTGTCTCACGTAAATGGCTCAAGGCAAGTGGAGCTTCCCCACTCAAGGGATAGTATCCAATGTCCTGGAACTTCGGGCAGCATTCCAAGCGCTGCGAGCATTCTTCCATCTGACAAGGGGTCTACCAGTAATGCTAAGACTGGACAACACCTCAGCAGTTTCTTATGTGAGACAGCAGGGGGGAACGCGCAGCTGGTCCTTACTGAGAGAAGTGGAGCCTATCATGTCCTGGGCACAGAGGAATCTATCAAATCTGTCGGCAGTCTACGTTCCAGGAGTCCAAAATGTGCAAGCCGATTTCCTGTCCCGTGTAGAGCTGGACAACAACGAATGGTCTCTCCCCGAGGAAATATTCAGCTGGATTCTGTCGTTGGGGTTCTCCCCAGAGGTCGATCTCTTTGCCTCCCCCTGCAACCACAAGTTGATGAAATATTACATGAGGTTCAGGGATCCACAAGCTTTCAGGGTGGACGCTCTCTCGGATCAGTGGAGGTTCCACAGAGCGTATGCCTTTCCGCCAATGCCGGTAATACTGCAATTTCTTTGGAGACTCAGGTCGGAGGCAGTAGAGATAGTGGCGGTGATTCCCTTCTGGCCCAACAGGCCATGGTTCTCCCTTCTGACACTTCTCAGTATTCAACATCCAATCCCGCTGCCCATCAGACCGGATCTGTTATCCCAGGGGTCTGTGTTCCATCCATGCCCTGCTCGTCTACACTTGAGGGTGCGGATGTTGAGAGGAGGAGGTTGCAAATGATAGGTTGCCCTGAAGAGGCAATTTCTAGGCTCCTCAGTGCCAGAAGAGACTCAACAAATAGGGTTTACCAAAGGATTTGGTCAAGATTTTCCTCACAGCTGGCTGCAAGACCTGACCCTCAGGCTCCCATTAAAATCCAGGATGTTCTGAGTTTCCTACAATCAGGTTTAGATATCCCTCTTTCAGTGAGCTCTCTCAGAGTCCAAGTGTCAGCCATTTCAGCCTTCATGGGTATTTCCTGGGTTAGTCATACCTTGATACACCAGTTCTTTAAGGGAGCAGTTAGACTCAGGCCTCAAAGAAAGCCAAGATTCCCCAAGTGGGACCTTTCCCTGGTGTTGGATTTCTTTACACATCATATTCAAGATATGCATGAGTCTCTTACCATCAAAGAGCTGACTCTAGTGACGGTCTTCCTAGTAGCTGTGACTTCGGCAAAGAGAGTATCTGAGATTGGGGCCCTTGGGGCACAAGAGCCTTTTTTGACCTTTTTTCCTGACAGAGTCATACTTATTCCCATGTTGGATGCAAGACCAAAAGTTACTTCTGTCTTTTATGAGAATGCTGAGATCGTGCTGCCTAACTTCAGGCAGGAGGAAGGCTCTTCGGTCCACCCGCTGGATGTGGGTAGCTGCATCAAAAAATATCTGGATGCCACATCTCCCTTCCGAAAGTCGGAATATCTTTTTGTCGCCTTTCATGGCAAAAATAAAGGCTCAAGAGCTTCTCCAAGGTCAATCTCCTCCTGGATCATTCAGGCCATCCAATGGGCTTACAGGGCAAAGGGCTTGACCCCTCCAGTGGCAGTTAAGATTCACTCGACTAGGAGTGTATCCACTTCCTGGGCAGTCGCCAGACACGTCGCTCCCGATGTAATCTGTAGAGCAGCATCGTGGTCTTCTATTAATACCTTTTTATCTCACTATTGTGTTGAGCCAGCGGCTCTTTCTTCTGTGAATTTTGGTTTACAAGTCCTGTCAGTTGACAGAGTAAATTAAACTTTTGTTCAGCAACTGCCCACCCTGTTGTGTACGGCGAGTTATTTCCCAATACGTATGCTGCAATGGAGTCTGTCAGGAAAATGGAAAATTTATATCAAATACTTACCGTAATTTTCCTTTCCTGATGGACTCCATGGCAGCAGGAGTTCCCTCCCGGATTCTGTGGAAGATAGTTACAGAACACGTGTGCTGAACAGGTGCAAATATTTCTGGGAGTGGTGTCCTATAGGGTAGGTTTGGAGGCGGGGCTAAACCCGATACGTATGCTGCCATGGAGTCCATCAGGAAAGGAAAATTATGGTAAGTATTTGATATAAATTGTACTTTTTTTTTCGTTTTTAACTGTAGATGGGCGATCTGAGGGCCTTTTGACCCCAGACCTCAAATTATTACAAGGGATGTTTACATTCCTTGTAATAGGAATAATAGTGATCAAAAAAGTTGTTTTAAAGGGACAGTGTAAAAATAAAAAAATAAAAGGTAAAATTAATAATAAAAAAAAAATTAAAGCACCCCATGCCTCTGAGCTCGCTGGCAGAAGTGAACGCATACGCAATACGCAGTGAGAGAAATGTTTCTAGCCCCAGACGTTCTCTGTAAGCCTAAATTGGTAACTTGTAGACATTTTTAAAGCATCGCCTATGGAGATTTTGAAGTACCAATGTTTGTCGCCATTCCACGAGCGTGCGCAATTTTGAAGCATAACATGTTGGGTATCTATTTACTCGGCGTAACATTATATTTCACATTATAGAAAAACAATGGGGCTAACTTTATTGTTTTCTTGTTTTTTAATTAAAAAATTGGGCTTTTTCCAACAAAATTGCATTTGTAAGACCGCTGCGCAAATACGGTGTAACATAAAGTATTGCACCGATCTCCATTTTATTCTCTAGGGTCTCTGCTAAATAAAAAAATTATAATGTTTGGTAAGTAATTTTCTAGCAAAAAATACTGATTTTAACTTGTAAACAACAAGTGTCAGAAAAAGGCCTGGTCCTTAAGTGGTTATTTGAACAAGCTGATGTTAGAAGCTGATTGGTTACTATGCACAGCTGCACCAGATTCTGTGGGCACAAGTATTAGTCAACCTCCCCCATAGTTTTCTTTAAAAATATCTGATGTTGGCTTCTACTATTAGGATAGTGTGATAGTAGTATCAATATGTATTCTAACACAAATGACTCACATAATGATTTTATTATGTAACAAAATTCATGATGATAAACTGCTTTTCACTTCAGAACCATTCCCATCAACTCCTTTTATCATAGCATTTATTATACTGCAGAAATGAAAACATATAAAAGCTATTGATTAATGTGGTTTATATCTAAAGCTGCAATTGTCATGTTCAAATTCAAATCCCCACCTTGCTGTTAATCACGCCACATTAGATAAACAGTGACACTTTCAAAGCATATTTTTATCTTCATAAAGTCCGTCAATGCACAAACAATTTTATTGACTGAGGTAGAGAATAATACATCTTCAATCTGTTTTTCCTGATTATCTGGTATAAGTTCATAAGTTATAATAGGTTCATAATTTAGTGTGATTAGAATAAATTCCCCTTTGATAACACCCTATACATCAGGCTAAATGGTTTACTCATAGATTATTAAATTAGGCTTCCTTTTTCACCTTTATAGATTGTTAACTGTACCTTGTTGTACCAGCATGAATAAGCTTTCTTATATAGAAACTGCTTATTTTTTTTTAGTTCCTAATAAACCATTTACTATACACTACTATTAACAAATATCTTTTTATGTATAAAATGTAGGAGTATTGTTCTAAAATTAAGTAGGTAAAAGCTATGGAGCTGCTGTAGCCAGACCAGTAATGCAGCAGGGTGGATGTAAGGGATGAAAATGGGGGGGGGAACAGTTACAAAGATCAACATATGTTGGGAAGAGGCTGCTCCCCTATATAGGTCCTGAAAACAGAAAACATAGAGGGCGCCTCCATCTGAGTGTGGAGTGTCAGGTATACTCCACACTCAGATAGGGGCGCCCCCTGCTTTTTTATGTAATGTCCTAAAACACTAAAATATAAAGTAGAATGCTATAGGCCTACCAACTACAAATATGGAAAAAGGTCACACAATATTTAATCTGTCTGTACAGATATGTGGAAAATGGAAAGTATACAGTGGGTACGGAAAGTATTCAGACCCCCTTAAATTTTTCACTCTTTGTTATATTGCAGCCATTTGCTAAAATCATTTAAGTTCATTCTTCTTCCTCATGAATGTACACATAGCACCCCATACTGACAGAAAAACACAGAATTGTTGACATTGTTGCAGATTTATTAAAAAAGAAAAACTGAAATATCACATGGTCCTAAGTATTCAGACCCTTTGCTGTGACACTCATATATTTAACTCAGGTGCTTTCCATTTCTTCTGATCATCCTTGAGATGGTTCTACGCCTTCATTTGAGTCCAGCTGTGTTTGATTATACTGATTGGACTTAATTAGGAAAGCCACACACCTGTCTATATAAGACCTTCCAGATCACAATGCATGTCAGAGCAAATGAGAACCATGAGGTCAAAGGAACTGCCTGAAGAGCTCAGAGACAGAATTGTGGCAAGGCACAGATCTGGCCAAGGTTACAAAAAGATTTCAGCTGCACTTAAGGTTCCTAAGAGCACAGTGGCCTCCATAATGCTCAAATGGAAGACGTTTGGGACGACCAGAACCCTTCCTTGAGCTGGCCGTCCGGCCAAACTGAGCTATCGGGGGATAAGAGCCTTGGTGAGAGAGGTAAAGAAGAACCCAAAGATCACTGTGGCTGAGCTCCAGAGATGCAGTCAGGAGATGGGAGAAAGTTGTAGAAAGTCAACCATCACTGCAGCCCTCCACCAGTCGGGGCTTTATGGCAGAGTGGCCCGACGGAAGCCTCTCCTCAGTGTAAGACACATGAAAGCCCGCATGGAGTTTGCTAAAAAACACCTGAAGGACTCTAAGATAGTGAGAAATAAGATTCTCTGGTCTGATGAGACCAAAATAGAACTTTTTGGCCTTAATTCTAAGCGGTATGTGTGGAGAAAAACAGGCACTGCTCATCACCTGTCCAATACAGTCCCAACAGTGAAGCATGGTGGTGGCAGCATCATGCTGTGGGGGTGTTTTTCAGCTGCAGGGACAGGACGACTGGTTGCAATCGAGGGAAAGATGAATGCGGCCAAGTACAGGGATATCCTGGACAAAAACCTTCTCCAGAGTGCTCTGGACCTCAGACTGGGCCGAAGGTTTACCTTCCAACAAGACAATGACCCTAAGCACACAGCTAAAATAATGAAGGAGTGGCTTCACAACAACTCCGTGACTGTTCTTGAATGGCCCAGCCAGAGCCCTGACTTAAACCCAATTGAGCATCTCTGGAGAGACCTAAAAAAGGCTGTCCACCAACGTTTACCATCCAACCTGACAGAACTGGAGAGGATCTGCAAGGAGGAATGGCAGAGGATCCCCAAATCCAGGTGTGAAAGACTTGTTGCATCTTTCCCAAAAAGACTCCTGGCTGTATTATATCAAAAGGGGGCTTCTACTAAATACTGAGCAAAGGGTCTGAATACTTAGGACCATGTGATATTTCAGTTTTTCTTTTTTAATAAATCTGCAACAATGTCAACAATTCTGAGTTTTTCTGTCAATATGGGGTGCTATGTGTACATTCATGAGGAAGAAGAATGAACTTAAATGATTTTAGCAAATGGCTGCAATATAACAAAGAGTGAAAAATGTAAGGGGGTCTGAATACTTTCCGTACCCACCGTATATTTTTAATTTCATAGTTCTTCAGAGAAAAAATCTTACTGTTCTGCAATTAGCCATTTCAACATACCAAGTTTATTTTCTCCAAGTTGTGGATAATAGGTGTGCTGCACACATCCCAAATTGCTTTATTGAAGTATAGAGGACATTGTGTATTACATCCTATCCTTCTGCCCCCCTGCAGCCCCCCCCCTTCTCTTGCACATGCCTGCAGATCCTGACAAAATGAAAGGCAATAGTTGCTGTGTAAATATAGCAGCTGTAATGACTGTTGCTTAAAAAAAATAAAAAAAACTGCCTGACATAGTGTTAATAAATACTTTTAAGGTGCCAGATAGAACAATAAAATTTAACATCAATAACTGTCAATAGTTAAAAAAAAATAAAATAAAGGTTATTCATTTTTCTTTAGCATTAAAAAGGTACACATTTTGAAAAATAAGCCTTTTTTAATTTGTAAAAGAAAATCCATTTTTGTTTGCTAATATCAATATTTAATATAATTTTAAATGGAACATATTTTAGGATAAAGCATATCTATAGTCACACTGTTATTTCATTATTACAACTGAAAAACCCTGTATAATAAACTCTATAAATCACCATCCAGAATAACCAATTACAGTGTCGTAATAATACTGTTTTTCACTCTGCATTACATTTATTAGAAATTGTACAAAAAACTTCCATAAATAAAAACCATAATACCACATACCTCATAAAAACACCTTTCTCCACATCCACCAAAATGTTATTTGTCAAATGCTGTAGGATCATGTAAAGTGCCAGTTGCTGCAAAATAGGCAAATAATTAAAGTGGTGGTAAACTGCCTCCAAAAAAGAAAAAGTTGTACCCCCTGCAGCGTTATGCCATAATGTGCTAGAATACACCACATATTAGCACATTCTGACAGGCTTACCTGCAAATGGAGCTCTCCAGCGCAGTGCTGTCATGGCTCCCCTGGCTCCCCCCCAGTGCTTCAATCTTTTCTTCCAAGGTTCATGGACTTTAGCTGTTTGAATGGCCAGAGCCGTGATGATGTCACTCCCACACATGTGGGCGGGAGCTCCGGCCACAGCACAGCACTCTGCATTACTCTCATGTATATTATACACCCTGGAATGCAGACTGTCACTGCGCATGCACAGGTGACATCTGACAAATTGACTCTTGGTAAAATGTGGAGAAATGCAGGGTTTTATGTGGTTGAGCCATAGTTTTAGTTTGAGTGTTCTTTTGAATAATGCTTAATTGTTGTAATGGGGAGTGAGAAGCAGCTTCCTGAAGGATTATTAAGACAATGTAGTTAGTTTTTCGGGATGGTATTTTTTTTTTTTCAATTCTTTTTATTACAAAAGGCAAAAAAATACAGTATATAAAATCCGACATTACATCGATAGTTGAACATGTTGTTACAATAACAAAGCAAACATTTTTTTCCTTTTGAATACAAACATCGTATCCCAAAATCGAAGGGACATTCAAACTGAAAACCGGTTGGGTGCAGTCACATATGTTAGCAATAAACGTTTACATGGCTTACATTGGCTTTAAGTAGAACCATCTGACATTAAGTTGTCAAATTGTACCATTGAAACTATACAGTCAAAGCTGAGGAGGTCCACATATCCCATATTTTATTATATTTCCCTGGGTATCCCCTGTGCTCAAAGACCAATTTCTCATAAGGTAAGACCTGGTTAACCAATCCACTTAAGGGCCACAGCCTTCCATGATGGTAGTTTTTAGAGTATGCTATACTATATTACTCCAAACCACCCAATCAATAGCAGAAGTGCAAAAATTTATCTGAAGGAGGGTGTACAAGTTGTCTATCTCGGTTTATCTGTTTAAGTTGTTTATCTCTAGCATATGCAATCTTTTCTACAACCAGTTCGACACTACTGGCTTCAAAATTGAGATTTCTATAGTAGGGTATACATAAATGTTTCTTTTATTTCTTTTATTGTTCCACCAGTGGGCTCAATATAAAAGAAAGAAATAAATGACTGGATTTATTATGGGCCAACGGTATGCACAGCATTTTGAACTTTATGGACTGAGACAGTATAGGTACAATACAATTCAATAAATAAAGGATTAAAGGGC
The DNA here is from genome assembly GCF_965119305.1 of Pelophylax lessonae. Lineage (NCBI taxonomy): Eukaryota > Metazoa > Chordata > Amphibia > Anura > Ranidae > Pelophylax > Pelophylax lessonae. The sequence continues at coordinate 121,700,134 of NC_138776.1, read as the reverse complement.
CCTCCTCATGAAAGCTTACAATATAAAGAGGAATGGACTGCTGCAATTCAATGCACATGTTAATGCACATGTTCATTCATCAAACCAAAATTTTTGAATTAGGCTACCCAGGCACATTTTCACTAAAATACAATATCTAATATTAGCTTGCTTTCTCAAGATCTCCATCCACAGCACATAAAACATCGGTCTACACCAGAATTCCATGTTTTTATATTGAGGAATAATCATGCACTTCTCCCATGCTGATTGCTTACTGCAGATAACAGGAAATGTGTTCTGCAGGTCAGAGGGCATAGTATTGACAGCCAAGAAGGTCATAAGGTCACAACAAGCCCACAAGAGGCATTATAATGTTACAAAGGTGTTGCAGTGGCGCGGAACACTCATTATCTGCAATCCTTCATCCCAAGTAAAGCAGCACAATAAACACAAGGTTTGACTAAGATTCATATTTTCACCATCATTTATCACACATTTTCTTTGCAGGTATGTTAATATATGTCATAAGGCATATTAGTTAGAAAAAAGGCTGACTGCAAGATAAGACAAGAAATAGGCTGTGTGTTCCAGTATAGGTTTTTACAATAAGATATTTATGTTGTGTATCTTTACAGTCTAAATTGCTAAAGCATTTACATAGACATGAGTAAATGTTATTGCAGTTGGGGTGTGGCTTGCGATTAAAGCCTAAGGATGTCTAAATAATTTCGATATGTGTCCCTCATGCCTACAGACAACTCTTATCAGCTAGTACTCTGAAATATGCCTACGTCTAAATGCTCACACACCTTCTACCTAGAATGAAGCTAATCATATCCAGAGATTGTCTTTGGGAAATAGACAAATGAGTGCTGTCAGCATTGCTGCAGAGGTTGAAGAGGTGGGGGGTCAGCCTGTCAGTGCTCAGACCATATGCCGCTTACTGCATTAAATTGGTCTGCATGACTGTAGTCCCAGAAGGAAGCCTCTTTTAAAGATGATGCACAAGAAAGCCTGCAAACAGTATGCTAAAGACAAGCAGACTAAGGACATAGATTACTGAAACCATGTTCTGTGGTCTGATGAGACCAAGATAAACTTATTTGGTTTTAGATGGTGTCAAGCATGTGTGGCGGCAACCAGGTGAGGAGTACAAAGACAAGTGCCTCTTGCCTATAGTCAAGCATGGTGGTGGGAGTGTCATGGTCTGGGGCTGCATGAGTGCTACTAGCACTGGGGAGTTACAGTTCATTGAGGGAACCATGAAACCCAACATGTACTGTGACATACTGAAGCAGAGCATGATCCCCTCCCTTCAGAGACTGGGCCGCAGGGCAGTATTGCAATATGATAGCGACCCCAAACACACCTGCAAGACGACCACTGCCTTGCTAAAGAAGCTGAGGGTAAAGGTGATGGACTGGCCAAGCATGTCTCCAGACCTAAACCCTATTTAGCATCTGTGGGGCATCCTCAAATGGAAGATGGAGAAGCACAAGGTCTCCAACATTCACCAGCTCTGTTATGTTGTCATGGAGGAGTGGAAGAGAACTCCAGTGGAAACCTGTGAAGCTCTGGTGAACGCAATGCCCAAGAGGGTTAGGGCAGTGCTGGAAAATAATGGTGGCCACACAAAATACTGACACTTTGGGTCCAATTTGGACATTTTCACTTAGGGATGTATTCTATTTTGTTGCCTGCGGTTTAGACAATAATGGCTATGTGTTGAGTTATTTTGAGGGGACAGCAAATGTACACTGTAATACAAGCTGTAAAGTTACTACTTTACATTGTAGCAAAGTGTCATTTCTTCAGTATTGTCACATGAAAAGATATAATAAATTAATTTACAAAAATGTGAGGGGGTGTACTCACTTTTGTGAGATACTGTAAATATATATATATATATATATATATTTACAGTCAAGTCCATAAAAATTGGGACATAAACACAATTCTAAGTGTGTATATATATATATATATATATATATATATATATATATACATATACATATATACACAAACCCAATTCCAAAAAAGTTGTGACACTGTACAAATTGTGAGTAAAAAGGGAATTGACTAATTTACAAATCTCATAAACTTATATTTTATTCACAATATAATATAGATATTATAGATAGAACATCAAATGTTGAAAGTGAGACATTTTGAAATGTCTTGCCAAATATTGGCTCATTTTGGATTTCATGAGAGCTACACATTCCCAAAAAGTTGGGACAGGTAGGAATAAGGGGCCAGAAAAGTTAAACGTACAAATAAGGAACAGCTGGAGGACCAACTTGCAACTTATTAGGTCAATTGGCAACATGATTGGGTATAAAAAGAACCTTTTCAGAGCGGCAGTGTCCCTCAGAAGTCAAGATGGGCAGAGGATTACCAACTCCCCCAATGTTGTGGCGAAAAATAGTGGAGCAATATCAGAAAGGAGTTTCTCAGAGAAAAATTGCAGAGTTTGAAGTTATTGTCATCTACAGTGCATAATATCATCCAAAGATTCAGAGAATCTGGAATAATCTCTGTGCGTAAGGGTCAAGGGCGGAAAACCATACTGGATGCCCGTGATATTCGGGCCCTTAGACCGCAGTGCATCACATACATACAGGAATGCTACTGTAATGGAAATCACAACATGGGCTTAGGAATACTTCCAGAAAACATTGTCGGTGAACACAATGCACCATGCCCTTCGCCGTTGCCAGCTTAAACTCTATAGGCCAAAAAAGAAGGAAAAATCTAAACATGATCCAGAAGCGCAGGCGTTTTCTCTGGGCCAAGGCTCATTTAAAATGGACTGTGGCAAAGTGGAAAACTGTTCTGTGGTCAGACGAATCAAAATTTTAAGTTATTTTTGGAAAAACTGGGACGCCATGTCATCCGGACTAAAGAGGACAAGGACAACCCAATTTGTTCTCAGCGCTCAGTTCAGAAGCCTGCATCTCTGATGGTATGGGGTTGCATGAGTGTGTGTGGCATGGGAAGCTTACACATCTGGAAAGGCACCATCAATGCTGAAAGGTATATCCAAGTTCTAGAACAACATATGCTCCCATCAATGCGTCGTCTCTTGCAGGGAAGACCTTGCATTTTCCAACATGACAATGCCAGACTAGAGATGATCGAACTTTTCAAAGTTCGGTTCGGCCAGAACATCCGAACTTCCCGAAAGTTCGGCCCGGATTTCAGAACCCCATTGAAATCAATGGGACCGAACTTCGGTAATCAAAGAACACAATTTTGAAGCCCTAAAACCCAATAACAGCCCCTAAAAAGTGCCTAGGGTTCTGGGTCATGCCCCAGGGACTATTAATCACACAAAAAAAGTTCTTAAAAATTGTCATTTGTGATAGAGAGCCAATTATTGAAAAAATTAAAAAAAAAAAATGTTCTTTTGATTTAGTGTCTGGGGGGTCTAAAAAGTGTACCTGTGAAGTTTCAGCTCTGTAGCATGTCCAGAACCAGAAAAAAAAGATTGTTTGTGTTAAGTTACTTATAGAACAGGGATATGGCTCCGCTATTTTCACACCTTGCCGGTTTTGTAGCAAGCTCTTTTTTTGGGCATTTTTTGGGGGACTTTGGAGGCAGGCAAAACATCTGAACTTCTGTGTAGGGGTATATATACATACACCCATGTCTGTATATATACACATACACATATATAGGTGTGAAAATAGCAGAACACTATGCTTGCGCTAATGAAATAATGAACACAAATATGTCTCCGCTCCTATCACACCTATATATGTGTATGTGTAAAAATACATATAAGTGTGTGTGTATATATAACGCTATACAGAAGTTCAGATGTTTTGCCTGCTTCCAAAGACCCCCAAAAAATGCCCAAAAAAACGCCAGCTACAAAAACGCCCATATTGGTGTTCATTATTTCATTAGCGCAAGTATAGTGTTCTGCTCCTTTCACACCTATACAGTATATGTGTATGTGTATATATACAGACATGGGTGTATGTATATATACCCCTACACAGAAGTTCAGATGTCATGCCTGACTCCAAACATCTCCTCAAAAAGCCCAATAAACGCCTGCAGCAAAAAGCAAGCTGACCGGTGAGAAGCCATATCCCTGCTCTGAAAGTGACCTAAGAGAAACAATCTTTTCTCTATAGCGGTCACCCTGAAATGGAAGGGTTTTGTCACCCTGCCATAGCAGTCAGAGTCAGTTAACCCTACACTACACTACGGTCCCCTTACACTTAAAACTTTCCCTGCAGAAACTAGATTATTAAAGCTAACTATAGTGGAAAATAGCACCCTAACTACACTAGATATCCCTTTCCTCACACTAAAAATTGCTAAATGACACTTTGTAGCAGAAGTAACAGAACTGCTTCCACTCTCTTCCATGTCCCTGTATTACAATGCTAGGAATTTGGCGGGGGCTATCTTATATACTGGGGGACGTATTCACTAATGATTGGCCTATGGACCCCTAGTCACTCCAATCACATTCCTAGCATTCTCCTGCCCCCTCAATTGGCTTTTACTGATGGTTCTGGTCCAATCATGGCTTTTAAAGCCCATTTCCTGTACCATTGCATTTTGGTCGGTTCTGGTTGCCGAATTCTGAACTTTTTCAGCAAAAAGTTCTAAATTCGGCCAAACCTCGAACAGCCAATGTTCGGGTCGAACCGATGGTCGACCCGAATCGTTCAATCATCCCTATGCCAGACCACATACTGCATCAATTACAACATCATGGCTGCATAGAAGAAGGATCCGGGTACTGAAATGGCCAGCCTGCAGTCCAGATCTTTCACCCATAGAAAGATTTGGCGCATCAAAAAGAGGAAGATGTGACATAGAAGACCTAAGACAGTTGAGCAACTAAAAACCTGTATTAGACAAGAATGGGACAACATTCCTATTCCTAAACTTGGGCAACTTGTCTCCTCAGTCCCCAGACGTTTGCAGACTGTTATAAAATGAAGAGGGGATGCCACACAGTGGTAAACATGGCCTTGTCCCAACTTTTTTGACATGTGTTGATGCCATAAAATTTGAAATCAATTTATTTTTCCCTTAAAATGATACATTTTCTCAGTTTAAACATTTGATATGTCATTTATGTTGTATTCTGAATAAAATATTGAAATTTGAAACTTCCATATCATTGCATTCTGTTTTTATTCACAATTTGTACAGTGTCCCAACTTTTTTGGAATCAGGGTTTGTAGTATGCAGGTGAGGTGAATGGCACTCAAGAGTCTTACAGCTGTATATTTTTTTATTTGTAATTTGTAATTTTTCTATTTTTCAATACATTTTGAGTGCAGCAATCTCTATCTGTCTATCTATCTATCTATCTATCTATCTATCTATCTATCTATCTATCTATCTATCTATCTATCTATCTATCTATCTATCTATCTATCTATCTATCTATCTATCTATCTATCTATCTATCTATCTATCTATCTATCTATCTATTTATGGTCAGTTAAGTAGCAGCGGGGGTTGTTAATAGGTTTCAGTTGCTTTGGTGTTAATTAAATTACCAACAGGTGCACTAGATGGGCAACAATGAGACAACCTCTGAATCAGGAATGGTTTTACTGGTGGACACCACTGACAATTTTTCCTTCCTCATCTTTTTTGACCGTTTTCCACTAGTTTTGCAATTGGCCAGGATCAGTGTCACAACTGGTAGCATGAGGTGATACCTGGACCCTATAGAAGTTGCACAAGCAGTCCAGCTCCTCCAGGATGGCACATCAATAAGTGCCATTGCCAGAAGGTTTGCTGTGTCATCCAGCACAGACTCAGGAGCATGGAGGAGATTCCAGGAGACAGGCAGTTACTCTAGGAGAGCTGGACAGGGCCGTAGAAGGTCCTTAACCCATCAGCAGGACCAATACCTGCTCCTTTGTGCAAGAATGAACAGAACAAGCACTGCCAGAGCCCTACATATTTACCTCCAGCAGGCCACTGGTGTGAATGATGAAGGAATTGATACCACTAAACCCCCACGCTCGCCTGACCTAAATCCAATAGATCACCTCTGGGACATTATGTTTCGGTCCATCTGATGCCACCAGGTTGCACCTCAGTCTGTTCAGGAGCTCAGTGATGCCCTGGTCCAGATCTGGGAGGAAATACCCAAGGACACTATCCGCTCTCCTATTAGGAGCATGCCTCGAAGTTGTCAGGCATGCATGCAAGCACGTGGGGGTCATACAAACTACGGAATAACATTTTGAGTTGCTACTTTTGAGTTGAGTGTAACTAAACCCAGGACCCTTGTAACTAAACCCAGGACCCTGCACTGTATCTGGTCTCTCACAGTACACAGGTCATGGAAATGCAATTATTTTAGTAAATACAAACTGCTAAGTACATTTTCCCATTAGCAGATAGCAATCTTGTGACTTCTATCAATGTCTGGTTAAAACTTGTAGGATGAGTTTTCATTCTTCTCTGACTTTCCTATGGCTATTGGTTATGTACATAGATAACTATTTTTAGCAGCTGGTGTTGTCCACCCTCCTAAACTTTATTCTGTACCCGCAAGAGTGAGGACAGCCTCTAAAGTGACAGTGCTCAAGTTTTGACTAGATTAAGTGTATATGTGAATACACTCCAGTCACTACACTACTACATTTACATACTGTATATACATTAGGTCTCCTACATACAAACCTTTGAGTTAAGAACTTTCAAAAGATAGGGATAAATTGAAGCGCTTGGAACTCTGTAGTTGGAGCGGAGCACCTTTAGCTGGGGATATGTCATAAATACTGTATTTTCCGGTGTATAACACGGCTGGGCGTATAAGACGACCCCCATTTTCAAGTTAAAACATAGGCTTTGGGCTATACTCGCCGTATAAGACTACCCCCCTTCTGAAGTACTGAGCCAATCACAGTGAGCAATGTATTCTATTATTGACTGCAAAGCCTGCTCAGATTGGTGGATACAGAGAGGCAGGCTGATGTTACTCTCTCTGACTCCGCCAATCTGAACAGGCTTTGCATTCAATAATAGAATACATCGCTCACCGTGATTGGCTCAGCACGGTATACTGTATGTAGCTGAAGCTACAGTACATACGGTATACCGGTACAGGATTCCTGCACAGCCAGCGCCTTGAGACATTACATCTACAGGTAATACTTACTTACGGTACCTTGGAGATATATGAGGGATTACATTTATGGTACTTATGGTACCTTGGAGATTAAAGGGCACAGACAGACAGCTCTTTGAGAGATTACACTTACTTATATACCTTGGAGATTTTTATACCTGGCGTTTAGGACGACCCCCCCCCCCCTTTTGGGGGATTTTATTTTAGGTTAAAAAGACGTCTTATACACCGGAAAATACAGTAGCACAAATAAACAATGGATAATGATACACATGAACCAGAATAAGGGGGTGTGGGGACAAGTCATTATGGGTAGAGTTGAGCGAACACCTGGATGTCCGGGTTTGGTGGGTCCGGCCGAACTTGAAAAAAAAAGTCCAGGTTCGTGACCTGGACTTAACCCAAACTTGACCCCGATTGAAGTCAATGGTGACCCGAACTTTTGAGTACTAAAATGGCTCTAAAAAAACATGGAAAGGGTTAGAGGGCTGCAAATGGCAGCAGAATCTTGTTAAGAGCATGGCAAGTGCTCTGCAAACAAATGTGGATAGGGAAATGACTTAAAATAACATAAAAAACTGAAAAATAAAAAATAATCATCTTGATCTAGGAGGACGAGACCCATATGGAGTAGGAGGTTGAGGTGGCAGTGGATGTGGCGGTGAGAACGAGGTAGCCAACACTGGTTTTTGTTTTTAATTTTAAATTTCTTTTTAAATTAGGGTACACCCCAAAAGAGTGAGAAAGATCAAAAATACAAAAATGGCTGGGTAAGGCCGGTATACATGTCTATTCTGCACAAGGTACGGACAAGTCCTGTGGGATCCATGCCTGGTTCATTTTAATGAACGTGAGCTTGTGCACATTGGCTCTGGACAGGCGGCTGCGCTTGTCTGTGATAACGCCCACAGCCGTGCTAAATACACGTTCAGGTAATACACTGGCTGCAGGGCAGGCCAGCACCTCCAAGGCATAAAGGGCAAGCTCAGGCCAGGTGCCCAATTTGGAGACCCAGAAGTTGAAGGGGGCAGACCTGTCATTCAGTATGTGTATAGTACGTAAGGAACGGTAAGGAACTGTATATGGTGTATGGTATATGGTAAGGAACGGTGATGGTGGCGGGGGGGGGGCTTTTTCCCCCCTTCTGGGTTGAGTCTGGCCTTGGAAAAGGTATGTGTCCCCGGATGTGGGCCAGCTCTCCCAAAGCTGTTTAAGTTCTGAGGCCTTCTGGTAGGGACTGGGCTGCACTGGTCTTGACAGGGACTGGGATTCTGAAAAGCCTGTGGTGTATGTGCTCCTGGAGAGGCAGTCCAGGGGTGCCATAATTCACAGTGGATGGCAACACTATGAGTATGGCACCAAGGACACTGCACTTCATACACATGTTTTGCACACCTGCCTCTAGGGCCGGGCCTTTTGGTCAGGAGTCAGGACCAGAGGAATTTTTTATTCCTGGCCGAAGGGCCTGGCATAGTATTGCAATGTGGCACTAGCCTTGCACTTCTCCACTATCCCTTCCCCCATTTTTATGTGTTGTGTGTCTCACGGTTTGTGTTTTTTATTGTGGCGGTACACTTTATTTTGCACAGCGTGATTAGTAGGGTGTAGGTCCTTGGGCCTGTCCCTGAAAGTCTTGGGAGGGAGTGGATATGGCCTTCTGGCTTGGTTCGCCCTCTCTCTTGGGATCTATCTTTGGGAGAACCCCACCTAGTACTTGGGGTGGTCTGTTTCAGCAGACCTCCTAAAGAACATGGCTGCCTGGTTTCGGCCACGTTAGCCAGTGTAAGTACCCCAGTCCCTGTCAGGAGCCTTGCGCCTCGGGGGATCAGGGTCAGGTACCATGTGTACACCCTGTGCACTTTTTGTGTTTCACTTTTTTGGTGTGAACTTTTTTATGCATTCACCGTGTGATAGTCTGAGTGTGTTCACACACCACGGGCTTAAAAAAAAAAAACAGCTGGTGGTCCTGGTTGCTGTGGTGTGCCAACAAAGCTTTTCCACATTTCATACATGCTAACCCTGCCTTCTGAGGTTCTGGCGGTGCCCTGGCTGCGTTGGCAACCTCCTCCTCCTCTGCCTTTGCCTTGTGCTTTCACTGTGCCCCACTGTCAGGTGGGAATGCCACCAGCATCACTTCTCGACCTTTTGGCTAAGATCAAGTGTAGTATCTGTTGTTATCAGTAATTTGGGTGCCACCCTGCTGTGAACATGGTTCCTCCTCCTCCATCTCCTCCTCCTCATCCTCCACCTCGTCATCCTCCAGAACTGTGCCCTTGCTGGACAATTGTGTACCTGGCGTTTGTGGGTGCAGGAACCCACCCTCGGAGCCACTTGTGAATGACTGCCCTGAAAGCCTTGGAAATGATCACTGCTCTGGATGCGGAGGCAGTAGAGGATGAGGATGAGGAAGCGGAGTAGAAGGAGTTAGCAACAGGAGGCAAACTGAAGCGCCCTGCAATCCTCGGTGGTGGAAGGAGATGTGCCAAACTAATTTTAAGGGTGTATCTCACAGTAACATTATCAGCAAACGCTGCAAAATTATTAATTTTCCCCTAAATGGGTGTTTATTGAATAGCAGAATAGAACAACAGTATCTAAAAGGGTGTATCTCACATGTACAGATACAGACTAGGCCGCAATTTCATATTTTTTCCCTAAATGGGTGTTTATTGAATAGCGGCATAGAACAACAGTATACAAAGGGTGTATCTTACAGTAAAATATGCAGACTAGGCCGCAATTAATTTTTTTTTCCTAAATGTGTGTTTATTGAATAGCGGAATAGAACAACAGTATCCAAAGGGTGTATCTCACACTTACAGATACAGACTAAGCCGCAATTTAATATCTTTCTTTCCCCCAAATGGGTGTTTATTGAATAGTGGAATAGAACAACAGTATCCAACGGGTGTATCTCACAGTAAAATATGCAGACTAGGCCGCAATTAAATTTTTTTTCCCTAAATGGGTGTTTATTGAATAGCGGAATAGAACAACAGTAACCAAAGGGTGTATCTCACAGTAACGTATGAATGAAAAACATTTATTTTTCCCTTTAATTGGTGATTTTTGAAGAGCAGATTAGAACACAGCAGTTTCTAAAGGCTTTATCTCACAGTAACATTGTCAGGTCACCTGTGGCCAGGAGACAACTGCACCCTATTGGAGGCAGGGGTGCAGCGCAAGGTAGTGAACCCAATAGCTGACTGCTGCGGATAGACCAGAACGTGAGCCCAAGATTCTCCAGGGCGCGGAGTCTAAGACCCAGCAGGTGTTCACCAGAGCCTCTAGTGGTGAGGATGGACTTGGCTGCAGGTGGGCCCAGGTCACAGCCCCTTGGGTCCCCTGGGTCACGCTCCGTAGGGAGAGAGAGAAAGCAGCCACTCAAGACACACAATGAATGGTGATGGGTAAGCCGAGGCCAGGGCAACAGGCAGACAAGGGTAACCAAGGGACAGGACGAAGGTCAGGGTAACAGGCAAACAGGAATAGTCAGAGACAAGCCAAAGTCGGTGCACAGAAAGATAGATCAAGTACACGGCAGACTGGAAGACAGCTAACAAGCACTGTTGAACAGTCAAGCAGACCTGCGGTGCACTGGTTAATATAAACTTCCTGTGATGGCCTGGGGTGGGGCCGAACAGGAAGGAGAGATGATAAATAGGAACTAGAAAGGGAATCTGGCCTCTAATGCAGACATGAAGGAACAGGTAAGCTGCCAAACACTATTGCAAGTTCATGACAAACATATAAAAGAAAAAATGAAAAAAAAAAAAAAAAGATTTGTCACAGTAACGTATGAATGAAAAACTGAAAAATAATTATTTTTCCCTTAAATTGGTGATTTTTGAATAGCAGATTAGAACAGCAGTGTCTAAATGCTGTATGTCGCAGTAAAATATGAAGGAAAAAAAGTTTTGTTTTTTTTTTAAATCCTGATTAAGCAGACACATATGCACTGAGCTTGCATTAACTGGCCGCTACACGCCGCACGCCGCCCACCTAACAGGTTGGATACTGTTGTTGTTCTATTACTCTATTCAATAAAAACCCATTTGAATGAAAAACTGAAAAATAATTATTTTTCCCTTAAATTGGTGCTTTTTGAATAGCAGATTAGAACAGCAGTATCTAAATGCTGTATGTCACAGTAAAGTATGAATGAAAAACTGAAAAATAATTTTCCCCTTAAATTGGTGCTTTTTGAATAGCAGATTAGAACACACTAGTGTCTAAATGCTGTATGTCACAGTAAAAATAATTTTCCCCTTAAATTGGTACTTTTTGAATAGCAGATTAGAACAGCAGTGTCTAAACGCTGTATGTCACAGTAATATATGAAGGAAAAAACATTTTTTTTTTAAAATCCAGATTAAGCAGACACATATGCACTGAGCTTGCATTAAATGGCCACTGCACGCCGCCCACCTAACAGACTGATAAAAGTTTTTTTTCTTTTCTCCCTCCTCCTCACTGGGCTCAGGTCAGGGCAAAAAGATCGTGCACTGCACCCCCACACTACAAAATCGATGTAGATCGCTGTCTGATTAAAGAAGATTCTTCTGTCCTGTATCCTATTCTTTCCCTTAAAGCAATCTCCAGCCTGCCCTTACAATAATCTCCTATCTCTCCCTCAAATCAGCAGCATCAGGAACCTCTCCCTACAGTAGTTAGAGCAGAGTGACGTACGGCGCTACGTGACTCCAGCTTATATAGAGGCTGGGTCACATGCTGCGCTGGCCAACCACAGCCATGCCATTAGTAAGCATGGCTGTGATGGCTTCTAAGGGCACACTAGTTAAACCCTTGTTGATTGGCTGTCCTGCAGCTGTTGAAACCGCGCCATTAAAACCGCGCCAAAACATGAAATAAATTACTGAAAAACGGACTGTATCCCGAATATACAGTAAAATGTTTGGGTCCGTGTCCGGGTACAGAACACCCAAAAGTCTGGTACGATCCTGAACAATACAGTCTGTGTTCGCTCAACCCTAATATGGGGTATTCATGGTCAAATAGTCCTAAGTTGCGCTCAAAGGGGGAAGAGTAAGTTCCTTGGCATAAGGCTACTTTTGAGTTGAGTGTAACTAAACATGTAAATTATAACATGCTTGCCATGGACCCACTTAGTTTGAGGCTTCTCCTACACTATCCCCTTCTCCTTCCATTTTATCCCACACCTTCCCTTCCCTAGCCCTACTGTACCACATCCCAATTGCTGAAATATTTTTTTTTTTGCTGAGGCAGGTTGAAATAATACATATAATGTTCTATAATAATACTATCCACCATCCCCCCTACTATAGTGACCTGACTACCACAGTGTTCTTGACTGTTAATGCAAACTACTCACTCCTACACCTGTATGTAACAAGGAATATGTGTAAAGGAACCATTGCCGATATCAATCCCATTTTAGCTGTACATTTTATGTTTTAACTATTCCGTTTTATTTGTCATCTTGTTTTAATTTTAATTTTTTTTTCACAGCATCTGTTCCATGACCAGATCTGTGACAGGGCAAGCTTAAACTTTTATCTTCAACACCACCCTCAAACAACTCATCTACCATGCCAGCATTAAATAACCACTACAAACAGGCCTTCTTTAACTTTAGGGGCCTTCATTTCAACATTAACCACTTGCCTACAGTGCACTTTCACCCCCTTCCTGCCCAGACTGATTTTCAGCTTTCAGCACTCTCACACTTTGAATGACAATTACTCAGTCATGCAACACTGTACCCATAAAAAATTTGTGTCCTTTTTTTCACACAAATAGAGCTTTCTTTTGATGGTATTTAATCACTACTGGGTTTTTTATTTTTTGTGCTATAAATAAAAAAATACTGAAAATATTGTGAAAAAAACGCATTTTTCTTTGTTTCTGTCATAAAATTTAGCAAATGAGTAATTTTTCTTCACAAATTTTGGCCAAAATTTATACTGCTACTTATATTTGGTAAAAATAACCCAAATAAGTGTATATTATTTGGTCTTTGTGAAAGTTATAGAGTCCACAAGTTATGGTGCTAATCATTGAAAATTGATCACACTTGACCACACCTGATGTACTGAAGGCCTATCTCATTTCTTGAGACACTAAAAAGTCAGGAAAGTACAAATACCCCCCAAATGACCCCTTTTTGGAAAGTAGACATTCCAAGGTATTTAATAAGGGGCATGGTGAGTTTTTTGAAGTTGTCATTTTTTCCCACAACTCTTTGCAAAATGAAGATTTTTTTTTTTTTTTTACAAATTGACGTATTAACAGGTTATTTCTCTCACACAGCATATGTATACCTGCAACTACACCCCAAAACACATTCTACTACTCCTCCTGAGTATGGCGATACCACATGTGTGAGACTTTTTCACAGTCTGGCCACATACAGAGGCCTAACATCCAAGTAGTACCGTCCGGCATTCTAGGAGCACAAATTACACATATAATTTCCTGACAACCTATTGTACTTTTGAAGGCCCTGGAGCACCAGGACAATGGAAACCCCCATAAAATGACCCCATTTTGGAAAGCAAACAGCCCAACGTATAATTTTTGAGGCATTTTTTGGAAAGTTTTCGGAAAATGTGGAAAGAAAATGAAAACACATTTTTTTTACACAAAGCTGTCCATTTATGCAATATTTCTAACACATAGCATGTACATAGCAAAAATTGCACCCCAAAATACATTTTGCTATTCCTCCTGAGTATGGCGATACCACATGTGTAACACTTTTTCACAGCCTGGCCACATACATAGGCCTAACATCCAAGAAGCGCTTTACACAAAGTTGTCCATTTATCCACTTTAAGACTGGGCCTATTTTTGACACTTGGTGTTTACAAGCTAAAATCATTTTTGTTTGCTAGAAAACTACTTGGAACCCCCAAACATTATATATTTTTTTTAGCAGAGACCCTAGAGAATAAAATGGAGATTGTTGCAATATTTTTTATCACACCATATTTGCGCAGCAGTCTTCCAAATGCGATTTTTTTGAAAAAAATTCACTTTTTTTAACTAAAAAATAAGAAAACAGTAAATTTAGCCCAATTTTTTTCCAAAATGTGAAAGATAATGTTACGCCGAGTAATTAGATACCCAACATGTCATGCTTCAAAATTGCGCATGCTCACAGAATGGCGCCAAACATTGGTACTTAAAAATCCCCATAGGCAACATTTTAAAAAATTCTGCAGGTTACTAGCTTAAAGTTACAGAGGGCTCAAATTATTGCTCTCGCTCTAACGATCGCGGCGATACCTCACATGTATGGTTTGAACACCGTTTACATATGTGGCCAGGACTTGCGTATGCGTTTGCTTCTGCGCGCGAGCTAACGGGCACAGGGCGCTTTAATTTATTTTTTTCCTATTTATTTTATTTATTATTTTTTTATTTTTACACAGTTTAGAAAAAAAAATGTTTTGATCATTTTTATTCCTATTGCAAGGAATGTAAACATCCCTTGTAATAGAAATAGGCATGACAGGTCCTCTTTATTGTGAGATCTGGGGTCAAAAAGACCTCACACCTCACAACTACACTAAAAAAAAAAAAAAAAATTGTTAAAAGAGGAAAAAAAAAAAGAAAAAAAAAAAAGTGGCCCTTTAAACCGGTTGCTAGGCAACGTCTTTTGACGTAGCTCCGGTCCTCCAAGACCATAGAGTCGAGTGAGGGCCATCTTGCCCTCACTCGACTTCCTGTCTCTGAGGATCCGGGACCGGATAGTTTTCCCCACTGCCGGCGGGTCCGGTAAGCTGGGAAAATGTCTGGGACGCGGGAGGGGGGGGGCACCTCTTCCCCTGCACCGTAAGGGTAATTCCACGGCGAATCCGCCACTGGGACCACCCTTATCTGAAAGCCGACCGCCCGCCGTTTCAAAAAATACCAGGATTATGGGGGCTATCTGCTGCCATAACCCCAGTATTTAGCTTTTAATGGCCGACGCATATAGTCGTTAGGCGGTCAGTAAGTGATTGCATGTACAGTGAGTACGGAAAGTATTCAGACCCCCTTAAATTTTTCACTCTTTGTTATATTGCAGCCATTTGCTAAAATCATTTAGGTTCATTCTTCTTCCTCATGAATGTACACATAGCACCCCATACTGACAGAAAAACACAGAATTGTTGACATTGTTGCAGATTTATTAAAAAAAGAAAAACTGAAATATCACATGGTCCTAAGTATTCAGACCCTTTGCTCAGTATTTAGTAGAAGCCCCCTTTTGATCTAATACAGCCAGGAGTCTTTTTGGGAAAGATGCACCAAGTCTTTCACACCTGGATTTGGGGATCCTCTGCCATTCCTCCTTGCAGATCCTCTCCAGTTCTGTCAGGTTGGATGGTAAACGTTGGTGGACAGCCATTTTTAGGTCTCTCCAGAGATGCTCAATTGGGTTTAAGTCAGGGCTCTGGCTGGCCCATTCAAGAACAGCCACGGAGTTGTTGTGAAGCCACTCCTTCGTTATTTTAGCTGTGTGCTTAGGGTCATTGTCTTGTTGGAAGGTAAACCTTCGGCCCAGTCTGAGGTCCAGAGGACTCTGGAGAAGGTTTTTGTCCAGGATATCCCTGTACTTGGCCGCATTCATCTTTCCCTCGATTGCAACCAGTCGTACTGTCCCTGCAGCTGAAAAACACCCCCACAGCATGATGCTGCCACCACCATGCTTCACTGTTGGGACTGTATTGGACAGGTGATGAGCAGTGCCTGGTTTTCTCCACACATACTGCTTAGAATTAAGGCCAAAAAGTTCTATTTTGGTCTCATCAGACCAGAGAATCTTATTTCTCACCATCTTGGAGTCCTTCAGGTGTTTTTTAGCAAACTCCATGCAGGCTTTCATGTGTCTTACACTGAGGAGAGGCTTCCGTCGGGCCACTCTGCCATAAAGCCCCGACTGGTGGAGGGCTGCAGTGATGGTTGACTTTCTACAACTTTCTCCCATCTCCTGACTGCATCTCTGGAGCTCAGCCACAGTGATCTTTGGGTTCTTCTTTACCTCTCTCACCAAGGCTCTTCTCCCCCCGATAGCTCAGTTTGGCCGGACGGCCAGCTCTAGGAAGGGTTCTGGTCGTCCCAAACGTCTTCCATTTGAGGATTATGGAGGCCACTGTGCTCTTAGGAACCTTAAGTGCAGCAGAAATCGTTTTGTAACCTTGGCCAGATCTGTGCCTTGCCACAATTCTGTCTCTGAGCTCTTCAGGCAGTTCCTTTGACCTCATGATTCTCATTTGCTCTGACATGCATTGTGATCTGGAATGTCTTATATAGACAGGTGTGTGGCTTTCCTAATCAAATCCAATCAGTATAATCAAACACAGCTGGACTCAAATGAAGGTGTAAAACCATCTCAAGGATGATCAGAAGAAATGAAAAGCACCTGAGTTAAATATATGAGTGTCACAGCAAAGGGTCTGAATACTTAGGACCATGTGATATTTCAGTTTTTCTTTTTTAATAAATCTGCAACAATGTCAACAATTCTGTGTTTTTCTGTCAGTATGGGGAGCTGTGTGTACATTCATGAGGAAGAAGAATGAACTTAAATGATTTTAGCAAATGGCTGCAATATAACAAAGAGTGAAAAATTTAAGGGGGTCTGAATACTTTCCGTACCCACTGTATATGGCAAACAGGTGACAATGACTGATGGGGTGACAGGTGACGATGAATGATGGGGTGACAGGTGACAATGACTGATGGGGTGACAGGTGACGATGACTGATGGGGTGACAGGTGACGATGACTGATGGGGTGACAGGTGATGATGATTGATGAGGTGACAGGTGACAATGATTGATGAGGTGACAAGTGACGATGATTGATGGGGTGACAGATGACAATCACTGATGGGGTGACATGTGACGATGATTGATGGGGTGACAAGTGACGATCACTGATGGGGTGACAAGTGACGATCACTGATGGGGTGACAAGTGACGATGATTGATAGGGTGACAGATGACGATGACTGATGGGGTGACAGGTGACGGTGATTGATGGGGTGACAGGTGATGGGCGATGGTCACTGATGGGTGACAGGTGACGGGCGATGGTGCACGGCGGTACTGATGGCAGTCTCTGGTGACCGGTGAACTGTAGGCTACGTTCACATGTGAGCGTAGCGATCATGGGCAGAATCACTGCGATTCTGCCTGCGATCCAGAAATCATTGCAAATTGCGGGACGCCTGTGCGTTGCCTGTGATTTGCAATAGCACCCCAAACGCTGTGCGATGTTGCTGCGATTTCCGCCTGCCGAATCGAGGTAACATCACGCAAACAACGCATGACGCCCCAAAGAAGCTCTTGTACCTTTTTTGGGCGTCATGCGTTGTTTGCGCGATGTTACCGCGATTTGGCAGGCGGAAATGGCGGCAACATCGCACAGCGTTTGGGGTGCTATTGCAAAAAACGGGCAACGCACAGGCGTTCCGCAATTTGCAATGATTTCCGGATCGCGGGCAGAATCGCTGTGATTCTGCCCACGATCGCTGCACTCACATGTGAACGTAGCCTTATGGGTGTCAATTTCTGGGCACTGATGAGGTGACTGTTGGGTGACAGGTGACATTGGGGGGGGGGGCTGAGGACTGTGTGGGGACCTTTATTTGTGTGATTTTACTTTTTACAGGTACACAGAGCAGTAACTCACTGTTTCTAGCTCTGCTCTCCTCACACTGGAAGCTGTATGAGGGGAGAAGAGCTAGTAACAGTGAGTTACTGCTCTTTGTTTACATTTTGTGATCGGCTGTGAATGGATTCACAGCCGATCACATAGTAAACAGTCACTGTCAGTGACTGTTTACTACTGCCGGTGACAGTTGTGTTCCTACGGAACACAGTGCCACCGACATGACCGCGCTGCGCGCTCCCGATCTCGCATGCGCGGTCATCTCCCGGGCTCCTCTATTGTGATCGGCTGTGTCATTGGAACACAGCCGATCACGTGGGAAACAGCCACGCCCATTGGCTGTTTCCCCCGGGGACACCCCGACACCGGCGGTGCAGGGCGGCGCGCACGCAATCGCACGCCTGCCCCGTTTCCTGGGATCACGTCATATGACGTCTTCCCAGGATAATGGTCGCACCGCTCCGCCGTCAATTGACGGCGGGCGGGCGACAAGTGGTTAAACAAAGGAAACTTTGAAAAAGCTTATAGATGACACTTTGGAAATAAATGTCAGCGCTGCTTCTAAGTTAAACCAACATTAATAAGCTGTGCAAAAATTAGCTATAAATGTAATGAAAAAAATATATATCAAATATATATATATATATATATATATATAAATTGTGCCAAAGTGCTTTGCGCAATAAAGTGACAAAATATGTGCAAATTAAAAGTCCATATAACACTCCATTAAAAGTCCATAAGGTGCTACTGCTTGACTTCAGTGATGAACTCACCGGAGCAATGATGGGTAATGCAGATTATAAATGATGGATCCCCTGCACTGGTAAATAAATCATCCACAAAAGTTTTTGGATTAAGGTGAATGCCTCTAAGAACTCTACTCCATGATGGTATATGAAATAGATAGAATCTCCATAGTTTAATCTTTATTCCGAAAAAAGCAATATCCACTTACAAATAAATGACTGTCAGTTCCTCTATTCAATCCGCTGGTTACCCAGAAATGGCATGTGTTCCACCAGGCGGATGTGACGTCAAACGCTGGTATCAAGCTTAACGCATTTCGTCCCTCCCACTAGGTGTCATCAGAAGCTTCCGATGATGCCCAGTGGGAGGGGCAAAACGCATCAAGATTGATACCAGCATCTGATGGTGGAATGCACGCCGTTCCTGGCTAACCACAGTATTTTATATGTAAGTGGATATTGCTTTTTCGGAATAAAGATTTAAACTTTTTTTCACTATGGAGAGTCTATCTATTTCATGTACCATGATGGAGGAGAGTTCTTAGAGGCATTCACCTTGATCCAAAAACTTCTGTGGATGATTTATTTACCAGTGCGGGGGATCCATCATTTAAAATCTGCATCACCCATCAATGCTCCGGTGAGTAGGGACACATAGGGGAGCATGGTGTGATCACTTATTGCATATGAATTGATTCATCACTGAAGTTAATGAGTGTTATATGGACTTTTAATGGAATGTTTTATGGACTTTTAATTTGCACATATTTCGTCACTTTATTGCACGTAGCACTTTGGCACAATTGATTTTCGTTTTTGTTTTTTTCATTACATTTATAGCAAATTTTTGCACAGTTTATTGATGTTGGTTTAACATTGACATTTATTTCCATACATCATTTAAAGGCACACACCTTTATGCCAGCAGCAGCCCACACATGGTTATATTAATATTTCATTTTTCAACACAAGGAGATTTATTCATAATCCGTAGCGCGGGGATTTCTATCTAATTTATAGATGACACTGATTTATTATTCCTTCAGAAATCCCACTTTGCTACCAAGGCAATAATATGAGAGGCTTAACAAATGACTCATAAAAAAGCAAACAATCAAATTGCAACAAGAAGATGAATTCCACCAATACGTCCAATTTCCTCAGGATCAGTTCATCCCCATAATACACTATGAGACTCGCATAAGGTGGTAATTAGAGGACACTGCATAGCACTAACCTCAAAATTGAAAAAAGTTGCCCAACTATAAAGAACCTACTTGGAAGTCCTTGGAAATGAAGTTCACATCAAAACTCTTCTTTGCCACTTTCCAACTCATAACCCATATCTAGTGATGAGAAAACGAATCAAAGTTCTGTTTTCTGGACTTTTGGAGAATGCTTGAAAAAGTGTTCAATTCCTGAACATAGTGTAGCAGCAAACCCCAATGGAGTCAATGGGAGTCGTATCTCTTAATTTTTTAAGGGTCAATTTGCAAGGTTTTGGAAATTTAGTCATGGAAACCTTGGCACTTTCATAGGGTACATTTAGCAATGCAAAACATAAAAAAAAAAATCTTAGTGGGGAGCAGCTCTTATAAAATAGTAATAGTACACCATTCAGGGATGTAAATCCAAGGTAGGAGCCCAAAAACAGATCCAGGTAGAGTAGTGCTTGAAATGGAAAGAGGTGAGGGACCACTGCTGTGCTCGGGGGGTGTGTGTCATAAAAAATTCACCAGAAAGGTTGGATCCCCTCCTACCTTACAACAGGGGGATCATTCAGGCTTAGAGAAAGCTCATTCCTCCTCCCAGTGCATTTGCAGTGCTGCTGGTCCTCCCGCAGTTCCTGATTATGGGTTCTCCTATGTATCCCTGTATATAGACTTCGTGGGTATCAAGCATGTGCTTCCATGTGCTGGATCCAGCCCTACCAAATCTAGGCTTCGAACAGAAGAGCCTGAGCACACACAGTCTGTCACAGCTCCCTGCCTGTTCTCTCTCTCTCTTCCACAGCACTCATCATTGCTAGATTATTTTCCTGCCTCAGATCAGCCATTGTCTGAAAGCACAATCAAAAGCATGCTGCTCTCACTGAGACAGACTCTCTACACTGACTTATTAACCGCAGTGTCTTCACTAGCTACTACTGTACAACAACATGACAAAATCATCACTTTCGTAGAAACAAAAATAGGAGACCTATACTCTACCCATAATGATTTGGTGGATGGTTTTGCAGACCACGAGGATGAACTTCAACTATTCAACCTTAAGCTTGCAGACCTGGAGGATCACTCCAGGCGAAACAACATAAAGTTCCGCAATATCCCAAAATCCGTCCAGCAGTCAGATCTGGTACAATAACTGAAGTCTCTTATGCGCACCTTGGTACCTGACCTAACCGACCGTAATATGGAAATTGACAGGGCACACAGACTTCCCAAACCTTCACATCTCCCAGCTTCCACACCCAGAAATGTATTGGCCCACATACATTTCTTTACGGTTAAAGAGAAGGTCATGTACGCTGCTAAACATACGGTAAGAGTGCCCAATCGCTTCACTGCACTCACTCTTTATCCTGATTTATCCAAGGCGACCATGGAAAATCGCAGACAGCTAGCGACTATACCCAAGGCTCTTCAAAACCATAAAAATCCCTATAAATGGGGCTTCTCCACCAAACTGGTAATCACTCATCAAAATAAAACTCATGCAGAGAGAACACTCTTTGCGGCTCTTAAACGCTTGCAAAACTGGCGCATCATATCTGAATAAGTGCCAGACCCTTCTGATCTACCACCAACACGTATGGAAAAAGGAGGGGCTTCCCAAGACCTCTGATGCTGCACCATATACCCTTATCTGTTGTCATCCAACCAAATGGCCGGGACTCTGCAGCACTACTCATTAGTACCCGTCTACCTTACGAGTGGTCCCTTACCCACATGATAGACAGTGAACCATTCACCCCCCCCCCCCCGTTGTCTTTTTGAAGTAGCTTCTGCACATTGAGCCTGTTTTATTCTTTTTGTTTAGGGCTCTCGCTTTGTACAAAAAAGACTCCACCCCTACTTTCCACACCAGCTAACTCTCAACCACCCTTCAAACAAGTTGGACCCTGATCTCTCTTGTACTGGAAAGTGGTAGCCTTTGTAACTCACTTCCCGCCCCTGTCTTAGGACCACCTAAACTGAGACCCATACAACACAATGGCCTTCAAATTAAGTCAAAAGGCCAGGGGCTTAAATTCCCTGCAGAAGATATCTACACTGCTCAAAGAAGCCAATAGGCAAAAAGCCAACATATTATTAGTACAAGAAACCCACTTTGCAATGGACAAAACCCCCAAGTTCACACTGAAAAATTATAACCAAAACCTCTTAGCCTCAGGTCCAAAGAAGAAAAATGGTGTCCTCACAGTGATCCAAGACTCTCTGCAATTCCAACTACATCAATCCATTACTGACCCTCAAGGCAGATACCTAATCCTCGAATGTGACATCAACCAAATCACCTACACATTGGTCAACATATATGGCCCGAATAGGCAACAACTAAGATTTTGTAAGCGACTCCACAAGAAACCGAACCAAATACAGAAAGGAAGAATTCTCATTGGAGATGACTTTAACATAACTGGCGACCCTGATATAGACACTACATCAACACCACTACACCATCATCCTGCCCTGAACCCCTTTCTTCAGACAAACAATCTCTTTGATATAAGGAGATGCCAACACGGAAATGAGCAAGATTCTTCCTACCTCTCTTTCTCCCAACTATCATACTCCCGTATTGACTTCTTCCTTGTTGATAAACATACTCTCCAGGATGTGACGGACTCAGTGATTGGATCCATTACATGGTCGGACCACAAGCCTACTCTTTTTTTAAACTGAATGACCAACCAGACACTGATAGATTTGTACTATGGTCTGCATATAAGGCCTATATGCGTGGAATCTTCATCAAACTCAACAGTAGCATTAAGAATCAGAGGTCAAGGTAAATTGAAGAGATCCTCTCCCAAATCACCCAGTTGGAAAATCAAAACAAACAAGCTCCCTCGCACACACTAGCTAGTAAACTTCTTGACTGGAGACTAGAGTTGAGCGAACACCTGGATGTTCGGGTTCGGCAGGTTCGACCGAACTTGAAAAAAAAGTCCAGGTTCGTTACCCAGACTTAACCCGAGCTTTGTCCCAATCCCGAACCCCATTGAAGTCAATGGAGACCCGAACTTTTGAGCACTAAAATGCCTCTAAAACAAACATGGAAAGGGCTAGAGGGCTGCAAATGGCAGAAAAATCATCTTAAGAGCATGGCAAGTGCTCTGCAAACAAATGTGGATAGGGAAATAACTTAAAAGAGCATAAAAAAATGAAAAATAAAAAATAATCATCTTGAATGATGTAGGAGGAGGACGAGGCCCATATGGAGTATGAGGTTGAGGTGGCGGAGGATTTGGCGGTGTAGGTGGAAGCGGCAGCGGTGGTGGAGGAGGAGGATGAGGCCCATATAGAGTAGGAGGTTGAGGTGGCAGTGGATGTGGTGGTGTAGGTGGAAACGGGGGTGGAGGAGGACGAGGTAGCCAACACTGGTTTTTGTTTTTAATTGTATTTCTTTTTAAATTAGGCTACACCCAAAAAGAGTTAGAAAGATCAAATACAACAATGGCTGGGTAAGGCCGGTATAGATGTCTATTCTGCACAAGGTACGGACAAGTCCTGTGGGATCCATGCCTGGTTCATTTTAATGAACGTGAGCTTGTCCACATTGGCTCTGGGCAGGCGGCTGCGCTTGCCTGCGATAACGCCCCAAGCCATGCTAAATATTCGTTCAGATAATACACTGGCTGCAGGGCAGGCCAGCACCTCCAAGGCGTAAAGGGCAAGCTCAGGCCATGTGCCCAATTTGGAGACCCAGAAGTTGAAGGGGGCAGACCCGTCATTCAGTACGTCTAGTCGTGTGCACACATACTGCTCCACCATGTTAGTGCTGGGTGGTGGTGCTGCTGGTGGAGCTCCTGTTGCAAGGAGAGGACGTGGTCGATCTGTGCCAGCTACACGCACAAGTGAAACACCTTTCTCAGCTGCGAGTAGGCGACAGAACCTTACAGCAGTATTTGGCAGTGCCTATTGCGCCTCTATAAATGTTGAGGCCAGAACAAGTACAGGCGATAGTAGATTGGGTTGCTGACAGTGCCTCCAGTTCCTTCACATTGTCTCCCACCCAGGCTTCTGCTGAAAGGTCAGAGTTGCCACCTGCAGCCGATGGTCATCACACTTTCACCTCACCCCCTTGCTAATCAGCCGAGCAGTCTGAGCCCCAAGTCATGCAGCAGTCTCTTCTTCTTTTTGATGACTCTGTTAGCATGGTTTCCCAGGGCCATCCACTTAGCCCTGCTCCAGAAGTGGAAGAGATTGAGTGCACCGATGCCCAACCACTTATGTCTCAAGATGAGTACATGGGAGGACCATCGCATCATGTCTTGGATGATGACGAAACACAGGTGCCAACTGTTGCGGAATTCCGAATTGTGGAGACCGATAAGGGTTGCAGGGTTTCACGCAGAAAGATGATGTGGAGGACGATGAGGTCCTCGACCCCACATGGAATGAAAGTCATGCAGGTGACCTGAGAGGTTTGGAGGAAGAGGCGGTGGTCGCAAAGAGCCACCAGCACAGCAGAAGAGGGAGCAGGGTGCAAAAGCGGAGCGGCCGTGCCCTAGACACTACGCCTGCTACTGCCTAACGCAGCAAGGGACCGAGCACACCAAAGCCAGCTCACAGGAGTTCCCTAGCGTGGCAGTCCTTCAGACAATGTGCCGATGACAGGATACGAGTGGTTTGCACACTGTGCGATCAGAGCCTGAAGCGAGGCATAAACCTTCTCAACCTGAGCACAACCTGCATGACCAGGCATCTAAGTGCAAAGCACGAGCTGCAGTAGAGTAGACACCTCAAAAATCAAGAAAGGTCTCTGGCTCCTCCTGCTTCCTCTTCTGCTGCAGTCTCGGCCTCTTCATCCACCTCTGTAGTGACAGTGGCACAGAGGATCTGCCAGCAACACCACCACCTGGGTCACCAACAACCATCTCCACAATGTCCCGTGGAAGCGTTCAGCTTTCTATCTCCCAAGCACTGGAGCAGAAGAGGAGGTACCCCCCTACCCACCCGCGATCCCTGGCCCTGAATGCCAGCATTTCAAAATTCCTGGCCTTTGAAATGCTGTCATTCTGTCTGATGGAGACGCAGAGTTTTAAAAGCCTTATGGCGGTTGCTGTCCCACAGTACGTCATGCCCAGCCGCCACTACTTTTCCAGGCAAGCCATCCCTTCCCTGCACAACCAAGTGGGTGACAAAATCAGGTGTGCACTGCGCAACGCCATCTGTGGCAAGGTCCACCTAACTACGGATACGTAGACCAGTAAGCACGGTCAGGGACGTTATATCTCCCTAACAGCACACTGGGTAAATGCAGTGGCGGCTGGGCCTGAGGTGGATGGCAGTTTGGCGCATGTCCTTTCACCACTGAGGATTGCAGTGTGCTTCAGTTTGCCTCCTGTTCCTAACTCCTCCTACTCCGCTTCCTCATCCTCTACTGCCTCCTCATCCGGTCAGCGTAACACCTTCACCACTAACTTCAGCACAGCCAGGGGTAAACGACAGCAGGCAGTTTTAAAACTTGCCTGTTTTGGGGAAAAACCACACACAATGCACAGGAGTTGTGGAGGGGCATTGAACAGCAGACCGATGAGTGGTTGGTGCCAGTGAGCCTCAAGCCCGGCCTGGTGGTGTGCGATAATGGGCAAAATCTCGTAGCAGCTCTGGGCCTAGCCGGTTTGACACACATCCCTTTCCTGTGCTGAATTTGGTGGTGCAGAGGTTCCTTAGAAATTGCCCCAATATGTCAGAGCTGCTGCAGAAAGTGTGTGCCGTCTGTGTGCGCAGAAAGTGCGGGCCGTTTGTGTGCATGTGTGTGTGACGCAGAGTAGCAAAGCCTTTTGCAGTTGACTTAACGCTTACAACAAGAACAGGCGTTAACTTGTCACTGAGGCTTTATCAACTGTTCGATGTGAAAATCAGCTGCAAGACGCACACTGCTATGCGACCCAAAGTTGTCGCTAAATAAAGCAGACATGTGTGACGCAGAGTAGCAAAGCCTTTTGCAGTGGACTTAACGCTTACAACAAGAACAGGCGTTAACTTGTCACTGAGGCTTTATCAACTGTGCGCTGTGAAAATCACCTGCAAGATGCACACTGCTATGCGACCCAAAGTTGTCGCTAAATACAGCAGATGTGTGTATCGCAGAAATAGCTGACTAGCAAGCACGTATACCTGCTGTAGATATATCAGCAGTGCAACGTGCTCACTAGACAGAACCCTGACACTTAAAACTATCCCTACAAAAACTAGATTATTGAATCTAACTATAGTGGTATATAGTACCCTAACTACACTGCATATCCCTTTCCTCACACTAAAAGAACAGCTCCATACAGCAGAAGATAATTTCTTACTGACACTGTCCCTTTAAATTTATTTTTTTTTCTAGCTCAAACAGCACAATCGCTGTATTTCTAACTACACTGACAACCTTTCTGTAAGCTGACTGCTCTTCTGCTGATCTGGAGCTTTACAAGCAATGTAGCTATGCAGCAAATGTTTAACACAGCAGGAGAAACACAAATGCTTCCAGTCTCTTCCAAAGCTTCTGTATTACAGTGCCAGAGGTTAGGGGGGGGCTGTGTTATATACTGGGGGGCATATTCACTCCTGATTGGCCTCTGGTCCCCGTAGTCACTCCAATCACGTTCCTAGCAGACTCCTGCCCCCTCATTGGCTTTTACTGACGTTTCTGGGCCAATCACAGGCTTTTAAAGCCCACTTCCTGTATTTTGGGCGGTTCAGGTGACCCGAATTCTGAACTTTTACCGCAAAAAGTTCGGAATTCGGCCGAATTTCGAACACCCAATGTTCGGGTCAAACCGATGGTCGACCCGAACCGTTCGATCATCCCTATTACTGGCATGTAATTCAAACATGTGGCACAGGACAGGCAATGTAAATAGAAAGTACCAAGGCACTGAAGCGTAAACTGGAGGAGTCAACTCAGGGCAAACAGTAGGCCCATTGCAAATGCTATTCAAGATGTTGCAGAGTTCTTATTTGAGGAATGATCAGGAATAATCCCCCATTTCTGTAGGAGTTGGAGCCCAGTTTCCAAAGTGGAAACAATGTCATTTTCACCATCTGTAAATACAAGAGGAAACCCCAATTGTTTGGGACTATAAATGCCACTGGACACAAATAAAAGACTAAATAGTAAAAACCATCAAAATTTTATTGTATTACATAAAGAAAAAATAATAGACGACAACAAATGAGGACAAGCATGATGAAGGTGAAGGGACAACATATATTTTCACCATCTTTTGTCACCAACAATTTGGTGGGGTTGCCCCATTTATATGTAATGGCATGATTACGTGAAGCTTTGGTGATAGTGGCTAACTTCTTGCGAAGTTGCATGGTGTATTGCGAGAGGTCCGCAAAAAACTGCAGATTGTTGTATGGAGCTGGATATAGACATAAGTTAGTCTTTTATGTGAAAAAAGTGGATTCACATCAGCACGTCCCTAGGGACCTTATCTGGAATAAATGTTGGCTTAGGGATGCAGTGAATTCTATCAATAGCCAGTTCAGGGTCAGGAAATTCTGGGAGCAGGGTTTTGAAGAGGTCCAGGGTGTATTGTCACAGAGCAGCAGATTGCACACTCTCAGGGATACCCAGGATCTTCAGGTTGTTGCGCCTGGACCTATCCTCCAAATCTGCTATCTTGGCTTTAACCCATTGGAGATCATCTGCTTGTTCATCATGAGTATCAATGAGGTCATTAATGGTCCCAGCAAACGCATCCATTTTAGTTTCCATGTGGTCCACCCTGGAGCCTAGGGAATGTATTTCTTCTTTAAACTGTTTAGTGAGATGCAGGATATCTGCGTGGATTGAGCTGTGTAGGGACACCAACATATCCTTCATCGTGGTATCCAGCAGTGGCTGGTTAGCAGTGGGAAAAGATAGAATGGAGTCTGGTAGCTCCCTAGTAAGATTCAGAGAGTCAGTACTGGAGTAGGACTCACCATAGGCAGGGTTATTGTCATCTAGCTGCGGCCTGGACTTGGCCAGGCTTCTGCTGAGTAGTGTGGAGGCTCCGGGCCACTGGCGGCCTGATGGAAGAAGGCCGTCAGCTTCTTCGGGCGGGATTGGCCTCTCCACTGCCGTGACATGGTGCCAGGGAATGTGCATCATCTGGTGCTCGGTTTGTGGGCGGAAAGAGTGCCTTGGTCAGTTGCTTGGGGCTGTAATACCTGGGACTTCAGAGGAGCTCCGGAGCTACTCGTCCATCTGCTGTGCACGCCAGCCACGCCCCCCTATGTCCATGATTTCTATTGATAAATTCCCTTCCCCCGAGTCTGGCACCACACCTTTACCACCCCTAGGGGGGATCCCTCCATACCCCCCTTTTGTTTCCCCCTCCCCCCGGCTTAATCCTATTCCTTTATACCTTCCTCGGTCCGCCTCCTTACCCTCTACTAGCTACAGTCTCCCAGAACTCTTTAGCTCTTTGGCATTGTCCCCCGTTGGGGTGCCAAACAGCCACTCCTCTCAATTCTCTGGACACAACTGTTAATTTTGTGTATTACTTATACTTCCCCTGAATTCCCCCTCTACGTTACTATCGATACCTACCTCTCCCCCTAACTTACCAAGTTCTTCCTAAAGTCTTACCTCTACCACAATGTATTTCATTTGTAGTTTACTCACTGTTCTCTGTATTTACTTTACTTGCTGATCATATATGTTTCTTACACTTTGATTTGTACCACTATAACCTGTATCACCTGTTCAAAACTATTATCTCTTGCAGTAAAATATTTGAACAAGAAAAGTGTATCCCAAGACAAAACTTTTATTAATTAATTAATTATTATTTTTTTTTTGGTGTGTGGTCATAACCTCTATTTTTATTGATGTCTTTGTCCTCATCTGGGAAATACATTCTCTCAGTTTGTCCTGGTGACCATTGTGACTAAAGTGAAGGAAAAGCCAACATTTTAGCTGGTACCATAATAGGAATAGAAGGCACTTGTTCTGGTGACAATTGTCTAAGAGGGCATTATCCTCAGTTTTGAAATACTTTGTGAAGGGAAAATCTTATTTTCTTTTTTTATACCGTAACTGATTTGTAGATCCATAATAGTCCGCAAAAGCTCATATTTTGCAGAAAAGTGAAGGCAGATATGTTCATATGTCTGGCACTAAATATACCATGCATATTTATTAAGTGTGCTTTAGAGAAAGACAGAAAGCTGTACAGATACATGTATGGTTACATGTATACCTATGCATGCTCATATCAGGCCAGAAATAATTTAAAGCTGAGTTGACAAATAAAGGGGTTATAGTGGCCGGAGGTATTTTACCAAGAGAGGTATGGGAATAGCAAAAAAAACATACTCACCTAGATGGCTGCAGCACTGATCCCAGCTGCAGCTATCCCCAGCCGCCTCTACATTAAGAACTGAGAGATCAAACACCACTGATCACTAAGTTCTCCCCCTCCACTCTAAACAGAGAGTGGTGACTGTCAGCCAACGGCTCTCTGCTCTGTTCCTCCTGTGCTCACTGGAGCACTGGGCTGTGAAGGGAGTAGGAGTGGCTGTCTCAGGCTTCCAGTGCATGCTGAGAGGCAGAGCTGACTGCTGTCTAAGGCATCTTGTTGGATCCGGACTTTAATGTTGGGATCTTTTTGGAGCCTGGACCACTGAGTGACATCAGCCAACAGTGGGCTTTAGCCCAATGATGGCTGAAAATGGGTCACAGAAGTGCAGAACAAACTTCCCTGAGCTTCATCTCTAGCAGCCCTAATATTCAAAGTGTGGTATCTTTAAAAGTACTGCTCTACCAAGCTATTTTTCTAAACTGATAATTTCTTTGCAAGACATACTGTATGCAGAGTGCTGACTTAGAATGACTACCATGGCTCACCCATAGATACAGCGAAGTGAATGAGTGTCACCATCTAGGACAGGAAATGTATATTAGCGGGAAAATCAGGTGAAAATAAAGGGCAAGAACCTGAAAAAGAAAATTAATGCAGCCACGACATGTTAGGACTTAGATATTGGTAACAAAAATATTGTTGTATATGTCTCATGTTTTTAATGGCAAAATGTTATTTGATTTGTAAATTTTCTGCTTTTAATGAAACCACATCTAGTGACTCTACCAGCAGGGTTTGTCCACAGGGACAAAATGTACACTCTGTTAATCCTTGACATTGTGACCCCTTCCCAACTATTCTTCACTTGGATTACAGGCAGTCATGCAAAAGCACAGTGCACTCTGATGTTCCCCTGTAGTCATCGCATTAAGACATTTGTCACAGAAGCATGACACAAATAGAAAATACAAAGCTATACAAATACAAAGCAGATACAAAGAATCTGCAGGACGTGCACAGTTCAGGAAGAGAAATATGAACAAAGTAAAGAGAACACTGTAAAAAAAAAAAAAGAAAAAGAAAGGGTGATTGTAATTTACTCACAATGCTCTACAAAAGTAAGTACTCCTTGGTGACAGTTTAATTTTACTTTAATACTTTACACTTACCCCCTGCTATCCTTTTCAGTTATATTTCACTGAGCTTTTCTTTTAAAAAAAAAAAAAACATAAATAAATAAATATTACATTACAAAAACCTGTCAGATATTGAAACACTTCTGGAAAATAAAGAACGTACCTGCTAGCATCAAATAGTGACCCATATAAATATAAATGGAGGTCCTGCAAATTATGCTTAAATGAATGCAAGTGACAAATATACTTACAGTAAATCTTGTGAAGTATTTGTCAAGCTGTTTCTGCTTTGAAACCATAGTGGTGCTGGGGCGTCTGTGCAGCTTATATAATTAAATAGGCTGTAAAATGTCACTGAGCACCAGATGGTATCTTATGGTGTCAACAATTGTATGCAGCTATAAAGAAAGTGTTCCTTAAGCTAGAAAACCTTTTTATGTTGTTACTGTAGCACTAAATGCTCGCTTGTGTCATCTGAATATGATGGCTATCCTTATGCCTCCAGGCACAACATGCACTTTTCTTGTTTCATCTTCAAAGTTTTCTAAGACAAAAAAAAAATACCCAGCAGCATATTCATCTAGAAATAAATACTTACCAACTATGATAATCTACCAGTAGCTATAAATGTAATTTTTGTCAAAATGCTTTTTTTCCTTTTATTTTTTTAGGAGTTCAGTGGGTTTCATTCTAGTCACCAATATTTTTTTATGTTTTAGTCATAGCTATGACACTCAGTGTGTTACTGGATGAAGAAGAATGGTTTCAAAAAGAAAAAAAAGTAAAGAAAATATGATCTATTCAAGACAGAAAGTGAACGTCTTAAAATTCACTTCAGAGATAATTCATTAGCTCAACTGTATTTTGATTTTAACTCAATCTGTGCATTTTTGCTGATTGGAATTATTTCTGTTTGTTCTCCTCCCTTTAACAACAGCCAAATCTTAGAAGTGATGTGGTCTTCTGCACCCTATAAAAGCAAAGCATTGGAGCTTATTGATGAAGAAAGATTAACTGAACTGAATGTATTCTCTCTTGAGAAGAGTCAATTAGGGGGGATAATATTGGCATGTATAAATACATAGGTGATCCATATAGTAAATTTGGCGTAAGGGAATTTACTTTCAAGTCATTACTGAGGACAAGAAGGTACTCTTTACATCTGATAGAAAAGAGATTTAGCTTCCACATACGCAAAGGCTTTGTCACAGTAAGTGCTGTGAAAATGCGGAATAGATTCTCTCAAGAACTACTGTAGTTCTGGCCATCTCAGTAGATTTTTTTTTTTTTTAAAAAAAGCTGGATACATTCCCAAATGCACAAAATATAACTGGATATTAACATTTTTAGATAGTTGATCCAAAGAATATTAAATTGCCTCTTTGGGTATCAGGAAGGAATTTCTTCCCCTGCTGGAGTATTATTTTTTTTTGCTTTCCTCTGGATCAACTGTGGGTATGGGATTGTGTTTACATTGGCCTTCTATTTATTTTTTTTTTTATTTTTTTTTTTTTCTGTTGGTTGAACTACATGGACTTTTGTCTTTTATTAACCTGACTAGCTGTAACTATGTAATTGCAGCCCAGAAAACTTGTTTTTCTTTAGATCCATGCTGACTAATAGTGCCACTGAGAAACACAGAGCTGAAAAGTAAAAAGACAACTTATGACTTGTTGTTAAATAGAGCTGCTCAAGATTGGAGTTTTTCCGCTCTCACCTTTTTGACGCCTCCAGCAGACCATTTTTTTTCTGTCAATTGTAACTTTGTTGTATCCTTTTCTTGTTCCCTAAAATCTTTACTAGAAAACGTGTCAGAATACACGATCGCTAAATATATTTTCATGATCAGGATAAAGAATCAAGGTATACATGTCCAGAAATGGAAACCACCAGCTATGTATTCCACACAACAGAAAGCAGAAAGCGAAGAGCACGTAGCCTAGCCCCAGCCATCTCCGCTCCTTCCAGTAATGGCACATCTGCTGTGCATTCCACGCTGGCCAGCATAGACTTCCTGGTGCTTCTCCTTCAGGGTTTGGACCCTAGGCAGCCCTTGCAGGACCGAGCAAGTGTGGCGGCCCCTACACACGATAAGCCTGGTTTTGTTTTGATCTTTTGAGTGTTTTTAAACCTGTAAAGAATAAAGCCAATGCTGCACTAAGGTGGCACTTTCCCATTTTCTCCTGTTTGTACATCTGCAGAGCCGGTTCAACTGTAAAGAGAGCAGCCTCTAGTGCTTCATGTGCATGTTCCAACTTACATGGACTGTTTATGGACTAATTCAGCTCTAACAGTATTTCAATCACTAGAGATGTTCCCTCTCCTTTACACTTTAAGTGTTAGACTACTTTTGCTTGTTTTCCACCACCTCCACATGTATTCCCTTGCATATGATATGTGTGTCTATACCTGTTATCGATTTTTCATGGACCATGAAAGCTTTACCAGATTTTATATCTCCTAGAGCTGTCCCCTTCCCTCATTCATTCTATGCTCCCGAATATTTTATCTTTATGCAATTGAATGTTACTATCTGTTTATAGAAAAAAGGATGCAGCTTATTTAATTTTTTTTTACAAAAAAAAAAAAAACAGTTGTGTTACTTTTTTTTTTTTTTTTACAAGCTAATTGAATGTTTGCATTTGACATTTTAATTTATTCCCCATGCATATGAGGAAGATATTCCCATTATGTTAGTTAATATCTTTAATCCAGTGCAGTTTGTGCCAAAGATAAATACTTTCTAGCTGAAACATAATTACTAATGTTCACACCAACTCCATTTAAATAATGGTTAAATAATGGTTAACATACTCCCCAGCTATAGAACCTTGCAGACTTACATTTTCTAATGACACAGCCCTGAGAATTATATACTGTATGTGCTAAACATAAAACATAAGGTAACAGTTTTTTGTTTTATAATGCAATTTAAATGAAAATATGAATTTGAATCCATTTTATTTTACTGATTTAAAAGTTTATTCTTTTTTAAACGGTATTTTTTCCTATACTATACACATTTTAAAGAAACATTTAATACATGATCAATAGCACAGCAAAACATTTTTCTGACTGAAACCGCAGAATGATCCATTTAAGACTTTTCTGATGATCCATGCTCTTGTCCGTGTACATTTCAGCTTGAGCTACTGATTTTTTTGCAAAAAGCTTCTGTCATCAAAGAAGCAAATGAAAACCTGAAAACATGAATAGGAACCTAATGCCCTATCTGATGACTCAAAAGAATAATCCAAAATATCGAAGCTGGAATCCAAGCTAGGAGGTCTTCGAGACTTAAGGTTTTAAAAAAAGTAGCTTCTCATAATGTTTACACCAAATCTGGTTTGCCTCGTCCCCCTCCCATCCATCTTGTATTTTTGTGAAAGTCTCACAGAATAAAGGAACCCAAGAACTAATTTCTCCAAATATACAATGGGAGATGGAGTGTGTGTAAATGCCACTAGTGTGAGCCACAGCTCTATGGATGTTGGAATAGAAGAGAATGTAGCATACATAACTACATACAGGAGAGATAATAAGTAGGGATGAGTTTTGGGTGCAAGCTGAATATGAGTTTGTCCAAAACCTAGTCTTCACAGTTTGACAAACTGCTGAACCACTGGTTCGCCAGCTCAAAGCCCCAGCTGCTGTTTTTAAAGCTCTACTGACTCTAAATGATAGATTCCCTGCCATATTTTATACCAGCAATCCATATTTAGTCAGTGACATCACCCAGAATTCCCAACTGTTTTTCTCCAAAGCAAAAGACAATCAGAGATCTGTCATTTGCAGTGGTAGTGCAGCCAGACAATATTGTTGAGTAACAGGTCTTCATTGATGCTGGGCAACATTGTTGGCTGGTCAGGCAATGATGTGCATTTGTGAGGTCAGGCACTGACGTGGATGAGATGGCCTGGCTCTCAGTCACTGCTCTAATTCATCCCAAAGGTGTTCTGTCATGTTGAAGTCAGGACTCTGTGCAGGCCAGTCAAGTTCCCCAACCAAAACTCACTAATCCATGTCTTTATGGACCTTTGTTTGTGCACTGGTGTGCAGTCATGTTGGAACAGGAAAGGGCCATCCCCAAACTGTTCCTACAAAGTTGGGAGCATGTATAATTGTCCAAAATATCTTGGTATGCTAATGCCTTAAGAGTTCCCTTCATTGGAACTAAGGGCCCAAGCCCAACCCCTGAAAAACAACCCCACACCATAATCCCCCTCACCAAATGATTTAGACCAGTGCGCAAAGCAAGGTCCATTAAGACATGGATGAGCGATTTTGGGGTGGAGAAACTTGACTGGCCTGCACAGAGTCCTGACCTCAACCTGATAGAACACCTTTGGGATGAATTAAGCAGAAATTGTGGGTATGTGCCTGACCTCACAAATGTGCTTCTGGAAGAATGGTCAAACATTCCCATAGACACACTCCTAAACCTTGTGAAAATAAGACTTGAAGAAAAAAAGTTGAAGCTGTTATAGCTGCAAAGGGTGGGCCAACTCAATATTAAACACTACAAACTAACAATGAAATGCTGTTACAGTTCATGTGCGTGTAAAGGCAGGCATCCCAATACTGTACATGCATCCGACTCAAACCTTGCTGCATGTGAGTCTGAAAAAAAAGCTTTTCTAGAAAGCTCTATTTAATGCAAGTCGGTGACCCCAAAGTAATGTCTTAATTAACCTCTTAAGGACCAGAAGGTTTTACCCCCTTAATAACTAGAGATGATCGAACTTTTGAAAAGTTCGGTTCGACCAGAACACCCGAACCTCGCAAAAGTTCGGCCCGGATTTCAGAACCCCATTGAAATCAATGGGACCCAAACTTCGGTAATCAAAAAACACCATTTTGAAGCCCTAAAACCCAATAAATGCCCCTAAAAAATGCCTAGGGTTCTGGGTCATACCCCAGGGACTATTAATCACACAAAAAAGTTCTTAAAAATTGTCATTTTTGATAGAGAGCCAATTATTGAAAAAAATGACAAAAAAATGAAAAAAAAAAATTTTCTTTGGATTTAGTATCTGGGGGGGTCTAAAAAGTGTACCTGTGACGTTTCAGCTCTGTAGCATGTCCAGAACCATAAAAAAAAAAAGATTGTTTGTATTTTGTCACTTATAGAACAGGTTAGTGGCATCTCTCTTTTCACACCTTGCCGGTTTAGTAGCAAGCATTTTTTTGGGGTCTTTTCAGGCAGGCAAAACATCTGAACTTGTGTATACAGGTATATATACACACATACTTATATGTATATATACACCTAGACATATATAGGTGTGATAGTAGCAGAAATATATGCTTGCGCTAATGAAATCATTTACACTAATATGGCTCCGCTCCTATAACACCTATATATGTCTAAGTGTAAAATACATATAAGTATGTGTGTATATATACCACTATACACAAGTTCAGATGTTTTGCCTGCCTCCAAAAACCCCCAAAAAATGCCTGCAACAACACACCTGGGTGTTTTTTTTTTTGGCGCTAGCGTTTTTTTGGGCATTTTTTTGGGTTCTTTGGAGGCAGGCAAAACATCTGAACTTGTGTATAGTGATATATATACACACATACTTATATGTATTTTACACTTAGACATATATAGGTGTGATAGGAGCGTAACTATATTGATGTTAATTATTTCATTAGCGCAAGTAGTGTTTTCTGCTCCTTTCACACCTATATATGTGCAGGTGTATATATACATACATGGGTGTGTATATATACCCCCTATACACATGTTCAGATGTCATGCCTGACTGCAAACATGTGCTCAAAAAATCCCTATAGACGCCTGCAGCCAAAAAGCAAGCTGACAGGGGCGAAGCCATATTACTGCAGCGAAAGTGACTTCAGAGAAACTAGCTTTTCTCTATAGCGGTCACCCTGATATGGAAGAGTTTGGTCACCCTGCCATAGCAGTCACTGTCAGTTCACCCTACACTACACTACGGTCACCCTGGCACTTAACACTTTCCCTGCAGAAACTACATTTTTGCATCTAACTAAAGTGTAAAAGAGCACCCTAACTACACTAGATATCCCTTTCCTCACACTAATAAATGCTAAATGACACTTTGTAGCAGAAGTCCACAAACTGCTTCCACTCTCTTCCATGTCCCTGTATAACAATGCTAGGAATTTGGCGGGGGCTATCTTATATACTGGGGGGCGTATTCACTAATAATTGGCCTATGGACCCCCTAGTCACTCCAATCACATTCCTAGCATTCTCCTGCCCCCATAATTGGCTTTTGCTAATGGTTCTGGTCCAATCATGGGCTTTTAAAGCCCATTTCCTGTCCCATTGCATTTTGGTCGGTTCTGGTTGCCGAATTCCGAACTTTTTGGGCAAAAAGTTCTAAATTCGGCCGAACCTCGAACAGCCAATGTTTGGGTCGAACCGATGGTCGACCCGAACCGTTCGATCATCCCTATTAATAACCAGAACATTTTTTTGCAATTTGGCACTGCATGACTTTAACTGGTAATTGTGCAGTCATACAAAGCTGTAGCCAAACGAAAATGTATCCTTTTTTGTTTACCTCAAATAGAGCTTTCTTTTGGTGGTATTTTATCACCAATGGGATTTTTATTTTTTGTGATTTAAAGGAAAAAAGACCAAATATTTTGAGAAAAAAATAAAATGTTCTACTTTTTCTAAAAAGTATCCAATAAACTCAATTTTTGTACATGAGGAGGACATAGACCTTGTGGAAATAACAAAATCTTGGTTCGACCCCTCACATGACTGGCTGGCCAATATCCACGCGTACTCTGTGTATCGGAAGGACATGGTAGGAAAAAGAGGGGGAGGGGTATGTCTCTATGTAAAGAATAAAGTAAGGGTGGTAGAGAGGAGGGATATTATGGAAGGGATGAGTACAAAGTTAGAATCAATGCGGGTAGAAATCCATAGGGAAGAAGTAAAGGGAAAAGTAATTGTGAGGGTTTGTTATAGGCCACCCAACCAAAGGGAGGAGGTAGAGCTGGAATTTATATCACTGTTGGGTAAAGTGGAAAAGCTGGGAGTCATCATATTAGGGGACCAAAATTATCCCGACATTGACTGGGAAGAGGGGACTAAACACTCACAAAAGGCCTGTCTCTTCATGGAAACCTTACAGGACAACTACATGTCTCAGTTGGTGGATTCTCCTACTAGAGAAAATGCAGTGCTGGATCTATTAATCACTAATGACCCAGAACTAATCATGGAGGTAGGAGTCCAGGGCAACCTGGGCTCTAGCAATCACAGGATGATCACATTTAGTGTAAATTACAATATAACAAGGCAAGAGGGGAACATAAGAACAGTGGTGGGATTCAGCCGGTTCGCACCGGTTCCATAGAACCGGTTACTAACGTTCTGCGAGTTCGCAGAACCGGCTGAATCCCTCTGCGCGTCCGAGCGCAGTACAATTGAATGTCCCGCGCTCGGACCGCGCAGCCGCAGATGTGGCGGCCAAGGAGCGGAGCAGTGCGCCCCGACCCGCCCATTCTGTGACAATAGCGAATGAGAATTCGCTATTGTCACACGGATCCTCCTCCTGGCCAATCAGGGAGCGGGTCCTCCCGCTTCCTGATTGGCCGAAAGGCAAACACCGTGCCATTGGAAGAGGAGGAGGCGCCGCGGGAGGACTGAAGACTCGGAGATGTGGGGAGCCGGGGACTGAAGAGAAGCTGCGAGAGAGGTAAGTGCGGGGGGATCGCTGGCACTCTGCAATCATTGGGGGCAATGTGTGGCTGGCACTCTGCAATCATTGGGGGCAATGTGTGGCTTGCACACTGCAATCATTGGGGGCAATGTGTGGCTGGCACTCTGCAATTGGGGGAAATGTGTGGCTGGCACTCTGCAATCATTAGGGGCAATGCTGTGTTCTGGCACTCTGCAATCATTGGGGGCAATGTGTGGCTGGCACTCTGCAATTGGGGGCAATGTGTGGCTGGCACTCTGCAATCATTGGGGGCAATGTGTGGCTGGTACTCTGCAATTGGGGGCAATGTGTGGCTGGCACTCTGCAATCATTAGGGGCAATGTGTGGCTGGCACTCTGCAATCATTGGGGGCAATGTGTGGCTGGCACTCTGCAATTGGGGGCAATGTGTGGCTGGCACTCTGCAATCATTGGGGGCAATGTGTGGCTGGCACTCTGCAATCATTAGGGGCAATGTGTGGCTGGCACTCTGCAATCATTGGGGGCAATGTGTGGCTGTCACTCTGCAATCATTGGGGGCAATGTGTGGCTGGCACTCTGCAATCATTAGGGGCAATGTGTGGCTGGCACTCTGCAATCATTGGGGGCAATGTGTGGCTGGCACTCTGCAATTGGGGGCAATGTGTGGCTGGCACTCTGCAATCATTGGGGGCAATGTGTGGCTGGCACTCTGCAATCATTGGGGGCAATGCTGTGGATGGCACTCTGCAATCATTGGGGGCAATGCTGTGTTCTGGCACTCTGCAATCATTGGGGGCAAGTTGTGGCTGGCACTCTGCAATCATTGGGGCAATGCTGTGTTCTGGCACTCTGCAATCATTGGGGGCAATGTGTGGCTGGCACTCTGCAGTCATTGGGGGCAATGCTGTGTTCTGGCACTCTGCAATCATTGGGGGCAATGCTGTGGCTGGCACTCTGCAATTGGGGGCAATGTGTGGCTGGCACTCTGCTATCATTGGGGGCAATGTGTGGCTGGCACTCTGCAATCATTGGGGGCAATGTGTGGCTGGCACTCTGCAATCATTGGGGGCAATGCTGTGGCTGGCACTCTGCAATCATTGGGGGCAATGCTGTGGCTGGCACTCTGCAATCATTGGGGGCAATGCTGTGGCTGGCACTCTGCAATCATTGGGGGCAATGCTGTGGCTGGCACTCTGCAATCATTGGGGGCAATGTGTGGCTGGCACTCTGCAATCATTGGGGGCAATGCTGTGGCTGGCACTCTGCAATCATTGGGGGCAATGTGTGGCTGGCACTCTGAAATCATTGGGGGCAATGTGTGGCTGGCACTCTGCAATCATTAGGGGCAATGTGTGGCTGGCACTCTGCAATCATTGGGGGCAATGTGTGGCTGACACTCTGCAATCATTAGGGGCAATGTGTGGCTGGCACTCTGCAATCATTGGGGGCAATGTGTGGCTGGCACTCTGCAATTGGGGCAATGTGTGGCTGGCACTCTGCAATCATTGGGGGCAATGTGTGGCTGGCACTCTGCAATCATTGGGGGCAATGTGTGGCTGGCACTCTGCAATCATTAGGGGCAATGCTGTGGCTGGCACTCTGCAATCATTAGGGGCAATGCTGTGGCTGGCACTCTGCAATCATTGGGGGCAATGCTGTGTTCTGGCATTCTGCAATCATTGAGGGCAATGCTGTGTTCTGGCACTCTGCAATCATTGGGGGCAATGCTGTGGCTGGCACTCTGCAGTCATTGGGGGCAATGCTGTGGCTGGCACTCTGCAATCATTAGGGGCAATGCTGTGGCTGGCACTCTGCAATCATTGGGGGCAATGCTGTGGCTGGCACTCTGCAGTCATTGGGGGCAATGCTGTGGCTGGCACTCTGCAATCATTAGGGGCAATGCTGTGGCTGGCACTCCGCAGAGTGCCAGAACACAGCATTGCCCCCAATGATTGCAGAGTGCCAGCCACAGCATTGCCCCTAATGATTGCAGAGTGCCAGCCACAGCATTGCCGCAAATGATTGCAGAGTGCCAGAACACAGCATTGCCCCCAATGATTGCAATCATTTGCGGCAATGCTGTGGCTGGCACTCTGCAGTCATTGGGGGCAATGCTGTGGCTGGCACTCTGCAATCATTGGGGGCAATGCTGCATTCTGGCACTCTGCAATCATTAGGTGCAATGCTGTGGCTGGCACTCTGCAATCATTGGGGGCAATGCTGTGTTCTGGCACTCTGCAATCATTGGGGGCAATGCTGTGGCTTGCACTCTGCAATCATTAGGGGCAATGCTGTGGCTGGCACTCTGCAATCATTGGGGGGCAATGCTGTGTTCTGGCACTCTACAATCATGGGGGGCAATGCTGTGGCTGGCACTCTGCAGTCATTGGGGGCAATGCTGTGGCTGGCACTCAGCAATCATTGAGGACAATGCTGTGGCTTGCACTTTGCAATCATTGGGGGCAATGTGCATTGAAAGGGGGCATGCTGGTCTCTCTGCATTGAAAGGGGGGCACGCTGGTCACTGTGCATTGAAAGGGGGGCACGCTGGTCTCTGTGCATTTAAAGGGGGCACGCTGGTCATTCTGCTGGGAAAGTCGGAACTGGTTACTAAAATTTTTGAATCCCACCACTGCATAAGAACCCTAAACTTCAGAAGGGCAAACTTTCCCAAATCATATTCAATGATGGAGAAGGTAAACTGGGACCAAACCCTAGGAACACTGACAAAGGAGGAAAAATGGGAATGCTTTAGGAACATATTAAACAAATGC
Source organism: Pelophylax lessonae (assembly GCF_965119305.1). Lineage (NCBI taxonomy): Eukaryota > Metazoa > Chordata > Amphibia > Anura > Ranidae > Pelophylax > Pelophylax lessonae. The sequence goes on along the minus strand of NC_138776.1, from coordinate 121,659,520 downwards.
ATCTCGCAGTGCATTCCTATGGGAAATAAATTTAGAAGAGGCAAAGCCAAACCTGGCTGGCTAAACTATAATGTTAAAAATGTATTAGGGGGAAAAAAATGGCATTCAAGAAATATAAATCAGAGGGCACATTATCGGCTTTCCAGCAATACAAGGAAGCAAATAAGAAATCTAAATACAAATTCAAAATAGCTAAAATCAACTTCGAGAGACAAATAGCGGAGGATAGTAAAAAGAACCCTAAGAAATTCTTTAAAAATATTAACAGCAAAAAAACTAGGGCAGATAATGTTGCACACATAATTAACGATGAGGGGAGGATGGTTACAGAGGACACTGAAAAGGAAACCGTGCTTAATGCTTTTTTCTCCTTAGTCTTTATACAGGAAAAGTCAGCATACAAGAAAGTGAGGATCTAGATTAAACACAGGTAAATAGCCAACTGGGCTTCACATTCCAAAAGGTGTACTTATCTGTAGATTCTGTGGTGCGTCTATTCAGCCTTGTGAAGATCCTGGACTGCGGCGCTCCATATGTCTGTGAGAGGGATGAAGAGCCGGTGATGTCCAGTCCAAGAGTCTGCGACAAGAGTGATGACGTTGGGCTTTTGGGGAGGGGTTGTGAGACACAGGCGTCCAGGGTTCTGCAGGATAGTAGAAAGAATACCAATCAGGCAACTCCGGTGGTTGGTTATCGAGTTGCTCACAGAAGGCAGAGATGTCTTCCGGGGTTCTCAAGAGCAACGTACGCCCTCTGGAGGCAGCTGAGAGGCAAATGGAAACTTTCCTCAATATGGGATTCCCCGAAGTCTGAGTATGTTCAGCCGGGGGCGCAATGTGTGCCTGTTTTGCAAGGTCAATTAAGACAAGTCCTGGAAAAGTTTAATTTCCACACTATTATAAAGTATGCGGCCTGCTTCCCTGGCCTTGCGCATTATTTCTTCTTTTAGTGGAAAATTCACAAGACAGCAAATGGTATACCTTGGGGGTTCGGAGGCACAGGGTTTGGGGCGCAGTGCCCTATGCTCTCTCTCCAAATCTATAGGGGAATCAAGAGGCCTGTAGAAGGTCATTGAAGATGTTGCACAGTGCTGACTGTATATCCTCAGATTCCACTGACTCTGGCATCCCCTCCACTCAAATATTGTGTCTCCTTCGCCTGTTATCTAGATCCTCAATATGTCTATGCATGTCCAGTCGGTGAGATAATTAAGCATCATGGGTATGCTGTACTTGGCGTTTGGCCTCTGAATGTAGCTGTGCAGTGTGTTCTACAACATCAATATTTTTCACATTATGCTATATAACATTAAAAAAAAAAAATTAAAAATCAACATTTTTTTAACATTTTAGGCCAATTTGTTCTCTGCTACATATTTTTGGTAAAAAGAAAATCGCAATAAGCGTATTTGATTGGTTTGCGCAAAAGTTTTTGCCTTTACTAATTTACTAACATACGGGAAAGGTTTATGTAATTTTTTATTGTTTTTTTTTTTTTTTACTAGTAATGGCGGCGATCTGCGATTTTTAGCAGGACTGCAACATTGCAACAGACATATTGGACCCCTAACTGGCATTTTTGACACTTTTTGGGGGGTACCAGTGACATTACTACAGTAATCAGTGCTAAAAATATGCACGGTTAGTGTAATAATGCCGTTGGCAAGGAAGGGGTTAACCCTGTGGGTGATCAAGGGGTTAAATGTAAGCCTAGGGGAGTGATTCTAACTGTGGGGGGGTTGGGCTTTTGAAATGATCATAGAGACATGCAATCCTATACTGCATGGTCTCTGTGATCATGTCAGGGAGAATGACAGACGGCTGTGTTTACATCAGCCGTCCATCCTTCTCTGTCGGGGGGGGGGGGGGGAGATCACCGGTGTCAGGCAGCCATTGGAGCCACCTGGCACCCGCACTGGCTTCCCCGCTGATGATTGGGGGCGGGAGCACCTCCTGCGGCGCACACTCGCCCCCTAGTGGCCTCCCAGGCAAATGACCAGAATTAAAGTGATTTTGCCTGGGAGGGCCACACTGCCGACGTAAAAAGGCAGTGCAGCGACGGCAAGTGGTTAAGTAGTATATAATGCTTGGGACAAATCCCTTCAAATATAAAGGCATGCCATTTCTTCAGAGCCCAGCAGCTCCCACGCGCATGCTCAGGAGTGACTCCATCACGGCTGCGGCCAATCAGATGGCCAGAGGACGCAAACCCAGAGGGAAGATTGGTGAACATGTCAGACATGGCCGTGTCAGCGGTGAGTGGGCAGCACTACAGGGGCTTTGTTCTAAGGTAAGTATTTCATAATGAGCTAGTATGCGATCCTTGTGGAATTATTTGAAAACATGGTTCAGGTATAATTGCTTTACTATCCCATTTATGCCATCCTGTTGGGAAAGAGCCTAACTGGTCCACACCAAATCATACTATATTCACTCTCTTCATTCGTTGAGCATCGCAAGTTGTTCTGCCATCAATATTGGGGCTCCTGGGTTGATATGATAGATCTCTTTGCTGCCAAGGTGTAAGGTCCTGAGGAAGCGACTTAATGTGAAACGCATTGACCTCTTGGTTAATTAGCAAAGATGGTTTAAATGTCATATAATACTAGTCATAAAAGCAATTTTTTCTTGGTTTTATGTATATTTTTAATTTTTGTAATAAAAATGTATGTTTTATACATTTAATAAGAGATGGCCATTCCTTTTCTGGTACCAGTAAAGTCCTAATTATAATAATAATAATAATAATAATAATAATAATAATAATAATAATAATAATAACAACAACAACAATACAACCCTAATTAATATTGCTTCCACAACTACTGCCACTACTACTAATAATAATAATAAACTATTATCAAATCATATGCAATTTTTTTCCTTATTCGCTTTATTTTCCCATACCAAATCTTTCTATTACATTCTGTAGGATTGTTCTCGTGTATTATATTAATGTACGCTTCACCATTTTACATTGTCTCTTATATGGCCACCTAAAATTGTCATTATTCGTCTCTTTGCAACAGATGATGTTACAAAACACAGTTTAGACTGTTTCAAGACATATTTATGAAAAACTTCTAGCTGTTTCTTATTTGTCATAATCACTACTGATCATTATTCTGGGTTAGTGTCAGATACAAAAAGAAATACTCTCAAGGCAGACATGTATGGCCAATTAATTTAAAAACATTTTATAATTTCATTTACTCCTTCTCCAAACTTCTTCAGAGCTTTGAGCTCTATTCTTGTCATGTCTTTCTTTATGCCAATCAAACTGTTTCAACTTCACAGATTGGAAAAGTAACCTAATGTTTAGTTTGCTCATAATTGCATGCTTAGACACTTCTCCTGTTGTGGATATTTTTGTGGTTCCACATATTTTCTTACGCACTTCAAATATTAATACATTATAGTAGTTCTATAATCTATTCTAGTATCCTCTGAATTTATCAAAAATCCATAATGTAATATATTGTTCATGTATTTTAAAATTGTAGAATTTATGGGTAAAAAGAAGAATATGCAGTTAATGTTTCCACTTAAACACATCAAATGAGACCCAATTATAGAACATTGATTAAAGCAAGTTCATAACAATAGAGCAGAACTTGCTTGTAATAACTAATCACATTCCCTGTTCATTGTTATAGAGAATACAAGATAATTCCAGACTGGCAACCATGGGCAAGTTCTCCACATTTGTAGTTGACTTTTGTTTCATTCTATATTTTTTAGACCAGTTTACCCTCAAATTCTTTACTCTAAAGCAGCCTTTTTCAACCAGGGTGCCTTGAGGTTTCTTCAGGGGTGCCTTGGTAAAATTCCTAACATTTGCTCAAAGATTGTATACAAGGCAGTGGGTGGATGAAACCTGCCTTTTAATTGCACAAAGCTACAGATTTTCATTGTGCACTGTTACGACCTACTGGCTGCCAACCTCCTAAGGACCAATGACATGATCAGTTGATAAGAAGGATGTCAGTCCTCCACATAGCATGCTTGTTTGACCCTTCCTTGACTCTCTCCATCGGTTTTAGGGTCACATTAGCTGAGTGATGGAGAAAAACTGAGGAAGAAGATAAACATTGGAATACTAGTCAGTACCAACTTGCACCTCTAACGTTGGGTATCCTATGTGTGGATGTTGCATTATGTAAAACTATTAGAATAGTTTTTACATTTTAGGATGGGGGTGCCTCGAAACTGTCCATAATTTGGGAGAAAGAAAAGCTCAGCTCAAATCTCCTAAAACAGCCGCTAGCAAAGGAAGTACACAAAGCCTCAAATTAAATTACATAGGAATTTTGCAGTGCTTATAAACGTGAAATCCTAAAATTAAAATTCATAGAATAAATTACATAAACAGTCCAAAAATCCATAAAAATGATTCCGCAAAAATTAATATGGAGTCATATGGGTGGAAATCCAAATGAGTACCTGAAGGCACATCTGTTCCAAAGTAGATGTGGGCTCCTCCCAAAAGTTACATCCGCAGACATACATGAAAGGAAAATAGTAAACACATCATGGTGCAGTGCCAAAAGAGCCCCAGAAGAAGTGCATTGCCTGGAAACGCGTTGGACGGGGCCACACACAAACGATCACGTTGCTACCTATGTTGTTTGGAGCGACAGACTGATTTTAGATGTGAGTGGCTACTTTATTTTATCTATGTGTTTATTACTTGCATAATAAATGTATTGTTTTCATATACACTGATGGCATGGATTTGATCTATATCTGGAGATAAATGGGTGATTGTGACCTGAACTGAGATGGATGGATTATTATGCTGAATTTATACTGGGGGGTTTCTCCCACTGGACAACATTGGAGATATTAAAGAGCTCTTATTCTCCATTTTCTGGTGAGTTTGCATTGCATGAGGGGTGAAGGAGTTGAACACATTTAAGCATTAGAGATGTCGCAAACATTAAATTTTCCGTTCTCGAATGGCAAACGCGAACTTCCGCAAATGTTCGCGAACGGGCGAACCGCCGTAGACTTCAATAGGCAGGCAAATTTTAAAACCCAAAGGGACTCTTTCTGGCCACAATAGTGATGAAAAAGTTGTTTCAAGGGGACTAACACCTGGACTGTGGCATGCCGGAGGGGGATCCATGGCAAAACTCTTATGGAAAATTACGTAGTTGAAGCAGAGTCGGGTTTTAATCCATAAAGGGCATAAATCACCTAACATTCCTAAATTGTTTGGAACAACGTGCTTTAAAACATCCAGTGTGTGGATGATGTATATGTATGATGTTGTATCGATCAGGTAGTGTAATGGTTACGCCCGCTTCACAGTGACAGACCAAACTCTGACAGACCAAACTCCCCGTTTAACGCCCGGCAAACAGTCCATTTGCACAACCGCAACCTCCCCATTTGCACAAGGTTGGATACCAAGCTAGCCATGTCCCGTTCCTTGTCCTCACTGACGTCATTGAAGGTCTCTTCCTCCACCCAGCCACATACAACACCAAGGGTCCCCGAAAGGTGACAACAAGCCCCCTGGGAGGCCTGCTGTGGTTGGTCTTCCACCTCCTCAAAGCCACCTTCCTCCTCTGACTCCTCTTCTTCAGACTCCTCTCTCTGCGTTGCTGTAGGTCCAGCAATCAACGACAACAAGGCTGCTTCTGGTGGTGATGGTGACCACAACTCTTCCTCTTCATGCTCATCTACGGCCTGATCCAGCACTCTTCGCAGGGCACGCTCCAGAAAAAACGCATATGGGATGAGGTCGATGATGTTGCCTTGGGTTTGACTGACCAGGTTTGTCACCTCCGCAAAAGGACGCATAAGCCTACAGCCATTGTGCATGAGCGTTCAGTAATGCGGCCAAAAAATACCAAGCTCCGCAGAGCCTGTCCTCTTTTTTTTTTTTTTTAATTAAAAAAATCTGTTCTTACCAGTTTAATCTCTGTTTTGTCCCCTATCAGGGGCCAATGTATGGAATAGATTTTAGGAATCGGGAGATGAAAAAAGATGGTTGGTCGGTCCTCTTACTTCCAATTTGGGCACTGCGTGTGGGCCTGCAATGTACTGTGCCATCCTATATGAGTGGTGTGTTAAGTAGTACTATTCTTATCAGTTTAATCCCTGTTACTTCCCCCATCAGGGGCCGCTGTATGGAATAAATTTTAGGAACCGGGAGATGGAAAAAGATGGTTGGTTGGTCCTCTTACTTTCAATTTGGGGCACAGCGCGTGCACCGTGCAATGTACTGTGCCATCCTTTATGAGTGGTGTGTTAAGTAGTACTATTCTTACCAGTTTAATCTCTGTTTTAGTCCCCTATCAGGGGCCAGTTTATGGAATAGATTTTAGGAACTGGGAGATGGAAAAAGATGGTTGGTCGGTCCTCTTACTTCCATTTTGGGGCACTGCGAATGCGCCGTGCAATGTACTGTGCCATCCTATATGAGTGGTGTGTTAAGTAGTATTATTCTTACCAGTTTAATCTCTGTTTTGTCCTATATCAGGTGTGACTCTCTGCTTTCAGGCAAGTCAACCCCAAGACGGCGCGACACTGTTGTATCCGGGATGTGGAATAGCCCCTGGAGAGCTGGGGGGGGGGGGTGCAGTTGATGTGGAGCAAGACGCAGCAGCAGAAGAGCCTCTGATGATGTCACTACTTTGACGACATGCGTCAGGCGACCTGGAAACGAGCAGCACGCCAACACATACCGCGGTTTTTATCCTTTGATGATGCTTTTATGTATCCACCTATGTGTGAGTATGTTTTTGCATATGCAATAAATGAGTGTTTGTACAGTCTGCACTATTGTCCTGCCTTTTCTATCGAGGTGAATTGGAGTTGTTGAGACCATAGGTTTTGCCTGGTGGTATTATCTGAGCCTATTTTCACCGCCCTGTACCCATGATCTTTTGATATATTGGAGTTGATGAGACTACATGGTTTGATCTATCCTATGATTGACGGCCTAATCTGAGTCTGTTTCACCGCCCTATATCCATTAACATCTGGTAAGCAGTTGGTGTTACTCCACGTTTGGGTGTTGGCTCTTTCATCTACACAGTCGGAAATTGGGAATTGGTCTCCACTATCTCTCCATCTTTTGGATTATTGGGACTTTCTGTGGACACTCCACATTGATAACATATTGGTTTTATAATTTAGTGTTTGGCGCTACTACATCTTTTTATATGCTTACTTAGTCTGTAATCCACTACTTAGTTGGCTGCCTTCACATATTTGTTTATTTGATCTTCATTGATTCTTATTGTGATTTTGCTGTCCTAGCGCAGATTCTCCTCCATTTTTTACATGCAGCAGCAGAAGAGGACTCAGCTGAGGAGGTTAGCAAAGAGGATGGAGTAGGAGGAGTAGAGGAGGGGGCAGCAGGCCTGCAGAGCCACGCATTTCATGCTTGGCAGCCGTCAGCAGGTTTACCCAATGCGCAGTGTACGTGATATACCTGCCCTGACCGTGCTTTGCAGACCAGGTATCAGTGGTCAGATGGACCCTTGTCCAAAAACTGTGTGTAAGACATGCCATGACTTCCTTTTCCACAATAGAGTACAGGTTGGGGATTGCCTTTCGTGAGATTTTTTTTCTGCCGGGTACCTTCCACTGCGGTGTCCCAATAGCTACAATTTTTTTGAAGGCCTCAGACTCCACCAACTTGTATGGTAAAAGTTGGCTGGCTAAGAGTACCGACAAGCCAGCTGTCAGATGCCGGACAAGGGGGTGACTCTGTGACATTGGCTTCTTATGCTCAAACAATTCCTTGACAGACACCTGACTGTGGGAAGATGAGCAGGAACTGCTGAAGGTTAGAGGCGGAGTGGCGGTGGTTGAGAGGGGACAAGGAGGACAGCAGTGGTTGACGTGGCTGAAGATGCTGGACCAGGAGGAGGATGGTGGCTTTGAGTTTGTGTGCTGCTTGTACTCATCATTAGGGATGATCGAACTTTTGAAAAGTTTGGTTCGGCCAGAACATCCAAACTACCCGAAAGTTCGGGACAGATTTCAGAACCCCATTGAAATCAATGGACCCGAACTTCGGTAATCAAAAAACACCATTTTAAAGCCATAAAACCCAATAAATGCCCCTAAAAAGCACCTAGGGTTCTGGGTCATGCCCCAGGAACTATTAATCACACAAAAAAAAGTTCTTAAAAATTGTCATTTTTGAAAAAAAAGCCAATTATTGAAAAAATAAAATAAAAATAAAAAAAGAGATTTTAGTATCTGGGGGGTCTAAAAAGTGTACCTGTGAAGTTTCAGCTCTGTAGCATGTCCAGAACCATAAAAAAAAGATTGTTTGTATTTTGTCACTTAGAAGTTAGAACACAGGTAGTTGGCTTCTCGCTTTTCACACCTTGCCGGTTTAATAGCAGGCATTTTTTGGGCATTTTTTTGGGTTCTTTTGAGGCAGGAAAAACATCTGAACTTGTGTATACGGGTATATATACCACTATACACAAGTTCAGATGTTTTGCCTGCCTCCAAAGAACCCAAAAAAATGCCCAAAAAAATGCCTGCTACTAAACCGGCAAGGTGTGAAAGGAGCGAAGCCATATTCCAGATCTATAATTTCACTAATACAAATGATCTTTTTTTTCTGGTTCTGGACATGCTACAGAGCTGAAACTTCACAGGTACACTTTTTAGACCCCCCAGACACAAAATCACACAAATAAAAAGTTCTTAAAAATTGTCATTTTTGATATTTTTTTGATAGAGAGCCATTTATTGAAAAAATAAAAAACAAATTAAAAAAAAATAATAATTATTTGGATTTAGTATCTGGGGGGTCTAAAAAGTGTACCTGTAAAGTTTCAGCTCTGTAGCATGTCCAGAACCAGGAAAAAAGATAATTTTTCAGTAGAGCGGGGATGGTGGGACCCCCCTTTTACACCTATATGATCTTTTTTGGGGGGTTCTGGACATGCTACAGAGCTGAAACTTCACAGGTACACCTTTTAGACCCCCAGACACAAAATCACACAAAAAAGTTCTTAAAAATTTTAATTTTTGATATTTTTTGATAGAGAGCCAATTATTGAAAAAAAAAATAAAAAAAAAAAATTCTTTGGATTTAGTGTCTGGGGTGTCTAAAAAGTGTACCTGTGAAGTTTCACCTCTGTAGCATGTCCAGAACCATAAAAAAAAGATTGTTTGTATTTTGTCACTTAGAACACAGGTAGTTGGCTTCGCCCCTGTTACACCTTGCCGGTTTAGTAGCAAGCGTTTATTTGGGCATTTTTTGGGTTCTTTGGAGTCAGGAAAAACATCTGAACTTGTGTATAGTGGTATATATACCACTATACACAAGTTCAGATGTTTTGCCTGCCACCAAAGAACCCCAAAAAATGCCCAAAAAAACGCTAGAGTAAAAAAAAAAAAAAAACGCCCAGGTGTGTTGTTGCAGGCATTTTTTGGGGGTTTTTGGAGGCAGGCAAAACATCTGAACTTGTGTACACACACATACTTTTTTTTTTTTTTTTTTATAAACGTTTTATTGAGAAGAATAAAAATGTACATGTACAAGTGATGGCAATATAGTACAATCAGCAGACACAAGTACAAATAACAGTAAACATCCAAAATAACCATAGACTGTATCCAGGAGCAGGGAGATGCCATCTGCGGGAGATACTGAGGCATAAACAAAACAAAAGTGACCCGGCCTCGTTACATACGTGGCCAAGAATTCAGTATAGAGTTTCAAGTGCAGAGGGCCGCTGCGGCTTAGGAACATATCCCAGCCGCATGGGCCGAAACCAATGTGCTATGGAGTTCAGAGTAATCACAAGGGGTATTGGGAATTACGGGGTAGAGGAGTAATGAGGAAAGGGGAGAATTCTGACCCCCCAAATTGGGGAGGTGAGGATGGGGACGGCCAGGAGGCAGAAAAGTGAATGCCCTGGATGGGGCACCCCCGAAGCGGACACCCCCAAGGGGAGCAAGCTGTGTCCAGGGCCGGGAGTGCACCATCCATACATACATACGGACCGCCCATCGCTGCGTAAGGGTACGGTAGGCAACAGGAGGTAGGGGAGAAGTGAGTCTCGGGCAATGCAGGTGTGGGAGGACGACGTTGCGAGCGTCAGGAGACAGTGTGGAAAGAGAGGGAGAGCATAAAAAGATGGGATAGAGGGATAGAGAAAGCATGCTAGGTAGGGAGAGTAGAAGGGAGATCAGAAATGTGGAAGGGAGGAGAAGAGGAGTGCGGGCGCACTCCCCCGGAAGACGTCAAAGGGGCAGGTGGTGCGTGGCAGGCTTAAGTCAGACTAAGTATTCATCAGGCGACGGTGCTCATCCGAAGCAGCAAAAAATCGATCCACGGGGCCCAAATGTCATAAAATTTGGAGGGAGTGTCAAGAGCCTGAAAAGTGAGGTCTTCCATACGGGCGACCCTTCCAACTCTCCGCAGCCAATCAGCTACAGTGGGTGGGGAGGGAGACAGCCATAGGCACGGAACGCACATGTTGGCGGCGGAGATCAAATGAAAGACCAGAAACCTCCTGTATGTCCGCTGGGGGAGGGAAGAATGATGGAGGAGAAATTGTGCTGGGCTGAAATCCGGTGTATAGGTAGTGATACGGGTAATGAGGGCGCGTATCGTCCTCCAGAAGGGTTGGATCCACGGGCAATCCCACCAGATATGTAGGAGAGATCCTGTATGGAGATGGCAACGCCAGCAAAGGGAAGGGAGGTCCGCCGACATTTTATGTAAAAGTTCAGGTGTCCTGTACCAGTGTGCGAAGATTTTAAAGCCAGTCTCCTGTGTAAGGACGTTCCTGGAACCCTTGTGAATGTGGAAGAAGATTCGCTCCCAATCATCATCCGACAAGGGTTTGGCCACGATCTCCTCCCACTGAGCCCGTAAACGGACGAGGCGAGGTGGTAGTTGCACAGAGAGGAGGGAGTATAGTAGGGAAATAAGATGCCATTGCGGGTCCGAAGATCTGCAGAGGGTCTCAAAAGGGGTGAGGTCCCTAGACCAACAGGAGACATCAGGGGTGCGTAGGAGAAAGTCTCGGAGCTGCAAGTGATTGAAGAAGCGGAGCTGAAAGTCCGGGTATTTCTGCGCCCAATCATGGAGAGAGAGCAGTGTGCCCACTTGAAAGCAGTGTTCTGCCCTGCATGGAGCGTCGGGAGCAGATCCCTGTGGGGGGACATAGGAGAGACCCGGAGGGAAGTCCGGATTTTGAATAAGGGGTACCATAGGGCCAGGCGAGGATGCCAGGTGCAAGGTCTTGCACAACTTGCGAAAGATCACGATCTTGGGGTTGATGGTTGGGTGCTTGTAGCACGACGTCGGAAAGGAACGCATTGAGATCCAGGGCAGGTGTTGTATGGGGATGGGGGAGAAAGAGTCCTCCAACGCGACCCAGGCCTTGACATGACGATGTTTGTGCCAGTCCACCACCCTCGCCAGGTGGCAGGACCAGTAGTATCTCTGAAGGTGCAGCAAGCCCAGGCCACCCACCTCCTTCGGAGCAGTCAAGACGTCCCAAGACAGCCTGGGGCGCTTCGAACGCCAGATGAAAGATGTGCATGCGGAGCGATATGAACGGAAAAATGCTGGAGGGAGCTTTAAGGGAACAGCTTGCAAAGTGTAAAGAAGTCTGGGAAGGATATTCATTTTGATCACCGCAATCCTGCCGAACCAGGAGAAGGAGCCAGATTCCCATTTAGAGAGGTCTGCTTTTATAGACTGCAACAGTGGCAGGTAGTTGCGTGAGTAAAGGTCGGCAAGAATTGCAGGGATTTGGATGCCTAGGTATGTGATCGCAGAGGGTTCCCAGCGAAAAGGGAAGTTGTCCTTGCAGAATTGCACCCTGCAAGGCGGGAGGGATATATTTAGGGCCTCTGATTTTGCATAATTAATTTTAAGATTGGATAAAAGACGAAAGGCATCAAGATCCCGAAGAAGGTTAGGTAAAGAGATTGCAGGGTTCGTCAAAAACAACAACACGTCATCGGCAAAGGCCGCCAGCTTATATGTATGATGGGCTATGGTTACTCCGTTTATATCGGGATTAGAGTTAATGTGGCGGAGGAGGGGTTCAAGGGTAATGATGTATATCAAGGGGGAAAGGGGGCAACCCTGTCGGGTCCCATTCGACACGGAGAAGGCGTCCGACAGGCCCCCGTTGACCCGTACCCTAGCCGAGGGCGATGAGTAAAGGGCTTGTATAAAGTTCAACATGCGACCAGTGATGCCCAGAGACTCCAATGCCGCGGTCATGTAGTCCCAGGCAACCCTGTCGAACGCCTTCTCCGCGTCGAGCGAGAGGAAGAACCCAGGCGTGCCGGAGGAAGTCAGCCAGTGGTGGATGTTGAGTGCCTTGAGGGTGTTATCCCGGGCCTCGCGGCCGGGGACAAAACCCACCTGGTCAAGCGAGATGATGTCAGGAATGTGGGGTAGCAGACGGTTCGCCAGGACCTTAGCATACAGTTTGATGTCAACATTAAGGAGGGAAATTGGCCTGTAGTTGGAGACCAGGGAAGGGTCCTTACCGGGTTTAGGAATGACGGTAATGTGGGCTTCCAAATAATCTGGGAGCAAAGTCGGGGAATCAGAGAAGGAGTTGAAAGCCGCAAGCATTGGGGAGGACAGGATATCCCCGAAGGTCCTGTAGTACCCCACCGTCAAACCATCCGGGCTCGGACACCTCCCCGGTTTAAGTTGTTTGAGTGCACAACACAATTCGTGGGGGGAGATGGGCACATCGAAATCCGCCAAGGCTTCCGGTGAAAGGGGAGGGGGGGGAGTATTTCTGCAGGAATGCCCGAATATGTGTGGCCCTGTCTGTGGGGGGGACTCCAGGGTCCGGGGTACCTAGATTGTACAACTCACGGTAATATGAAAGGAATTGTTGAGCGATATCACTGGTGGAGGTGACCTTCCCGCCACGCGGATCCGTGATTGAGTGGATCGTCCTCGCCGCCCGTCGTGCTTGAAGCGCTCTGGCCAAGAATTTGCCTGATTTGTTACCAAAGTCGTAAAACAGTCGCTGCTGTAGAGCGAATTTACGTTGCGTTATAAAGCCCAATTCCGTGAGGAGGTCCTGTCGGGTCTGAATCAGTTCAGTCATGGTGTGTGCGGCCAGAGTAAGCTTGTGCGCGCGTTCCAGGGAGTGGACGCGTTTCTTGAGGGTATCAATACGAGCCCGTCGTTCCTTATTGCGTTTCGCGGCCATGGCAATAAAGACGCCCCTAATGGTGCACTTATGGGCTGCCCATAGCGTAGCAGGGGTCACATCAGGTGTAGTGTTACAGGCAAAATACTCTTGCAGAGCAGAGTTCAATTCCGCGACATATACCGGGTCGGACAGTAGGGAGTTGTCCAGGCGCCAGGAGCGGGAGCGACCAGGGTCAGGTTTCAGAGAAAGGGAAATGGCGATCGGGTGGTGGTCGGACAGAAACATAGGATCAATGGATGCAGAGCGTAAAGAAGAGAGGGCAGTTTGTGAAACAAAGAGATAATCAATCCTGGAGTACTTATTATGTGGGTGCGAGAAATATGTGAAGTCTTTGGCTTCCGGGTGCAGCGTCCTCCAAGCGTCATGGAGCAGAAGGTCTCTAAGGAGAGTCTTAATCGCTCGCAGGGCAGAGTATGGAAGGGAGGAGGAGCCCGAGGAGACATCTAGGAGGGGGGAAAGGGCTACGTTGAAATCCCCACCCACCACCAAGGTGCCCGCCTGAAATTCGGTCAGGCGGAGAAGCGTTGTCCTAAAAAAGGGTACGGGGCGTTTGTTCGGGGCGTAAATGTTCGCGAACGTAAAGACTTGACCACGTATGGTGCCCTTAATGAAGAGAAAGTGTCCCTCCTGGTCTGAGATGGAGTCTTGTAGAGTCCACGGACAGTTTTTAGAGACAAGGATAGAAACTCCCTTAGACTTAGAAATGCTGGACGTTGAGTGATAAACCGTCGGGAAGAAACGGTCGCAAAGGCGGGGAGTGTTATCCGAGCGGAAATTGGTTTCTTGCAGAAACACCACATCCGCCTTAGCCTGACGGGCAGAGAGCAAAAGCTTAGATCTACGCTCGGGAACATTCAGGCCCCTGACGTTAAGGGAAAGGATTTTCAGGAGTGGTTCTGGAACGTTCATTCCGGGGGAGCGCGCCACACGTCGCCTAGAGCAGGTAGGCATGGCGTTCATCACAAAGAAGAGAGAAATAAGGAGGGGAGAGGGAGAGAGGGTAAAGAGGAGGGAAAGAAGAGGGAGAGGAAAGGGAAGAAAGAACGGAGAGGGAGCAGGTAAGGAGAAGGAGGGCGAAGATGGGGACGAGGGGGGCAAGAGGGAGAGAAGGGTGTGGGAGCAATCCGGTGGCAGGAGGTCCCGCCTACCTGTCAAGTACGGAAACAACAAAGGGGAGGGTAGTGTAGAAGTGCTAATGAGAGCTGTTAAACTAACAAACGCAGTCAACCGTAACACACTAGGGGGGTTGGATGAAACCTAACCTGGAGGGCACACGTGGGATCCTGTTTCCACACTCGGGTGGGAAAAAGGAAAAAAGGAGAAAAAAGGGTAGAAACAGGTACCAACCGACCGTGTGCCCCGCCGACGGACAATAAAAAGGGGATGTAAAAAGGGGAGAGACAATAAAGACGGACAAGATGCAAGTGCCCATAGGGATAGGGGAGGGAGTCCCGTGAGGTCGGTGCATCAGTAGAAACATGGCATGGGGTATACTAGAGAACCAATGTGGAGTGTAACACATACTTTGAAAAGCAGCTGGTCACTCGCGTGCCTCCGGGGTTACCGGTGTCACCTGCCACAAGGCCAGGAGCGAGCTAGCAAAACATAACCAAAACATGGAAACCCCGATTGGGGCAGGGTAGGACCACCACCCCCGGTGGACGTTCGCCACCAGGGAGGGTGTGCCCCCCTCAACTTACAGCTATAGCAGTACAGGAGCAATAAAACATAGACACGTATTATGCAGTCCACCCTCCAAGCACATATCACACAAGAGGGGTCCGGCCGGCTCCCCGGGGGCGGAAGGGGCCCATCCAGAACAGGCGACCCCCCCCCCCTGCACGACCCCGGCAAGCCCACCCGACCCCCCAGGTTAGCATTATCCCAGGTAACATCAACACAGTATGATAAACATTAAGTTACATTGAAATGTGCAACCTTGCTGTTGCCAGCAGCGCTACCTTAACCTGCGGACCTCCCGTGTAGGGTACACCTGGCATGCCCGATGAGAGCCAAAAACCAAAAGATCAAAAACCAAAAACCCAAAACCCACCCCTCCCCATCCCCACCCAGTGCAAAAGTAATCCGTGCCACACATAGTACCGCAACAGTCAGGACGCCTGTAAGGTCCATAACCACTAGGCCGTGGTAACCGGGGGGGCATAACAGTATATGGAAGTCCAACAGAGGCAAGGCGACCCTTGAGCAGCATATGGCATGAACAGGTAAGGCATATAGGGGATCATATTGCTGCGTATGCCGTGAGGCAAGATCCATGCGGCAACATGACTGAGCTGGAGGGGGGGGGGGAATAGGGAGGGGGGGGCTGACCGCCCGACCCCGTCAAGCACGGGTGGGCAGACAGCTGCGTTCAGTGGACAGGAGGGCGGGACCGTTAGAGCATAGGGGTGGCGGGCAATGCAGAAGCGTTGAGTCAGGGAGCAGTCCGAGGAGGATCACAAGGCACTTTGGCTAGGCATGTGGAGTGGAGGCAGGACAAGTCAAAGTCAGCCAAAACATGGGACAATACAACAACAAACACACGTGTGCTCCATGTTTAAGGGGGAGGAAGTGGCCAATCCAGTAAACAGCGGGATATCAAGGAAAAGGCAAGGGAACATACATTGTGGACAACAGTGATACTTGCCAGACGATCACGGGAGTCCCGACCATCAGTCTCCTTGGCGGGGTTTCCTTTGCTTGGGAGGTTTCGTGGGACTCGCCGCCAAAGGCGGTATCTGCAGAGCCACGAGGGGCCGGAGCGGTGAGGGCGAACGAGGGCGCCTGAAGCGGGAATCATGAGCCTCCATAGGTTCCTCTCTGGGCGTTGGTGCAGCTGGCGGACCCCCACGGAATGCAGCGTACCAGTTGGGGACATCAATTAGCGGGAGCCCCATGGAGGCACAGAAGTGCAGAAGTTCCTCTGGGACCCTCAAGAGAGCCGTGCGGCCTTGCACGGTGGCTGACAGGCAGAAAGGGAACTTCCAGTTATAAGCTATCCCCTTCAGCCTCAGGGCCTCCAGCAGGGGACGCAGATCTCTTCGGTGCTGCAAGGTTATGCTGGAGAGGTCCTGATATATGTGAATGGCAGCACCTTCATGTTCCAGGTTAGCCCTGTTCCTGGCCTTTCGCAGTATCTCTTCTTTCAGCTTGTAGTCCACCAGGCAACAGACCACGTTCCTGGGAGGATCGCCATCCCTTCCCCTCGGGCGGAGAGCACGATGTATCCGTTCCATATCTATGGGGGATTGCATGGGGCGATCAAGAAGGGTGTTAAAGATACCTGTGACAGCAGGGGCGACCATGTCGGGTTCCACAGATTCGGGGAGACCACGTACCCGCAGATTGTGACGTCTACCCCGATTATCCAGGTCCTCCATGTGCCGCTGAAGCTCCCTAAGCTGCAGGGAGTGAGAATCCACCGCACGTGTGACAGACCGCAGCACTCTGTCATGCTGTGCTTTGACTGTTTCCATGCCCTGCACTCGGCCGGTCAGGCTCCTCATCTCCTCCCTCAGGTCATGGATCGCCGAGCCCAGGGTGTCCTTGATGTCGGCTGCGATCATCCTGAGGTCTGCCATCGTTACCGAGGGAGGAAGGGGGGTCGGCATGGCAGGTGGATCGTTGCCCGAGGCTGCAGCAGCGGCATAGGAGCGAGCAGGCTGCGGGGTTTGAGTGGAGGAGGGCGCCACGCTGCCTGTGAACGCCATGTTTTTCCCCTGGGTCCGGAACAGTTCGTGGGATGCTTTGGCTCAGCCGAGCCCCTATGTCCCTCGGCGAGCGCGAGCGGGTGGCGGAGGAAGCCCGGGAGGTGGATCCCATCGTTGTCGGGCTGTAAAACGGCAAAGTCTCTCTAGCTGATTGAGGCTGGTGTCCGTAGCGGCGGGAGCGCAGGGATCAGGCAGCCATCTCCATGCGAGGTCAGACCACGCCCCCTACACACACATACTTATATGTATTTGACACTTAGACATATATAGGTGTTATAGGAGCGTAACTCTATTAGTGTAAATTATTTCATTAGCGCAAGCATATATTTCTGCTACTATCACACCTATATATGTCTAGGTGTGTATATACATATAAGTATGTGTGTATATATACCGTATACACAAGTTCAGATGTTTAGCCTGCCTCCAAAAACCCAAAAAAATGCCTGCAACAACACACCTGTTTTTTTTTTTTTTTTTGACGCTAGCGTTTTTTGGGCATTTTTTTGGGTTCTTTGGAGGCAGGCAAAACATCTGAACTTGTGTATAGTGGTATACACAAGTTCATAAGTTTTGCCTGCCTCCAAAGAACCCAAAAAAATGCCCAAAAAAACGCTAGCGCCAAAAAAAAACGCCCAGGTCTGTTGTTGCAGGCATTTTTTTGGGGTTATGGAGGCAGGCAAAACATCTGAACTTGTGTATAGTACCACTATACACAAGTTCAGATGTTTTTCCTGCCTCAAAAGAACCCCAAAAAATGCCCCAAAAAACGCCTGCTATTAAATCGGCAAGGTGTGAAAAGCGAGAAGCCAACCGCCTGTGCTGAAAGTGTTCTAATACAAACAATCTTTTTTTTTATGGTTCTGGACATGCTACAGAGCTGAAACTTCACAGGTACACTTTTTAGACCCCCCAGACACTAAATCCAAAGAATGTTTTTTTTTTAAATTTTTTTTTTCAATAATAGGCTCTCTATCAAAAATCTATCAAAAATGACAATTTTTAAGAACTTTTTTTGTGTGATTTTGTGTCTGGGGGGTCTAAAAGGTGTACCTGTGAAGTTTCAGCTCTGTAGCATGTCCAGAACCATAAAAAAAAGATCATATAGGTGTAAAAGGAGGGTCCCACAATCCCTGCTCTACTGAAAATTATCTTTTTTTCTGGTTCTGGACATGCTACAGAGCTGAAACTTCACAGGTACGCTATACACAAGTTCAGATGTTTTGCCTGCCTCCAAAACCCCCCAAAAAAATGCCTGCAAAACAACACACCTGGGCGTTTTTTTTTTTTTTTGACGCTAGTGTTTTTTTTGGGCATTTTTTGGGGTTCTTTGGAGGCAGGCAAAACATCTGAACTTGTGTATAGTTGTGTATATACACACATAGTTATATGTATATACACACCTAGACATATATAGGCGTGATAGGAGCAGAAATATATTGGTGTTAATTATTTCATTAGCGCAAGTAGTTTTTTCTGCTCCTTTCACACCTGTATATGTGCAGGTGTATATATACAGACATTGGTGTGTATATATACCCCTATACACATGTTCAGATGTCATTTCTGACTCCAAACATGTGCTCAAAAAAGCACTAGCAACGCCTGCAGCCAAAAATGCTGGCGGCGGCGAAGCCATATTACAGAAACGAAAGTGACTTTAGAGAAACTAGCTTTTCTCTATTGTGGTCACCCTGCTATGGAAGGGTTTGGTCACCCTGCCATAGCAGTCACTGTCAGTTCACCCTACACTACATTACGGTCACCCTGACACTTCACACTTTCCCTACAGAAACTGAATAAATTAAAGCTAACTAAAGTGTAAAGGAGCACTCTAACTACACTAGATATCCCTTTCCTCACACTAAAAAATGCTAAATGACACTTTTAAAGTAAAATTAACAGAACTGCTTCCATTCTCTTCCATGTCCTGTATAACAATGCTAGGAATATGGCGGGGGCTATCTTATATACTGGGGGGTGTATTCACTAATGATTGGACTATGGACCCCCTGGTCACTCCAATCACATTCCTAGCATTCTTATGCCCCCTCAATTGGCTTTTACTAATGGTTCTGGTCCAATCACAGGCTTTTAAAGCCCATTTCCTGTCCCATTGCATTTTGGTCGGTTCTGGTTGCCGAATTCCGAACTTTTTGGGCAAAAAAGTTCTAAATTCGGCCGAACCTCGAACACCCAATGTTCGGGCCGAACCGATGGTCGACCCGAACCATTCGATCATCCCTACTCATCATGTGTTGATCCCATAGGCGTTTGTGATGTGAGATCATGTGCCTTAGCAAAGCAGTTGTACCTAGGTGGGTGTTGGACTTCCCCCAAATCAGTTTCTTTTGGCACAGGTTGCAAATGGCATCGCTGTTATCAGAGGCAGACACACAAAAAATGCCACACTGCTGAGCTTTGCAATGATGGCATTCTGGTGGTGGCAACAGCATGCGTTGATTGGCGTGCTTTCTGGCTGACCCCGGGTGCCGATACATGCTGTCTGACTGTGCCACTAGCTCCTTGCGATGACCTCCACCTGCTTCCAACTCGTCTCCTCCTCCTCTCTGTCTCCTCATCTGAACCTTCCCCCTGTTCTTCTTCTCTTCGAGCGGGCACCCACGTGACATCCACGAACACATCGTCATCATCAACCGCTTCACTTGTATTTGACAACTCAGCAAAGGAAGCAGCAGCGGGTACAACATCATCATCATCACACCGTACATCCCTGTGTGTAATGCTGCCTGACTGAGACATATCCCTGTTATCTACATCCTCTGGCAATAATGGTTGCGCATCACTCATTTCTTCCAACTGATGTGTAACTCCTCTGAC
This sequence comes from Pelophylax lessonae, assembly GCF_965119305.1. NCBI lineage: Eukaryota > Metazoa > Chordata > Amphibia > Anura > Ranidae > Pelophylax > Pelophylax lessonae. The sequence goes on along the minus strand of NC_138776.1, from coordinate 121,639,780 downwards.
AGATCAAGTGAAAGGGCTGTGGTGCTAGTGTTGGTGGTGCCGACGGGCGGGCGAGTGGTAATTTGAGAGGTGGCCGAAGCTGAGCTGGAGGAGGATGGTGCATCAAGGTTCCGAGCCGAAGCTGTAGAAGATTGGGTGTCCTGTGTAAGCCAGTCAACTATGTCCTCAGCGCTTGTGGGGAACTGTATTAAACGCCTTAGCGAAATCCAGGTACACCACATCCACTGGTCTTCCTCTATCTAGCTTACAGCTCCCCTCCTCGTAGAATGTTAAGAGATTGGTTTGACAAGAACGCCCATTTGTGAACCCGTGCTGGTTACTGCTGATGATGTTGTTGTCTTTAGCAAACTCTACGATATAGTCCCTTATCATCCCCTCCAGAAGTTTACATTCTATTGATGTCAGACTGACAGGCCTATAATTTCCCGGGACATGCCTCTGCCCTTTTTTGAATATCAGTATCACATTAGCTTTCCTCCAATCCCTGGTACATTTTCTGTCCTAATACTGTCAGCAAAGATCAGGAACAGTGCGGGGTGACCTTCCTCTGCCTGTCATTTTTTTTAGATTAGTGGTACTATGCGTGCAAGGTACTGTGCCACCCTATATGAGTGGTGGGCAGTGGGCACAGCACAGTCTGTGGGCCTGACACTCACTGGCAGGCAACTGCAATTATATTAGAGAAAAAATGAAATTACTTTATCTGCAAGGTGCTGTGCCACCCTATATGAGTGGTGAGCAGTGGGCACAGTACAGTCTGTGGACCTAACACTCACTGGCAGGCAACTGCAATTATATTACAGAGGAAAAATGTAATTAATTTTTTATCTGCAAGGTGCTGTGCCACCCTATATGAGTGGTGGGCAGTGGGCACAGTACAATCTGTGGACCTGACACTCACTGGCAGGCAACTGCAATAATATTACAGAGAAACAAATAAATGACTTTTTTATCTGCAAGGTGCTGTGCCACCCTATATGAGTGGTGGGCAGTGGGCACAGTACAGTCTGTGGGCCTGACACTCACTGGCAGGCAACTGCAATTATATTACAGAGAAAAAAATGTAATGACTATTTTATCTGCAAGGTGCTGTGCCACCCTATATGAGTGGTGGGCAGTGGGCACAGTACAGTCTGTGGGCCTGACACTCACTGGCAGGCAACTGAAATAATATTACAGAGGAAAAATTAAATTATTTTTTTATCTGCAAGGTGCTGTGCCACCCTATATGAGTGGTGTGCAGTGGGCACAGTACAGTCTGTGGACCTGACACTCAATGACAGGCAACTGCAATTATATTACAGAGGAAAAATTAAATAAATTTTTATCTGCAAGGTGCTGTGCCACCCTATATGGGGGTGGGCAGTGGGCACAGTACAGTCTGTGGACCTGACACTCACTGTCAGGCAACTGCAATTATATTACAGAGGAAAAATTAAATTCATTTTTTATCTGCAAGGTGCTGTGCCACCCTATAGGAGTGGTGTGCACACAGTACAGTCTGTGGGCCTGTGGCCTCTCACACACGGGCAGGCAACTGCAATATATATATCTAGAACAAAAAATAGGGGGCGTGGCTTGGACGGCGCGGCGGATGGCAGCACACTGAGAGAGCTCTGTGAACCTTCAGCCCTAATCAGCTCACAGGTCTCCCAGCGACACGACAATGGGCAGGATTCTTCGCCACGGAGCCCAGAACAGACAGTCCCGGTCCACCCCGACCTCCTCCAGCAAGAATATATCAGCCCTTTTTAAGGCACAAGCTGTGGCTCGGTCCCTCAACCTGGCGGACAAGATGGCGCAGCTCCACCACGAGGCGGACTTCAGCGAAGAGTCTATTTCGGCTTCAGAGGACACGGTAAGAGAGGATCGCTCTCCCGACCTCCCCCTCACATATGCGGACATGACCATTATCGCAGCAGATATAAAGAAATCATTTGCTTCAGCCAGCACCAACCTGACAGCCAACATTATAGTACTAACTGACAAACTGGACAGGACAGAAAGGGAGGGGAAGGCCAGACATTCTGCTATCAAGCGTTTGGAACATACTGCAGAATCGCATGCCGCTCATCTGATTGATGTTAACAGACAAATCGAGGACCTTGATAATCGGGGCAGAAGCAACAATATTAGAGTAAGAGGGGTTCCTGAGTCTGTACCCCCGGAAGACACTAAACTTGCATTGACTAAGATCTTTAATGGTATTCTTGAGAGACCAGAAGAATTGCCGATTGAATTTGTGCGAGCACACAGAGCCCTGTGACCCAAGGGTCCAGATAATCCCCCCCCCTCCAGAGACATTATTTGCTGCCTACACAATTTTCCCCTCAAGGAGGAAATTCTGACCAAAGCGTGCCAAAATGATCAAGTGCTTTTCAATGGGGATCCTATACTTCTCTTCCAGGACCTATCCCCCATTACGCTCAATAACAGACGCGCCCTGCGCCCTCTACTGGAAGCACTGCGAATTAAAGGTCATTCTTATAGATGGAAATTTCATTTTGCTCTCAGTGTTGTCTTCCATGGGAAAACGCATCTTTTACGCACCCCTGCAGATTTGCCAGCATTTTGTGAAGCTCTTCAGATCCCTTTCACAGATGTCCCACATTGGTATACAGAGTTCAAGTTACCTGAAGCTCCCGACACCTTTGCATCCTCTCCACTACAAGCCCTTACTCCGTCCAGCCAGAGCCGGTACAAGGGCGGGGCAGAAGGGGCGGGTGCCCTGGGCGGTACATTTATTGGAGAGAGGGGGGGGCGCCACTGCTTGAAAACTTCTTTCACACACTGACTGCTGAGTCTGTGTGTAAATTATTGCTGGCCGGCGGCTGCTAACTGCCTGCAGTGTGCCGAGTGCGCTCCTGCACTCGGCACAGCCTGAACAAGTCTTCTGTTCTGTGAGCAGAGAAAACTCCCCCCCCCCCTCTGACAGGGCGCTCTGTAGTCCGTTCCGGCTGTGACGTCATTCACCATAGAGCTCTTTCACAAGTTCAGCCAAAAGCAAACACCTCGGAGCTGCTGAAGAGAGGGGAAAAGTGAAAGTGAAAGCAGAACAACACAGCTAACGTCACCCACACAGCCAGGCACTGTCTCTCTCTGCAGCAGCATGGAAGCCTGCCTTGTAAAGTGAACTGTGAAGTGAATTGGTAATTAGTCAGATGGGGGGGGGAGAGGTGTCTGTCTGGTTGAGAGCAGCAGGTAAACTAGTATTTAGATTAGTTGAGGGGGGGGGGGGTCTGTCTAGCTGAGAGCAGGTAACCTATTTCAATTAGTGGGGGAGGGGGGGGGTCTGTCTGGGAGCAGGTAACTTATTTCAATTAGTGGGGGAGGGGGGGGGGTAACCTATTTAGCTATTTAGATTAGTGGGGAAGTATTATATTTGACAGTTATATGTTTCAGTGAGAAATATTAGTGTAATCCCTTGTTTTTGCACTTTTATATATTAATATTTTGCGTTGATGGTTCCCTTTTTGCTGAAGGCCATGTATGTTGTTTGAGAAATGTTTGTTCTTTTTTGCACTTTTCATATTTATATTAATATTTTGTATTGGGGCACTGACTACCTCAGGAAGGATTACAGTTGAAAGTTACCGTATATACTCAAGTATAAGCCGACCCGAATATAAGCCGAGACCCCTAATTTTACCACAAAAAAGAGGGAAAAGAGGGAAAACTTATTGACTGGAGTTTAAGCCTAGGGTGGGAAATACAGCAGCTACTGGACCCAACTGGACCCCCTAGAGACCCAAAACAGGGGCTGCGGGCATGGTGCAGAGGCTGCGGACATGGTACAGGAGATGCAGAGCTGTGGGCATGGTACAGGAGATGGCGCAGGTCATAGTATAGGCATGTCACAGGTGATGGTACGGGCATGTCACAGGTGATGGTACAGGCATGTCACAGGTGATGGTACGGGCATGTCACAGGTGATGGTACGGGCATGTCACAGGTGATGGTACGGGCATGTCACAGGTGATGGTACGGGCATGGCACAGTAGGTACGGGCATGGCACAGGAGATGCAGTGCTGCGGGCATGGTACAGGAGAATGTCCTGTACCATGCCCGCAGCACTGCATGAGGAAATGCAGGAGCTGCGGAGGAGACTCACTTACCTGTCGGTGAGCCGCTTTCGATTTAAAAATCGCGCCTCCCGGCGCCAACACTACGTCACTGCAAATGCGCCGTCGATGCTCGGGAAAACCCGAACACGTTCGGCTATTCCCGGGCATGCCGCACATGCGCAGTGACACGTCGGCACCATTTTTAAAACACAGTGAAGCCAGTGACTCGAGGGGGGGCACTTTCAGCATGAAAAAACATGCTGAAAAACTCGGCTTATACTCGAGTATATACGGTATATATGTTTCAGTGAGAAATATTAGTGTAATCCCTTGATTTTGCACTTTTACGTATTAATAGTTTGTATTGATGGTCCATGTATGCTGGTTGAGAAGTTTCTGATACTTTTTGTTTTTGCATTTTGTGAATATTTAGTTATGTGGCACTACCTCACACAAAATTAATACAAAAACTGAAAACTTAGTATGTTCGCATGGGCCCTGACAGAAAAAACTGTTAACAGGCCTTTATACAAGCACTTAAAGCGGTTGTAAACCCAAAAAAAAAAAAAAAAAAAAACCTGCAAGACAAAGGCATAATCAGCTAGTATGCATCGCATACTAGCTGATTATGTATTACTTATCTTAGAACGAAGCCCTGACATGACCCTCCGGACATTGCTGCGGGCGCTGCCATGATCCCTCGGCGTCTCTTCCGGGTTCGGCGGCTCCGGCGCTGGGATTGGCCCGAGCCGCGATGCATGCGCGGGAGTGATTTTCCGGCAAGGAAAACTGAAGGTCCCCCCGGACCTTCAGAGCGCATGCTCCGCTCGCGTGAGCGGCTGCATGCAGTGCCAATATCTCCTAAACCGTGCCGTTTTAGGAGATATTAATTGTACCTACAGGTAAGCCTTATTATAGGCTTACCTGTAGGTAAAAGTGTCAAAAAGCGGGATACTACCACTTTAAAGTGTCTCCAATAAAAATACATATAATTAAAATGTGTGAGTGAACCCTGTTTCTATCACATTAAACCTAATTGAATTAGTATTGTTTTAAGTATTTTCTTGTTTTGAAACTACATTGATTCTTATATTACACCCGGGACAGGGACAGGATCGGGGACGGGGGGCGGGGGGGGGGGGGCGCAGTTTGCCATCTTCGCCCTGGGCACCAAATTACCTTGTCCCAGCCCTGCGTCCAGCAGCAAGAAATTGAAGCTGAGCAAATACTCTGATGGAACTCCGAAACGCTCTCACACTACGCCAAAGACCCCTAAAACTCGGGGTCCAAGAGCGCATTTCTGACTTTGAAGATCACTTATTTGGCCCCTCAGGAATGCTCACTAATACTCTGATTACAGCCTCATATCCTTGTGACAATTTTTGTTCCGTCTCTCTGTGAGGCTCCAACAGTTTTTGTGCTCATATAAATGCCATGTCTACTTTTTTTTTTTTTTTTGGAGACCACATGCAGTTTGGTTCAAGATTTTCCTTGTTCCATACCTTTCTATTATTCAGGGCCTGGTTCGTGATGACTTTATCAGATTTTATATTTACTTTTCTGTGTTACATCTCTGACTGATCCTCCCACTCACCCCACCAGTCAGTATGTATATGACCCAGTCTATATATGACCCTGTTTTCAACTATTTCTTATTGATAGCAGTCTGACTACGTTTTTATTGCTCACCTTTCAGTGTCCCCCACTGTTAGGTGTTGTTACCTTGAATTATCCAGTATTTTGCAGATTAGTGCATAATAATCATTGTTATATTGCACTTCTCAGCCAGCTCGAGGTGCCCCCTGGGAGAACATCCCTGGCCTCTCCGTGGGGATCTCCGTCTCCGGATCTACCGCTTGCCTATAGTTGAACCGTGTTTTCTTAATCGGGTGGTGGTGAGTAGACGGGTGAACCGTCGCATACACGACTACACTCACAACTCCTACATCATGTTCTCTGCACTTGGCAGGGGCCCCACGGTGCTCTCTTTCAACTGTAGAGGGTTTAATATACCGGAGAGGCGTTCCTCCATCCTCAGGGCTTTGGGAAAGGTCAAGCCTGCCTTTATCTTCCTCCAGGAAACCCATTTTTGCGCTAGTTCCATACCTAACTTAACCTCTAGGCAGTTCCCCAGAACTTATCATGCGACCTCCCCTATTAACAGAGCCAAGGGAGTTTCCATTCTGATACATAAGGAGACACCCTTCAACCTTTCTCAACAGCTGACTGATCCAGACGGACGTTTTCTCCTTCTGAAGGGCACTTTAGCAGGAAGGCCAGTGACACTAGCAAATGTGTACTTCCCCAACTCCGCACATGTCACTTTCTGCCAGAAGGTCATTGACTAGTTGAAATGGTTCGGAGAGGGCTGTGTCATCCTTGGAGGGGATTTTAATGTCCCCCTCAATCCACTATTGGACACGTCCAACGGTCACTCATGCATTAAATATAGAGCCTTGAAAAAACTCAAGGTGCTGCTCAGCTCGCTCACGCTGGTGGACTCCTGGAGAACCTTGCATACCGACACCAGGGACTACACATACTATTCTCCGGTACATTCCAAATATTCTCGCATTGACTTTTTATTTGTTTCCCAACGTGACCTACCTGACGTGACAGCGGTGCATATTGGCAACCAAACAATCTCTGACCACTCCCCTATCTCGTTGACTCTTGACTTTAGACCCAGGAACTCAGGGAAAGTTTTCAATTGGCGTCTGAACCCCACGCTGTTGGCCGAACCTGAAATATGTGATCCCATTACAAGGGAGATAGATCTCTTCTTTAAGGATCATGCCGATTCAACGGTATCTCCGATAAAAATTTGGGAAGCACACAAATGCACTATTAGAGGGGTGCTCATAATGTGGGGAGCCAGACGTAAAAAGCGAATTGAAAGAGATACCACCTCCCTCCTTGACCGCATTGCGACACTGGAATCCGCCCACAAACAAACACTCGCGAAGGCCACTCTACAAGCCCTTGTTTTGGCTAGGCAAGACCTGCGGAAACTTCTTGATGCCAAAGCGAAATGCCTTCTTTTCTATCGTAAGCAGATCTATTATGAACAGGGAGACAAGGCAGGGAAATTTCTAGCCAGAGCCCTCAAAGAAGCGCAATTCGCCTCCAACATTCCTGGCAGTAAAAACAAACAGGGGAAACTTGACAGGGACTCACGTCTCATAGCCCAGCATTTTCATGAATTTCTACTCGGGTTTGTATAACTTACCGCCACATCATAAACCAGCTCCGTTGCAGGGAGACAGACTGTCTCTTATTCAGGATTTCCTCAGAAAAAGTAAGCTACCACAACTGTCTGAGGTGGATGCGGAATCCTTAGAAAGCCCTTTCTCGGCCCAGGAACTTATCGCAGCGATCAAATCCCTTAAAGCAAATAAAAGCCCTGGCCCAGACGGCTTCACGGGCCATTATTACAAAACCTTCTCTGAGCAGATCTCCCCTCCTCTCCTCTCCGCCTTGAATTCACTGCTCTCTGACCGTGAGATCCCTCCTTCCTTCACACATGCTCACATCACAGTGATCCCCAAGCCCAATAAAGATCCCACAGAATGTGCCAATAACAGGCCCATCTCCCTTCTGAACTTAGACCTTAAATTACTAGCCAAAATACTAGCTACACGTCTCAAATCCCTGCTCCCACATTTGATTGGCCCAGAACAAGCGGGCTTTATGCCAGGACGCGAGGCCCGAGAGAATGTCTTGAACTCTATCAGTCTGATCCACAGGTTCCATTTGGATGGTGCGGGGGCCTTCTCCTGTCAACTGATGCGAAGAAGGCCTTCAACAGGGTGGCCTGGGACTTCATGTTTGCTTGTAGACACGTGGGCATTGGCGACCACATGCTTGCATGGATCAGGGCCCTATATACCAACCCCTCAGCCTCTGTGAAGGTAAACGGTACCTTGCCTGAACCGATCATATCCGCAACGGCACCCATCAGGGATGTCTACTGTCACCCCTGCTTTTCATTTTGTCCCTGGAGCCTTTCATTCGGTCAATCAATCTGCACTCATCCATCAAGGGTATCGGTGTGGACAGAGGGGAGCATAAGATCGCTGCCTATGCAGATGATTTACTGTTCTATGTCTCTCTGCCGTTAATGTCACTTCCCAATCATATGGAAATGTTTGAAATCTATGGCTATATGTCCAATATGCTAATCAATTACCACAAGTCGGAGGCCCTAAACTTAACCTTACCCGCCTCACAGATATCTGCCATTCAGCAGAACTGCTCATTTAGATGGAACCCGACAAGCATACAATATTTGGGAGTCAAACTCACCCAATTTCCCAAGAGTCTTTTTGAACATAATTACCTCCCACTCCTTACCAATATCACGCGAGAATTGCACGATTGGATGCCTAAACATTTTTCCTGGTTTGGCCGAGCCTCTATCCTCAAGATGGTTACTTTGCCAAAACTTCTTTACCTGTTACAAGCCCTGCCCATCGCCATACCCTCAAGCTTTTTCAGGAAACGGCGCTCCCTACAGATTCAATACGTATGGAACAAGAAACAACACCGAGTACATTTTGGCACTATGTCCAAATCTAAATCCTCCGGTGGGATGGGACTACCAAATTTCAGACATTACTATTGGGCAGTCCACCTTTCCAGGATTATAGATTGGAATTGCCACACTTATGCCAAAGCTTGGGTGGGGATTGAAAATTCCTTCTCCACTGTCTCTCTGGCATACTCTCCCTGGATCCCCCTGTCTCATTGCCCTTAATCATTATTGACTCATCCTCTAATTGGCCCCACCTTGAAGACGTTCCACAACATCGCCCAACATTACAATATATCCTCCTCACCGGGCCCCCTCGCTCCACTAGCGAACAACCCAGAATTTGTGCCAGGAAAGGGTAATCCTACGTTTATAAAAACCGCAACAGATCCCATCTTGGCCAAAGATTGTTTTGTCCATGGGACTTGTAGACAGGCTACAGACTTTATGACCCTGACCCATACCTGAAAGATGCCTTATTGGTCATACTTCCAAGCTCGAAGCTATCTTACCTCGCAAAAAAGACGACCCCTGCTCTGCAGACAGTTGAGAAGACCATCTCCCTGACTTATGCATGGCTACAAAGGCATACCAACTCTAGACAGGATAGATTCAGAGAGAGATGGAGCGCTTCGCTGAACATTAACATTTCAGACGCACAGTGGAAAAGAGCTTGCCTAGTTTAACACAAGTGCTCTTTGAGTACAAAATGCAAGAAACCGCTTATAAACTCCTGTTGCATTGGTACGCTACACCTGACAAGGTAAAACGCTGGTATCCTCATGCAGATGATATCTGCTGGATATGCGGTCAGGAGACTGTCACTATGACCCACATCTGGTAGTCTTGCCTGCTTATCTCTAAATTTTAGGAACAAATTCAGACACTGAGCTCGACTATTGTTGGCGAGGCCATTCCCCTCTCTCCTGAACTCTGTCTACTGCACCTAAACTCCACACCGCTTCATAAATACAAGAACTCCTTGCTTATTCACCTCATTAATGCTGCCAGATCACTAATTCCACAACTCTGGAAATCCAGCTCTGCTCCCACCACCTCAGACTGGCTGAGAAAGGTTCTGGAAATCTTTGAAATGGAGAAGGTGAGCGCTATAGCGAGAGACAAAATACCTTCATTTCATTCTGTATGGACTGCGTGGATTACTTTCCAGGATACCCCGCAATATGCGTCCTACTTTCCCGGATCACTTTGAGTCGGCTGCTTACCCTCTACATCCTCCCTGCTCTTCTTTCCGTTTCTACTTTCTGCCCCCCTTATATCTATATTGTTCTGCTACTAAAGCCAAACTTCAACATTGCTCCTATGACCTGTTACGAGCAACACTTCTAATTTGGTTTGTGTATTCTACCTAGTACACTTGGGTATACGGACTGCGCCTAAACGCGCACGTTTCATTTGTCGACTGGGCTACCTAAGCTCCTTTTCACAATTGACTGTTACCGCATTTTGCTTTTATCAACGTTGATATTATGTTTTTGATATGCTAGTTACAAGATTTTGCACTATTGTGCCTTTTCCTTTGTTCGACTTCATATGCTACATGTTGCTCACATTTGTTGCACCCATTTGCTTGTTAATGAAGTTAGTTGCTACAGTTCTAACACTATATGACATGTATGTACCTGTGCTACAGAATTCTTTATTTTCACTGCTGTATTGTACATCATGTACTCAATAAACTTGATTGTTAAAAAAAAAAAAATAATAATAAATAAAAGCAGACTGATGTACCAGCCCTAAAAAGGGCTTTTTGGGGTGCTGTCAGGACGCTGTCCTTACAGCAGATGAGTCATTGAGGACTGGAGTGGACACAGAACACTGGTCTAGCTATTAATTCAGCAGCAGCAGCACTCTTCCTGCTCTAACTAACACTGCAGCTTCAGAATTAATCTAAGATGGATGCTGTCCTTGCTTTTTTATAGGAGGTGGGAGGGTTTGGGAGGGAGGGTATGCTGATTGGCTGGAATGTGTCTGCTGACTGTGAGGTACAGGGTCAAAGTTTGCTCAATGGTGACGTATAGGGGGCGGACCAAACATCGCATATGTTCGCCCACCGTGGCGAACGCGAACAAGCGATGTTCACCAGAAACTGTTCGCCGGCGAATAGTTTGGGACATCTCTATTAAGCATATGTTCTTTCACCACGGGTGATACCCTCCCTCTGTTTGTACTGCATCCACAGTCTTTTGGTACTGCACTATGATGTGTTTACTATTTTCCTTTCATAATTTGGGAGGGTGCCTCAAGATTGTCTGTAATTTTAAAGGGTGCCTTGACTGAAAAAAGGTTGAGAAACACTGCTCTACAGCAACAAATGATACATTTGATACATTTAAAACATTCCATACATTCAGGTGACATTTAAGCAAAAAAGACCTTTCAAGTACAGAAAAACAAGAGTAAAAAAGAATTTCAGCACTCACAGTTTGAAAATGTCCAAAATATTGAAATAGTTGCTGATAGGACTTATATGATCAACTAATAGGAAAAGTCAAATGAAAAATGTCAGGCTCACAAGGCATGGGTCCATGGGATGGGCTCCTGTAACAGTCCACAGGCTAGGCTGATGTGATGAAGATGGGATGGATGAGATGGAATGGGATGAGAGGAATGGATGAAGGGATAATACACTTGACAGACCGGAATCACATGAGTGTTAAAGTGATTGTAAAGTCTTGTGTGTTTTTTTCTTTAAATAACAAACACATAATACTTACCTCCTCTGTGCAGTGGTTTTACACAGGATAGCCCAGATCTTCCTCTTCTCGAGTCCCTCTTTGCTGCTCCTGGCTTATCCCTCCTGTCGAGAGCCCCCACCGCAAGCAGCTTGCTATAGGGGCACCCGAGCTGAGCAGAAGCTCCGTGTGTCCATTCAGACACAGAGCTGCCATTTGGCCCTGCCCCCTCTCTCTCCTGATTGGCTAACTGATTTTGATTGACAGCAACGGGAGCCAATGGAGCCCCTGCTGTGTCTCAGCCAATCAGGAGGGAGAGTCCCGGGTGGCCAAGGGATTTGTGGACATTGCTGGATAGAGATAGAGCTCAAGAAAGTTTTAGGGGTTGCTGGAGGGGCATTATTAAGATATTAAGCTATGTATTACAATATAAACCCTTCTGCCTTTACAACTCCCTTTAAGATTCCACAGCTCTTCAGCATGAATGGATTTGGAAGAGAACAATTGCAACATGCAGAAGAAACAAAGTAGCCAAGGGCTCAGGAAATTAATAAAAACATAGTAACATTTATTTACGAAAACATATCCACACTTACTTTAAAGAAGAGGAGGTGCAGCTTTAAACAAAGAGGGAATAAAAGTGTGCAGATGGAAAGTAAATAGCTACAGGAAGCAAGCGGCTTAGCACATGTATTGCCGGACCTGCCAGATGAACAGCCAACAGTGGAATCTCAATGTTTGGGAAGAGCATTGGGAGTGTAGGGTGGATGGGCAGGGCATGTTTCAGAGGCTCTATCTCTTCTTTTAAAGTTATGAAAAAATAAGTGGAGCCTCTGAAATGTGGTGTGCCTGTCTACCCTACACTCCCGGTGTTCTTTCCAAATGTTGAGGATAGCTGTACATGCCGCCATTGGCCGGCCATCTGGCGTTTCTGGCAATACACTTGCTGTACTACACCTACTCTACTTTAATGTAAGTGTGGATATGTTTTTGTAAATAAATGTTACTACGTTTTTATTAATATTGTTTCCTTGGCTACTGTGTTTCTTCTTCAAGTACAGAAAAACACCTATTGATTCATCAGAAATGCACTTAGCTTTTAAGCTGAGTTGTGGACAAAATTTTTATGGACTAATGCCCCGTACACACGTGCAGATTATCTGCAGACTTTTGTCTGCAGACTTACCTTTTCTATGTAGTGCAAGGGCCTGCCGGATTGCATACAAATTGAAAGTGTTTAGGTTTGACCTTATATTATATGGTTTTGGTAAGTCTGCAGACAAAAGTCTGCAGATAATCTGGACGTGTGTATGGGGCATTAGTGTTGTCAGCCCAGTATTTTGCTAAACTACTTTGCTAATCCTTAGGTCAGATTTCTACAGCACAAGAGCAAATTATTCTGTACTTCCAAGATGAAAACTAGGAGGGCTTTTTGGGATAACATTGGAAGTGCAGAGAGGACACAAGACAGCCCTGAATTTCTAAAAAGATCAAAAGTTATTTTACACATATAACAAAATGCTTCTATTTGTATAATAGGCCCTTCCTGCCAGCTGCTAGCAGCCCTTTAAGTGGGCTCTAATGCCAGGAGGAGGAGCAGCTTCCCAATTATGTGACCGTTGTGATTGGCTCTCTCATTGACTCCCAGTCAGAAGCCATAGCTGAGAGCTGCAAGAGGCAGTGATTAAACCACCAATGACTCATATGAGCAGCAAGTTTATTGTTAGGATTAACATGCATTTAAAAAAAAGAGAAGGCTTCAGAAATCCTACCTTCTTTTTGTTTTGCTGCAGTAGGAATATCTCTTGGTGATAAATATGTCTGCTTCAATCATTCAACATTGTAGCTATCCAATTAGTCGACTCGCACTTGCATTTCTACTTTGTAGTACTGTATATGCCAAACGTCCTGTCTTGTATTTTGTAAGACATAATAGTTATGGAATGTTTTATCAGCAAGTTCCAGGCATCCATAATACTCAAGCAGGTTTCTGAATAGGTCATAGGAGGAACAGGAACTGGAACAAACTTTTACTATGTATAGAAATATTTATCTTGTAACAACAGCAATTTGTGACACATAAAGGCCAGAGGTATAACAACAACACCACAGATACTAACTGTATTCATTCAATTATAAATGCTTTGTTCAGTGTAAGACATTTTAACATCTTATAGGATAATCAATGATTATACAGGTAACAATTCTAAACTATACTCTCTGAATGAAAAAGTGTGCTGAATTGAATGAAAGATAAATTCCTCTGCTATGTACAAAATGCATGTAGTTCTGTAACTCAGTTGTTTTCTCAAAGAGTAATAAATTGAGTCAATGTTTTCTTGTGTCATGTTTGCTAATTAAAAGGATATTAAGACCTAAAATTTGTCTATTCGGAAACACATCTTGCTTGGCAGAATATAGAGTTTTCACTGGATAAGTAGTATGTGTTCTTTTGGATAACAGCCATATATGCAAGTAGAGATAAACACATTTTTTCAAAATTTGCCCAACCAACAAAATACTTAATTTATACTTGCACCTTCTCAATAATCTCAGCAGGGATAGTAGCACCTGCAAATGGGGCTTATTTAGATCACTTGTTCAGTTTCTAGACTTATTCATTTATGGAGTCATCAGTCAGGCGTATCCGTAAATTTAGAAACAGTAGAGCAGTTAAGAGACACTGCAATCATCCTGTCTGCATACTTTAAGAAACTGTTACTTTTTCAGACTAGCATAAAGTGGATCATAGCATGGCAGGATAGCACTAGGGATGATCGAACTTTTCAAAAGTTCGGTTCGGCCAGAACATCCGAACTTCCCGAAAGTTCGGCCCGGATTTCAGAACCCCATTGAAATCAATGGGACCCGAACTTCAGTAATCAAAAAACACCATTTTGAAGCCCTAAAACCCAATAAATGCCCCTAAAAAGTGCCTAGGGTTCTGGTTCATACCCCAGGGACTATTAATCACACAAAAAAAGTTCTTAAAAAGTGTCATTTTTGATAGAGAGCCAATTATTGAAAAAAATTAAAAACAATTAAAAAAAATTCCAAAAAATCTTTGGATTTAGTATCTGGGGGGTCTAAAACGTGTACATGTGAAGTTTCAGCTCTGTAGCATGTCCAGAACCATAAAAAAAAGATTGTTTGTACTAGGTCGCTTATAGAACAGGTTAGTGGCTTCTCGCTTTTCACACCTTGCCGGTTTAGTAGCAAGCATTTTTTTGGGCATTTTTTGGGGTCTTTTCAGGCAGGCAAAACATCTGAACTTGTGTATAGAGGTATATATACCACTATACACAAGTTCAGATGTTTTGCCTGCCTCCAAAGAACCCAAAAAAATGCCCAAAAAAACGCCTGCTACTAAATCGGCAAGGTGTGAAAAGCGAGAAGCCACTAACCTGTTCTATAAGTGACCTAATACAAACAATCTTTTTTTTTATGGTTCTGGACATGCTACAGAGCTGAAACGTCACACAGGTACACCTTTTAGACCCCCCAGACACAAAATCACACAAAAAAAGTTCTTAAAAATTGTCATTTTTGATAGAGAGCCAATTATTGAAAAAATAAAAAAAAAAAAAAAAAAAAATTCTTTGGATTTAGTATCTGGGGGGTCTAAAAAGTGTACCTGTGAAGTTTCACCCCCCTAGCATGTCCAGAACCATAAAAAAAGATCGTTTGTATTAGGTCACTTATAGAACAGGTTAGTGGCTTCTTGCTTTTCACACCTTGCCGGTTTAGTAGCAAGCGTTTTTTCGGGCATTTTTTGGGGTCTTTTCAGGCAGGCAAAACATCTGAACTTGTGTATAGTGGTATATATACCACTATACACAAGTTCAGATGTTTTGCCTGCCTCCAAAGAACCCCCAAAAATGCCCAAAAAAACGCTAATGTCAAAAAAAAAACACCCAGGTGTGTTGTTGCAGGCATTTTTTAGGGGTTTTTGGAGGCAGGCAAAACATCTGAACTTGTGTATAGTGGTATATACACACACATACTTATATGTATTTTACACTTAGACATATATAGGTGTGATAGGAGCGTAACTATATTGGTGTTAATTATTTCATTAGCGCAAGTAGTTTTTTCTGCTCCTTTCACACCTGTGATAGTAGCAGAAATATATGCTTGCGCTAATGAAATCATTTACACTAATATGGTTACGCTCCTATAACACCTATATATGTCTAAGTGTAAAATACATATAAGTATGTGTGTGTATATACCACTATACACAAGTTCAGATGTTTTGCCTGCCTCCAAAAACCCCCAAAAAATGCCTGCAACAACACACCTGGGCGTTTTTTTTACGCTAACGTTTTTTGGGGCATTTTTTTGGGTTCTTTGGAGGCAGGCAAAACATCTGAACTTGTGTATAGTGGTATATATACACAAATACTTATATGTATTTTACACTTAGACATATATAGGTGTTATAGGAACGTAACTATATTGGTGTTAATTATTTCATTAGCGCAAGTAGTTTTTTCTGCTCCTTTCACACCTATATATGTGCAGGTGTATGTGACGAGACCAATCTCGCCACTGGGCGTTGGAGAAGCCTGGTTGCTCGCCTCCTGCAATGGGACTATGGACCCTCTCATCAGCCCAGGCTAAATGTAAGCCCCATGGCAATTTGACTGTGTTTGTGGCATCTGAGCACTGTTTGGATATGTTGAGCGCTCAGATCCAGGCTATCTGGGGATGGGTTGAATGTAGGGGTTCTGTTCAGTAGACTGGGAGTTATGCATTTTTGTGTCTTTTTGTGTTTCTTTAAACATGTGGCTAATGGAGTCTTGCCTCTCCTGGAAGCTAAAACGTATTCCTGTAAACTGTAAGGAACAGGAAGCCAACTCCTAATATGGGCATTACAGGAAGTTCTGAGGAGACGGGCGGTCTATTGACACTCAGAGTAATGTGTATTGAGGGCTCGTTAGGGAACCATTGTTCTGTGTCTGACTATTGTGTACATTGATTGCCCCCTGGGGCTTCTGTCTCCTTGCATTGGTCAAAGCTATCTGACCAATCCCTGTTGACTCATTTTCAAGCCCTCATTTGCATATGCTGGAGAGGACCTTAGTGAGAACTGCAAGTACTTTACAATTGACCAATGGGAAAGCGGTTGTTGGGGGAAGGATGTTCCAATTTCTGTATAAAAGTGTGCTCTGTTCTTCCAATAAATGTTGTTCCTGTTTTACCCTCATCTCGGAGCTTTGTCTCGTTATTGGGGGAATCTGCTGCAGGGATTGCTATGGTCTTCCATACTCCCTTAGAGAATCACTAAGCTCTTATAAGAGCTTGTGTAAGAGCTTGTTCGTGCTGCACTCTCTGGGGAAAGAGAGGTTCACCCACAAGAACCTGGGGCCTTGTCGTTGGTCCAGGGTGGGTAGGAGATGCCAAGGCCCTAACCAAGCTGTGGCGGTTCGTGGAGTCTGAAGTGCTTACGGTGTCTGGTGGAGTGCTTGGAGCCCTCGGGAAGCACTAGGAGCATCTGTCAACGGAGGTACCTGCTCAGGGGTGCCCTGTTCCATAACAGTGTATATATACATACATGGGTGTGTATATATACCCCCTATACACATGTTCAGATGTCATGCCTGACTCCAAACATGTGCTCAAAAGATCCCTATAGACGCCTGCAGCCAAAAAGAATGCTGACGGGGGCGAAGCCATATTACTGCAACGAAAGTGACACAAGAGAAACTAGCTTTTCTCTATAGCGGTCACCCTGATATGGAAGGGTTTGGTCACCCTGCCATAGCAGTCACTGTCAGTTAACCCTACACTACATTACGGTCCCCTTACACTTAACGCTTTTCCTACAGAAACTGAATAAATTAAAGCTAACTAAAGTGTAAAAGAGCACCCTAACTACACTAGATATCCCTTTCCTCACACTAATAAATGCTAAATGACACTTTGTAGCAGAAGTCCACGAACTGCTTCCACTCTCTTCCAAGTCCCTGTATAACAATGCTAGGAATTTGGCGGGGGCTATCTTATATACTGGGGGGCGTATTCACTAATGATTGGTCTATGGACCCCCTAGTCACTCCAATCACATTCCTAGCATTCTCCTGCCCCCTCAATTGGCTTTTGCTAACGGTTCTGGTCCAATCATGGGCTTTTAAAGCCCATTTCCTGTCCCATTGCATTTTGGTCGGTTCTGGTTGCCGAATTCCGAACTTTTTGGGCAAAAAGTTCTAAATTCAGCCGAACCTCGAACAGCCAATGTTCGGGTCGAACCGATGGTCGACCCGAACCGTTCGATCATCCCTAGATAGCACATCAGGATTCTAGTGAAAAAAAAATAATAGTTACCTTCTTAAGGGTGCATCATGGTAACTTACATACACAAAGTTAACTGACATTCCCCTGGAGCAAAACTACCTTGGTATATTTAAACAGCTAAAAAAATATATGACAACCTACATCTCCAACATTGATTTCATTAATGTGGGAGATTGATTATAAAATAACAAACCACTCTTGGTTAAAATGAGCAGTATATAGATTATAACAACATTTCAATGTTCACCTGCAATACCTAATTTCAATGATTGACTGCAAAACCTACTGTAGCTTTGTTGCATTCACTGTTCTTTAATAGTTACATAGTTACATAGTTAGTGAGGTTGAAAAAAGACATCAGTCCATCCAGTTCAACCTATGATGTGTGTGTGTGTTTGCTTTTAACCGTACATTGTATACCCCTGTATGTTGTGGTCTTTAAGGTGCCCATCTAATAGTTTTTTGAAACTATCAATGCTCCCTGCTGATACGACTGCTTGTGGAAGAGAATTCCACATCCTTACCGCCCTTACAGTGAAGAACCCCTTACGCATTTTAAGGCTAAACCGCCTTTCCTCTACTTTTAGTGAGTGGCCACGTGTCTTATTGTATTTCCTTACTCTGAATAGTTTGTTCCTTATGCTAGGGTCGCCAGTACAGTATTTGTACATTGATATCATATCCCCCCTCAAACGTCTCTTCTCTAGAGAGAATAGGTTCAGTGCTTGTAGTCTTTCCTCATAGCTGATGTCCTCCATTCCCCTAATTATTTTTGTTGCCCTTCTCTGGACTCTTTCCAATTCCAGCACATCCTTCCTGAGAACCGGTGCCCAGAACTGGACAGCATACTCCAGATGTGGCCGGACCAGAGTCTTGTAGAGCAGGAGAATAATCTCTTTATTTCTGGAGTGAATCCCCTTTTTTATACATCCCAGTATTCTGTTGGCTTTGCTTGCAGCTGCTTGGCATTGCATGCCACTGCCAAGCCTGTTGTCTACCAGTACCCCCAAGTCTTTTTCCATCCTAGACTCCCCCAGAGGTTCCCCCCCTAGTGAGTAGCTTGCTTTCTGGTTTCTGGCCCCCAAGTACATTACTTTACATTTATCAACATTAAACCTCATCTGCCATGTAGTTGCCCACCCTGTTATTTTGTTCAGGTCAGCTTGTAAGGTTTCCACATCCTGCATAGAAGATATTGGCATGCTTAGTTTAGTATCATCCGCAAATACTGAGATTGTACTAGATATCCCATCCTCTAGATCATTTATGAATAAATTAAACAGGATTGGTCCCAGGACCGAACCCTGGGGGACCCCACTTTCCACACCCGCCCAATCCGAGTATTCCCCATTAATCATCACCCTCTGGACTCTCCCCTGGAGCCAGTTCTCTATCCAGGTACTCACCTTATGGTCCATACCTACCTTCCTTAGTTTGTACAGTAAGCGTTTGTGGGGAACGGTGTTAAAGGCCTTTGCAAAGTCCAGATACACCACATCCACAGGCTTACCTTTATCTAGGTGGCAGCTCACTTCATCGTAGAAGGTTAATAGATTGGTTTGGCAAGAACGATTTTTCATAAATCCATGCTGATTACTACCAATTATATTGTTTTCATTACTAAAGTCTTGTATGTGGTCCCTTAACATCCCCTCCAAAATCTTGCAGACTACAGATGTTAGGCTGACAGGTCTATAGTTACCCGGGATACACCTCGGCCCCTTTTTAAATATTGGTACTACGTTGGCCTTTTTCCAATCTGCTGGCACCATACCCGTCTGTAAACTATCCTTAAAGATCAAGAATAATGGTCTGGCAATCACCTGGCTGAGCTCTTTAAGAACCCTCGGGTGCAAGCCAGTGATTTATTTATGTTAAGTTTCTCAAGTTTAGTTCTAAGTCTATCTTCGGTTAGCCATGGGGGTACTTCCTGAGGTGTGTTGTTTAGTTTGGCCTTACAAGCTGGGTTCCTGTAGCCCCCCCGATTCTTTTGTGAAGACTGAAGAGAAGAAATTATTTAACACTTCCGCCTTTTCCCTGTCCTCAGTGGCCATATTTCCTTTGTCATCTTTTATGGGGCCAATGTGTTCTGACCTCGCTTTCTTACTGTTTATATACTTAAAGAACTTCTTGGGGTTCTTTTTACTCTCTTCCGCTATATGTCTCTCGTGTTCTATTTTAGCCGCCCTGATTTCATCTTTATATTTCTTATTACACTCTTTGTAATGCTTAAATGCTGCCAATGACCCCTCAGCCTTGTATTTTTTGAAAGCCTTTCCTTTAGCACTAATATGCATTTTTATGTTGGAGTTTAGCCACCCAGGGTTTAATTTTGCTCTTTTAAATTTATTTCCCTTTGGAATGCACTGGTCAATCCCCTTGTTAAGTATGCTCTTGAAGCACTCCCATTTTTCCTCCGTGTTCTTTGTTCCCAGGGTTCTATCCCATTTGATATTTTCTAGCAGAGAGCGCAGTTTTGGGAAATTGGCTCTTTTGAAATTCAGCGTCCTTATATTACCCCTCTGCTTCCTATTACTGTAATTAATACTGAAACTTATTGACCTATGGTCACTGTTTCCTAAGTTCTCCCGTATTTCTATATCCGTGAGCAGGTCTGTATTGTTGGTAATCAGTAGGTCAAGTACCGCATTGTTTCTTGTCGGTGCATTCACCATCTGACCCATGAAATTGTCCTGCAAAACATTTAGGAACTGCCTAGCCTTGGCTGAATGCGCGGTTCCATCTGCCCAGTCTATATCTGGATAATTAAAGTCCCCCATTATAATGACATTTCCCATCCTAGCTGCCAATCCTATCTGTAAAATTAGGTCCGCCTCCCCCTCCTCCCTCAGGTTGGGGGGCCTATAGCATACACCCAATATTACCTTCCCCACTGTGCCTTCCCTTTGAAGCTCTACCCATAGGGATTCTGCCTCGTCCTTAGCTCCATTATTAATATCATCCCTCATATTTACCTGTATACTGTTCTTAATATACAGACATACCCCTCCCCCTTTTTTACCTTCTCTATCTCTGCGATAAAGGGAATACCCCTGAATGGTCGCCATCCAGTCATGAGAGCTGTCAAACCAAGTCTCAGTTATCCCCACAAAATCTAAATCCTCCTCAAACATCAGCAGCTCCAGCTCTCCCATCTTGTAGGCCAGGCTTCTGGCATTGGTATACAAACCTCTTAATTTTGAGCGGCTACATATATCCTCATTTGATGTTTTTAGGCTGCTCTCATGATTTTTCCCCATACCCATCCTGGGTATAGGAGCTCCGTACATCCTACCGCTAGTGCCCCCATTTCTGCCCTCTGCAACTTGCTTTCCCCTGGCTAATTCTACATCTGTACCCTCCCCCCCATCACCTAGTTTAAAAGCCCCTCTAGCTTTTTGGCCATCCTCGCACCCAGTACGGCTGCACCCTCCCCATTTAGGTACAATCCGTCCCTATAAAAGAGCCGGTGGCCGACTGAGAAGTCAGCCCAGTTCTCCAGGAACCCGAAACCCTACTTACTACACCAGCTCCTCAGCCACTCGTTAACTTCCCTAATCTCCCGCTGCCTCTCTGGTGTGGCTCGAGGTACAGGTAGTATTTCGGAAAAAACTACCTTGGAGGTCCTATTCCTCAACTTAGCGCCTAAGTCCCTGAAATTGTTTAGGACTCTCCATCTTCCTCTGCCTATGTCATTGGTACCCACGTGTACCATGACAGCTGGGTCTTCCCAAGCCCCACCCAATAATCTGTCCACCCAATCCGCGATGTGCCGAACCCGAGCGCCCGGCAAACAACAGACTGTTCGGCACACACGGTCTTTGTCACAGATTACACTGTCTGTCCTTCTAATAATTGAGTCCACTACCACCAGCACCTGTCTTTCCTTTCCCTTTCTCCCAGCCTCACTGGAGGAGTTCTTCCCCTGGCAGCTAGCGGCGTCGCTCTGCTCCAGCAATGCTGGTCCCTGACTGGTTTCCCCAACATCACGCAACGGGGCGAATCTATTGGGGTGCTCCAGCCCAGGATCAGCCTCCTTGCCTTTTTGCCCTCTACCCTTCCTAACTGTCACATGTCTACTCTGCTCTGCTGCCTGCACCTCGGTCATTCCGCCCACCTCTGTGCAGACCCCTGCCTGCACCTGACTGGTACGATCCTGGCTCTCCTTCAGTATGGACATGCGTCTCAGTGTTGCCAGCTGCCTCCCTAGATTCAGGACCTGAGCTTCCAGGGAAGCAACGTGCTTACACTTTGTGCATTTGTATTCGCCCTCGATCACATGTCTGAGGAACGCATACATATCACAAGATGTACAACGAATCGCATCTCCACACCCGCCGGGCATTGTACCTACTAATCTAATCTAATGGGGATTCAGTGATTTAAGTCTATCCTATGTGGCTATTTCCTAGCTTCCTATCTCTACCTTCTCACCCTCTGGTACTCCGCTACACTCACTTGACACTCAGTTGCACAACACTCACAATCTCACAGCCCGGTCAGTCTCACGACACTCCCAGTCGCACCACCCGGTCAGTCGCACCACACTCCTGTCGCACTCACTCACAGTCTCACAGCCCGGTTCAGTCGCACCACACTCCCAATCGCACAGCCGGTCAGTCGCACAACACTCTCAGTTGCCCAACACTCAGTTGCACAGCCCGGTCAGTCGCACCACACTCCCAGCCGCAAGGACACTCACCAGTCGCAAGGACACTCACCAGTCGCAAAGACACTCACCAGTCGCAAAGATACTCACCAGTCGCAAGGACACTTCACCAGTCGTAAGGACACTTCACCAGTCGCAGGGACACTTCACCAGTCGCAGGGACACTTCACCAGTCACAGGGACACTCACCAGTCGCAAGGAACTCACCAGTCGCAGGGACACTCACCAGTCGCAAGGACACTCACCAGTCGCAAGGACACTCACCAGTCGCAAGGAAACCCACCAGTCGCAAGAACACTCACCAGTCGCTAGGACACTTCACCAGTTCACCTTTTTTTTAAAAAAAAGAAGAATGCAATAAATGCACATCTTTTTGCCGGTAAACAAATGTGCATTTATTATTTTGCAGCTATAGGCATCATTCAGATATCTTTCTTTTCAGCTGGCAATTCCCTCTAACATAAAAGCCATCCTAGTGGCTGATTAGCTGCTGAATTGCTTTTACAGGCAGAGGGAGGGGATGTCTGCCCCATCCTGCCGCCCATTGGCGCTTCTCTTAGCTCTGGGGGGTCCCCTGAATGTGCCTGTAAAGTAGTGCATCTCTACGATGTATGTAGCCTGCTGCAGCTATGCTGACATTTCTAAAGCAAAAAATGTCATATACAAATATACATACAAATTTCAAATCACATGTACTTGTCATACAGGTGCAGAAAAATTGGGTCTTGGTTGTTGATGGTGCCTGAACACCGTAACCCCTCACAGTTACTCTTGCTGGGTGCAGGAATGGGCAAATTTGAAATCACATGTGCTATACAAGTGCCAAAAATTGGGCCTTTGCCGTATGGGTTGCCTGAACACCGTAACCAAGGCCTCGTAGTTGCTTCTAAGGACTAAAGAACTGTTTAAAGGCATCGGTCAGCCGGCAGCCTTCTCCCCACCACTCTTCCTTTGGCTGAACTTTGGCTTGAACCTTTGGCCTTAGAAACACGTCCAGAGAATGTTAACCACCCAGTGTCTGGAAAGGTGTTATACAAATTTTTTTTCAAGGCCTCCTCAAGATGTTTCATCCTCTGCTCCCTCTGTGAAGGCAGCTCTGCAACTTTACCCTTGTAACGTGGATCAAGAAGGGTTGCCAACCAGTAATTATCCCTTTCCTTGATAGCACAAATCCTCAGGTCTTTTCGCAGGCTTTGCAGAATCAGGGAGCCCATGCAACGTAAGTGGAGGAGGCATGAGCTTATGAGTAGAGTTGAGTGAACCCCTGGATGTCCGGGTTCTGCGGGTTTGACCGAACTTGAAAAAAAAGTCCGGGTTCGTGAGCCGAACTTAACCTGAACTGTACCCTGATCCCGAACCCCATTGAAATCAATGGAGACCTGAACTTTTAGAGCACTAAAATGCCTCTAAAACAGACATGGAAAGGGCTAGAGGGCTGTAAATGACAGCAAACTCATCTTAAGAGCATAGCAAGTGCTCTGCAAACAAATGTGGATAGGGAAATAACTTAAAATAACATAAAAAAACTGAAAAATAAAAAATAATCATCTTGAATGATGTAGGAGGAGGACGAGGCCCATATGGAGTAGGAGGTTGAGGTGGCGGAGAATATGGCGGTGTAGGTGGAAGTGGCAGCGGCGGTGGAGGAGGAGGACAAGGCCCATATGGAAAAGGAGGTTGAGGTGGCAGAGAATATGGCGGTGTAGGTGGAAGTGGCAGCGGCGGTGGAGGAGGAGGACAAGGCCCATATGGAGTAGGAGGTTGAGGTGGCGGTAGATGTGGCGGTGTAGGTGGAAGCGGCGATGGAGGAGGACGAGGTAGCCAACACTGGGTTTTTGTTTTTAATTTTATTTCTTTTTAAATTAGGGTACACCCCAAAAAGAGTGAGAAAGATCAAAAATACAACAATGGCTGGGTAAGGCCAGTATACATGTCTATTCTGCACAAGGTACGGACAAGTCCTGTGGGATCCATACCTGGTTCATTTTAATGAACGTGAGCTTGTCCACATTGGCTCTGGACAGGCGGCTGCGCTTGTCTGTGATAACGCCCCCAGCCGTGCTAAATACATGTTCAGATAATACACTGGCTGCAGGGCAGGCCAGCACCTCCAAGGCGTAAAGGGCAAGCTCAGGCCATGTGCCCAATTTGGAGAGCCAGAAGTTGAAGGGGACAGACCCGCCATTCAGTACGTCTAGGCGTGTGCACACATACTGCTCAACCATGTTAGTGCTGGGTCATGGTGCTGCTGGTGGAGCTCCTGTTGCAAGGAGAGGACGTGGTGAATCTGTGCCAGCTACACGCACAAGTGAAACACCTTTCTCAGCTGCGAGTAGGCGACAGAACCTTACAGCAGTATTTGGCAGAGCCTAATGCGCCTCTACAAATGTTGAGGCCAGAACAAGTAGAGGCAATAGTAGATTGGGTTGCTGACAGTGCCTCCAGTTCCTTCACATTGTCTCCCACCCAGTCTTCTGCTGAAAGGTCAGAGTTTGTACCTGCAGCCGATGTCCATAAATTTTTCACCTCACCCCTTGCAAATCAGCAAAAGCAGTCTGAGCCCCAAGTCATGCAGCAGTCTCTTCTTCTTTTTGATGACTCTGTTAGCATGGTTTCCCAGGGACATCCACCTAGCCCTGCCGCAGAAGTGGAAGAGATTGAGTGCACCGATGCCCAATCACTTATGTCTCAAGATGAGTACATGGGAGGACCATCGCAGCACGTCTCGGATGATGACAAAACACAGGTGCCAACTGCTGCGGAATTCCGAATTGTGGAGACCGACAAGGGTTGCAGGGGTGAAGACTGCGTGGACGATGATGTGGAGGAAGATGAGGTCCTCGACCCCACATACAATCAACGTCATGCAGGTGACCTGAGTGGTTTGGAGGAAGAGGCAGTGGTCGCACAGAGCCACCAGCACAGCAGAACAGGGAGCAGGGTGCAAAAGCGGAGCGGGCGTGCCCTAGACCCTACGCCTGCTACTGCCCAACGCAGCAAGGGGCCGAGCACACCAAAGCCAGCTCAAAGGAATTCCCTAGCATGGCAGTTCTTCAGACAATGTGATGATGACAGGACATGAGTGGTTTGCACGCTTTGCAATCAGAGCCTGAAGCGAGGCATAAACCTTCTCAACCTGAGCACAACCTGCAAGACCATGCTTCTAAGTGCAAAGCATGAGCTGCAGTGGAGTAGACACCTCAAAAACCAAGAAAGGTCTCTGGCTCCTCCTGCTTCCTCTTCTGCTGCAGTCTCAGCCTCTTCATCCACCTCTGTAGTGAGAGCGGCACCTGCCACCCCGCAAACAGAGGATCTGCCAGCAACACCACCACCTGGGTCACCAACAACCATCTCCACAATGTCCCGTGGAAGCATTCAGCTTTCTATCTCCCAAACACTGGAGCGGAAGAGGAAATACCCCCCTACCCACCCGCGATCCCTGGCCCTGAATGCCAATTCCTGGCCTTTGAAATGCTGTCATTCCGTCTGGTGGAGACGCTGAGTTTTAAAAGCCTTATGGTGGTGGCTGTCCCACAGTACGTCGTGCCCAGCCGCCACTACTTTTCCAGGCAAGCCATCCCATCCCTGCACAAACAAGTGGGTGACAAAATCAGGTGTGCACTGCGGCAAGGTCCACCTAGCTACGGATACGTGGACCAGTAAGCACGGTCAGGGACGCTATATCTCCCTAACAGCACACTTGGTAAATGCAGTGGCGGCTGGGCCTGAGACGGATAGCAGTTTGGCGCATGTCCTTCCACCACCAAGGATTGCAGAGCGCTTCAGTTTGCCTCCTGTTCCTAACTCCTCCTACTCCGCTTCCTCATCCTCTACCGGTCAGCGTAACACCTTCACCACCAGCTTCAGCACAGCCAGGGGTAAACGACAGCAGGCAGTTTTAAAACTTGCCTGTTGGGGGGAAAAAAACACACACTGCGCAGGAGTTGTGGAGGGGCATTCAACAGCAGACCCATGAGTGGTTGGTGCCAGTGAGCCTCAAGCCCGGCCTGGTGGTGTGCGATAACGGGCGAAATCTCGTAGCAGCTCTGGGCCTAGCCGGTTTGACACACATCCCTTGCCTGGCACATTTGCTGAATTTGGTGATGCAGAGGTTCCTTACAAATTACCCCGATATGTCAGAGCTGCTGCAGAAAGTGCGGGCCGTCTGTGCGTACTTTTGGCGTTCTCACCCTGCTGCTGCTCGCCTGTCAGCGCTGCAGCATAATTTCGGCCTTCCCGCTCACCACCTCATATGTGACGTGCCCACAAGGTGGAACTCCACCTTGCACATGCTGGCCATAGTGGAGTTTTAGCTGCAGCATGCACGCATGAGTCTCTCTGTGGAACAGCACCACTTCACCACCAGTAACTGGGCCTCCATGCCAGACCTGTGTGCCTTGTTGCGCTGTAACATATGCAGACTAAGCCGCAATTTAATATTTTTTCCCTAAATGGGTGTTCATTGAATAGCGGAATAGCACAACAGTATCCAAAGGGTGTATCTCACAGTAACATATGCAGACTATTACGCAAAGTAAAACTTTTTCCCTAAATGGGTGTTTATTGAATAGCGGAATAGAACAACAGTATCCAAAGGGTGTAAATCACACGTACAGATGCAGACTAGGCCGCAATTTAATATTTTTTCCCTAAATGGGTGTTTACTGAATAGCAGAATAGAACAACAGTATCCAAAGGGTGTATCTCACACGTACAGATACAGACTAGGCCGCAGTTTTTTTTTTCCCCTAAATGGGTTTTTATTGCAAAGCAGAATACAACAGTATGCAATGGGTGTATCTCACTGTAACATATGCAGACAGGGCCACAATTAACTTTTTATCCCCTAAATGGGTTTTTATTGCAATGCGCAACACAACAGTATGCAATGGGTGTATCTCACTGTAACATATGCAGCCTAGGCCGCAATTAACTTTTTTTCCCCTAAATCGGTTTTTATTGCAAAGCGGAATACAACAGTATGCAATGGGTGTATCTCACTGTAACATATGCAGACAGGGCCGCAATTAATTTTTTTTCCCCTAAATGGGTTTTTATTGGAAAGTGGAATACAACAACAGTATGCAATGGGTGTATTGCACTGTAACATATGAATGAAAATCCGAAAAATAATTGTCCCCTTAATTGGGGCTTGTTGAATGTAGATTTGAAATTCAGTGTCTAAACGCTGTAAGTCACAGTAAAATATGAAGGAAAAATGTTTTTTTCTTTTTTAAATGCATATTAAGCAGACACATTGGCACTGAGCTTGCAGGAAATGGCCGCTACACACCGCATGCCTAACAGGTTGGATACTGTTGATATTCTATTCCGCTATTGAATAAAAAAAAAACCCATTTGAATGAAAAACTGAAAAAAAAATGTTTTCCCCTAAATACTGAAAATTAATAATTTTCCCCTTACATTGGTGCTTTTTGAAGAGCAGGTTAGAAAAGCAGTGTCTGTCTAAAGACAGTATGTCAAAGTTAAATATGAAGGAAATTTTTTTTTCTTTTTTTTAAATGCAGATTAAGCAGACACATATGCACTGAGCTTTCATTAAATGTGCAGCACCGGACGCCGCCCACCTAACAGACTGATAAAAGTTTTTTTTCCTCCTTTCTCCTCCTTACTGGGCTCAGGTCAGGGCATAAAGATTGTGCATGAAAAAAGGGGGTGGGAGAGGGGGGTTGAGGAAGTAGACCGCCAGGAGAGCACTCAAACACCCACAAAGAGGATGTGACACTCAACACTAGATTTAACCATCCGGATACCACACGGTATATGACCGGTGAGCCTAGCAACTGAACAATATGAGAAAAACAAAAGAAAAGAAGTCGCATAGAAGGCTCAAACATGGGCATGTGGTGGATAAGATTGATAAGTACTTTATTTAAGCAAGATAAAATGGCAAGGGCAAAACATTAAGACAAAGTACAATATGCAACAAGCTCAAAGATACTGGATAAAATCAAGCAAAAAGGGTCCCGCCTCTCAGAGGAGACGCAAGTCACACCCACAGAGCAAAGCTCCACCCACCACCCAATCCAAACATACTGTATATCACTGTGATTGCCCACCAGCCCCAAGCTATTGAACCAAGGCCCACTCCCAAATGCTGGAAACCCACACAGGTTATGACACAGTCAGTGAACTTGAAGAAAATTAAACTCTCAAAGGAGTATTAGAAAAAAAAACCCGGAATGTGGTATAACCTACAGTAAAGGATGGGAGGGGGGGCACTGAATGCTGCAAAACTGGGAAATGTATGTTGGCTCCCACTCAGATCAAAGAAAAGTCTATGTAGCTCCACAACATGAATATCTGGTATATGGCATAATAGGCAGGTAGAAATCCTCAGACGGCATCAATATAAAGGTCAAGCAGAGCAGTGGCTGGGTAGGTATTGTAATGCAGTTCAACAGTCTTGCCTGTATCAATGAAGCAGGCACAGTACCGGGCAAAGCATTATGCTCCAATAGTTACAAGGCTCCTGGGTCACCATACGGGGAATCACTAATCAGCCTGGGAGTTGGGGGCCTTTAGCCAGGTATCTCCTTGATAGATGGAGGTTGCCACAGGTAGCCCTATGTGGGTGCGTGTGATGCACAGTGGTCCCCACTGTGCCCAGATAGGCAATCGGGGGGAGTCTTCACACACCCCGCAAACCAGGTGAAGATTCAATGTAGCAGTGACCACACTGGAGATGTCAGCCAGCTGTGTCAGACATGCACTTTTAACCGGAACTCACGTGCCAAACGAACAAAGTCCATTGGGTTCCGGAATTTGCCAGTATAAGGTGCGCCTGTAGAGAGTCAGGGTACTCAGATGCCGACCAGGTAGGCGGGAGCTGACCACGATCACTGTGGGAGGAAATGCTGGAAGTAAACTTCAGCTGTTCGGAAGGAGCCGTAGCACTGTAGGTTATACCACATTCCGGGTTTTTTTTTTTCTAATACTCCTTTGAGAGTTTAATTTTCTTCAAGTTCACTGACTGTGTCATACCCTGTGTGGGTTTCCAGCATTTGGGAGTGGGCCTTGGTTCAATAGCTTGGGACTGGTGGGCAATCACAGTGATATATTTTTGGATTGGGTGGTGGGTGGAGCTTTGCTCTGTGGGTGTGATTTGTGTCTCATTTGAGAGGCGGGACCCTTTTTGCTTGATTTTATCCAGTATCTTTGAGCTTGTTGCATATTGTACTTTGTCTTAATGTTTTGCCCTTGCCATTTTATCTTGCTTCAATAAAGTACTTATCAATCTTATCCATAAAGATCGTGCACTGCACCCCCACACATTACAATCAATGTAGATCGCTGTTTGATTAAAGTAGATTGTTCCTATGCTTTCCCTCAAAGCAATCTCCAGCCTGACCCTACAGTAATCTCCTATCTCTCCCTCCGGGCAAAAAGATCATGCACTGCACCCCCACACAATCAAATCAATGTAGATCGCTGTCTTATTAAAGAAGATTCTTCCTATGCTTTCCCTCAAAGCAATCTCCAGCTTGACCCTACAATAATCTCCTATCTCTCCCTCTGGGCAAAAAGATTGTGCACTGCACCCCCACACAATCAAATCAATGTAGATCGCTGTCTGATTAAAGAAGATTCTTCCTATGCTTTCCCTCAAAGCAATCTCCAGCCTGACCCTACAGTAATCTCCTAGCTCTCCCTCAGCAGCATCAGGAACCTCTCCCTAGTATAGTTATAGCAGAGTGACACACGGCGCTATGTGACTCCAGCTTATATAGACTCTGAGTCACATGCTGCACTGGCCAATCACAGCCATGCCATTAGTAGGCATGGCTGTGATGGCTTCTAGGGAACACTTGCTGATTGGCTGCCTTGCACCTGTTGAAACTGCACCATTAAAACCGCGCCAAAACATCAAATAACCTTACCGAACAACGGACAGTACCCGAACATACAGTGAAATGTTACAATACAGTCTGGGTTCGCTCAACCCTTCTTCTGAGTCCTCTGGGTCCTTAGTGGATGACTTTGTCAGGAGCAACCTCTCTCCAACCACGTACAACTCCTGGGGTTTCCTAGGAATCAAAACCATCCCTTGAAGACTGCTGTATGCTATCCTCTACATCCATACTGCCACAATCCTCCTCCTCCTCCTGTGTGTTATGTGTCCCTGCAGGCATGATATCTGCATAAAGGGGGCCTTGTGAGGTGTAACGCTCCTGCGTTTTTAGTATAGGCTGGATTTGCAGCTGCAAAATCTCCACTCAGTAGTCATGTAGAGATGTGTTGAATACCAGATCCAACTCTCCAGGACTCATCACCGTGGGCCTGTCAGCTTCAACATACAGATATAAAAAGAGAGAGAGAGAGGGCCAAGCGCCGATCTAAGTGCAGCAATATAGGCAATTTATTGGACACACATGAAGAATGTTACTCACAAAGGATGTATAAAATCAGGCATCTTAAAAGCAATAGGGGATCTCTGAAGTCACTTCCAGGGTGGGCTGTCCGGTCAGGCTGTGGCGCTGATGCTGTGGAGGGTAAGCGGCGATCTCCTGTTGCGAGGCAGGGGACGTGCTGATCCTCAGCGGTGGTGATGTAGCGTGGACACGCCGGTCGGGTTGCCGTGACGTCACTTCTGAGACACCAGGGAGATAGAACGGCGACGCGTTGCGGAGCTCCGCTCCTTTTTCAGGCCGTGCAGGGGCCATTTTGGATGTGGTATTTATGCCAGCAGTGCGGAGGACAAAGTTACAGGGGCTCAGGAGGGACAAAATTAGGAGAAAAGCAAACCGGCAAGGGAAAGTGAGAGACTAAGAGAGAGGAGGATGACGCAGATGTCTGGGAGGGGGAGGGGAGGGAAAGAATAGGGGGAGGGGTGAAAAGGTGCATATGCTGAATAGAGTGAATTAAGGCAGCAGAGAGAGAGGAGGGGGTGGGGGTTTGATTATCTTTGAATGGAAAATCTCGTACAGAGGAGGGAATTGCCTGTGTATATGTTTGTATATGCAAATGAATGTATGGAGAGGCGCATTTGAGAGAGGCATGCATGTATAAAAAAAACCACATGTATATGTATAAATGAATAAAAAACAAAAGTTATGTTAAAACTATATATATAATAAGAAAGGGATAAAAAAAGGGGGGGGGGAGCAATAAGAAGGGGGAGGGGTGCAATAAACAATTGTATAAGATTGCTAAACATAGTGGAAATGATAAATTGGCAATGGTCAAAAATTATTATATATGTATGCATTCCCATGCGCATATAGAAAAAAGAGGGACATGCGCATGTACATGCATACACACATGCTCCAATTGACGCAGATCATGATCACTTAGTAGTTAGGTTGTATATATACATATATATGTATGTATATATATATGTATATGGGGGGTCGGTGGTATTGGTGGGTGTTGGTAAGTGTTTGTTAAAGGAAGGTCTCAATATGAACCAGATTTGTGGCAAAAAATGAAGTACAAAGACTATAAGGACAGATAGAGACCTGTATATGGGTACTTACTTTGAAGTTGGCTTGAGAAAAGGAAGCGTGTGTCGGGAAGGTTCATAGAGATCGCTGGAAGATGGGAGGAAGAACCTGGGCAGAAAATGATCAAGTTAATAAACCACAAGAAATGACAAATTGGAAGATGGGCTACAGCAGCACATTAATTTCGATTTCTTCGTTCAGGCCTCCAGGTGAGAGCGTTTCAAGGGAGTAAATCCAGTAGGTCTCTCTCTGGCACAACCGCTTGAAACGCTCTGTCCTGGGTAAGGTGTTAGGGATTGACTCAATTACCCACACCTTGAGTCCAGAAGAAGAGTGGTTGTGGAACTCTGCAAAGTGCCTGGGGACACTATGCTTGTCCTTCCCTTTTTCAACCAGGCGACGATGTTCGCCAAATCGTTTCCTAAGAGGTCTAATGGTGCGGCCTACATAAAATAGTCCGCATGGGCAGGTTAGGCAATATATTACATATTCAGTTGAGCAGTTGTAGAATTGTTTAATAGGATATGTTTTGCCTTTTACAGTGAATTCTGTTTGGCCGTGTTGGACATGGGAGCAGGTGAGGCATAAGGTTTTGCGGCACTGGAACATCCCTATGAGGGGGATGAGGCAGAGGGTAGTGGTGGGGTGGGTGATGGTGGACTTGAGTTTACTGGGAGCAATGAGATTTTTGATGTTGGAGGATTTTCTGTAGGAAACTTTTGGTATAGGGGGGATGGTGGATTTTAAATGTGGGTCCTCTGTTAAGATGGACCAGTGTTTTCGTAGGATCTTTTCCATTTGTCTGTATTTAGTGTGGAACTGTGTGGTGAATCGTAGGGGTTGGGGCAATGCATTCTGTGGGTGGGGTGGGATGTGAGGAGCACTTGAATCATACTGTTGCAGGTATTGTGAATGGGCTTGTTGGACCAGGGATGCAGGGTAGCCTTTATCTAAGAATTTTTGGGTTAGGAGGGCGCTTTCTTCGCAGTAATCTTGTAGTTTTGTGCAATTGCGTTTCAGGCGGCAGAATTGGCTTTTGGGGATGTTAGAGATCCCCCTGTGATGGTGGCAACTATGGTAATGTAAGAATGAGTTTCCAGCGGTAGGTTTTGTGTAGTTTTTGGCTAAGATGTTGCCTTTCTCATGATATAGGGTGAGATCTAAAAATGCTAGTTGAGCCGAATCGCATACAGAGGTGAAGGATAAATTGAAAGGGTTGAGGTTGCAGTGCTCTACAAACTGCGTGAAGGTGGATTGGGGACCATCCCAGATGACGATGATGTCGTCTATGTATCGGCCGTAAAATATGATGTGTGGGGTGAAGGGGTTGTTTTGCCAGATGTACTGGGCTTCCCAGAAGCCCATAGTGAGGTTGGCATAGCTGGGGGCAAAATTAGCCCCCATCGCTGTGCCAGTGACTTGGAGATAGAAGTCTCCGTTGAACTCAAAATAGTTGCGAGTAAGGCAGAATTCGGTGGCATCTAGGATGAATTGGGCTTGTTTGGGGTGAATCATGGGGTCTGCTGATAGAAAATGTGTAACTGCCCTGAGTCCGACCTGATGGGGAATAGAGGTGTACAGGGAATTTACATCAAGGGAAGCCCACATGTAGGTGGGTTCCCAGGAATAGTGACTGAGGAGGTCAAGTAGGTAGACTCCATCTCTGATATATGAGGGAAGATTTTGTGCTAACGGTTGTAGGAATTGGTCAATGTATTGGGAAAAAGGGCTAGTGATGCTATCCATGGCGGCTACAATGGGACGGCCTGGGGGATGGGTGCTGTTTTTGTGAATTTTGGGTATGTGATAAAAGTATGGGGTGGAGAAAAAATCTCTATTGAAGAATGAGAGTTCTTGTTTGTTGATTGTCCCATCCTCCATTGCATCTTTAGCGAGAGATTGAGCCTCTGCTTGGAACTTGGTGAGGGGGTCCTGCGGGAGAGGGCGGTATGTGGAAGTGTCTGAAAGTAAACGAAGGGCCTCCTGAATGTAGTCGGCCCTGTTTTGGACTACTATGCCTCCACCTTTGTCGGCGGTTTTGATTATGAGATTTTGGCTCCGGGCAAAAAGATCATGCACTGCACCCCCACACAATCAAATCAATGTAGATCGCTGTCTTATTAAAGAAGATTCTTCCTATGCTTTCCCTCAAAGCAATCTCCAGCTTGACCCTACAATAATCTCCTATCTCTCCCTCTGGGCAAAAAGATTGTGCACTGCACCCCCACACAATCAAATCAATGTAGATCGCTGTCTGATTAAAGAAGATTCTTCCTATGCTTTCCCTCAAAGCAATCTCCAGCCTGACCCTACAGTAATCTCCTAGCTCTCCCTCAGCAGCATCAGGAACCTCTCCCTAGTATAGTTATAGCAGAGTGACACACGGCGCTATGTGACTCCAGCTTATATAGACTCTGAGTCACATGCTGCACTGGCCAATCACAGCCATGCCATTAGTAGGCATGGCTGTGATGGCTTCTAGGGAACACTTGCTGATTGGCTGCCTTGCACCTGTTGAAACTGCACCATTAAAACCGCGCCAAAACATCAAATAACCTTACCGAACAACGGACAGTACCCGAACATACAGTGAAATGTTACAATACAGTCTGGGTTCGCTCAACCCTTCTTCTGAGTCCTCTGGGTCCTTAGTGGATGACTTTGTCAGGAGCAACCTCTCTCCAACCACGTACAACTCCTGGGGTTTCCTAGGAATCAAAACCATCCCTTGAAGACTGCTGTATGCTATCCTCTACATCCATACTGCCACAATCCTCCTCCTCCTCCTGTGTGTTTTGTGTCCCTGCAGGCATGATATCTGCATAAAGGGGGCCTTGTGAGGTGTAACGCTCCTGCGTTTTTAGTATAGGCTGGATTTGCAGCTGCAAAATCTCCACTCAGTAGTCATGTAGAGATGTGTTGAATACCAGATCCAACTCTCCAGGACTCATCATCGTGGGCCTGTCAGCTTCAACATACAGATATATACACACTCAATGAGATGTTCCTGGAGTGATAGGATGTATATGATAGTATGAAGGTGATGTGCTGAAAGGACAGGTGTGAACAGTGACAAGGATGGTAATCACTTGATAGGTTTGTATAGGAGAGTTCAAGATGGTATTTAGGAATGCAGATAGGTTAGTATCGAGTATGCTAACAGGTGGTGAGGACAGCAGATGACAAATACAGGATAGGCTAACCCAGTGCAAGGATAGATAGTAGTAGACAGGAGAGCTAGCAATCTATGCAGCAGTGCAGATGATAGATGGTAGTAGGCTCAAGAGCTAGCAATCTATGTAACAGTGCAGATGATAGGATAGTATGGATAGGTAGTAACAGTCCTTAATGTGCATAGGTAGATAGTGCAATAAGGTTATGGAGGGTTCCCCTGTGGGGTACTTATCACTTGTAATGTTAGTAGTTTAGAGAGGTCCAGTAGATAAGGAATGATCCGGTAGCGAGATACAGGGATCAGTAGCGAGGTTCCGGTCTGCTCCAGGTAAAGGGAATAGATGGAGGTTCCGATCGAGAGACAGGCTTGAAAGCATGTGGATAACAAGGCAGGTTGAACGAACAATGTGAGTGAGACCGCCGGTGGTTGAAATAGCAGCTCTGTGGCGCTCAGCAGTGACATCATCGTTCTTAAAGGTATATGCGTACCACCTGAAGAGAAAGGTGGGACGCATTACAGAGAAAGTGGTGATTAAGGGTACCGGAGGTACCAGAATCTTACATGAGGAAAGGAAGTCCTCCTCTTCCTCACTCTGTTCTGCCTCAAGTGTCCTGTCCTTCGAGTGAAAGTTCCGTATAAGTCTAGGCGCATGAATATCAGAGGTATCTAGCCAGGCGTCGTCTTGGGGTCCATAGTTCTTCCATCTTATGAGATACTGGAGTCTTCCTCTATGTATGCGAGAATCCAAAATTTCCTTGATCTCATACTCTTCTCCGCCTTCAACTTGTATTGGAGGTGGAGGCAAGATGGTAGGCCTTATTCCTTGGTTAGGAACATGGGGCTTCAGTAGCGACACATGGAAGATGGGATGGATCTTGAGATCTGCTGGTAGGGTGAGCTGTACTGCAGCTTTTCCGATAAGTTTTTTAATTGGGAAGGGTCCCAAAAATAAAGGTCCAAGCTTCTTGCTAGGGATTTTTAATCTTAAGTTCTTTGTCGATAGCCAAACAAGGTCCCCAATAGCATACTGAGGAGAAGGTCTTCTACGAAGGTCGTAGTACTTTTTTTGTTGACTGTGAGTGTGTCATATAGTGGTATTGAGTAAACCCAAAGAGTCTTTTATTTGGGTAAGGTAATCCGAGGCTACTGGGTTACTCGATGGCAGGATGCGTGGTGGAAGAAGAGTGGGATGAAACCCATAGTTCAAGTAGAACGGACTTTGCTTCGTAATACTGTGGGTTGCGTTGTTGTAAGCAAATTCTGCTAGAGGAAGGAGATCCACCCAATCATCCTGCAAGTATGATGTGTAGCAACGTAGATATTGCTCAATGCACTGGTTGACTCTTTCAGTCTGTCCGTTGGTCTGAGGATGGTAGGGAGAAGTGAGCTTTCGCTCAATGCGTAAAATTTGACAAAGTGCTTGCCAAAATTTAGAGATGAATTGTGAACCACGGTCGGACAAAAGAGTTTTTGGAATTCCATGCAACTTAAACACATGTTTCATCAGTAGTTCCACTGTTTGTTTAGATGAAGGTAGTCTACGGATAGCAATGAAATGTGCCATCTTTGTCAAGTGGTCCACTGACACTAGGATGGTATTAAATCCTTTAGAGGGTGGTAGTTCTACTATGAAATCTAAGGACACAGCTTCCCTTGGAACCTGGGGTATTGGTAGACTACAAAGTAGTCCAGATGGTTTTGTAGTGTCAATTTTGGACCTTGCACAGATGTCACATGAAGAAACAAATTTTTGTACAGACGTCTTCATATCAGGCCACCAAAACTGCCTGGTGAGCAAATTAAAGGTTTTCGTTATACCCATATGTCCTGCCATGGGCACATCATGCGATAACTCCAAGATCTTGGTGCGCATAGTAGGGGGTATGTAGAGTTTGTCATTGTAATAGAGGAAGCCTTCTGCATCAGTACTTAGTTGTGGTGGAGGTGAATCCATTCTTATACTGTGCAAAATCTCTTCCTTCAAGGAACGGACAACACCAATAATGCGTTCATAGGGTATTATGGGAATGGAAGGGATTTCGGCGCAGTTATCTTCGGTTAATCGTGATAGCGCATCCGCTTTTTTATTTTTGTCTGCAGGCGTGTAGGTCACTAGGAAATTAAATCTTAAAAAGAATAATGACCATCGTACCTGCCGGTGGGAGGTTGTTAGTCTGGAGGTATTAAAGGTTTTTATGATCTGTATATATGAGTATTGGTAACTGGGTACCTTCGAGCAGATGTCGCCAATTCTCCAGTGCCAGTTTTATGGCAAGCAACTCCTTTTCACCCACTGGGTAATTCACCTCTGGGCTGCTTAGTGATTTTGAAAAGAAAGCAACTGGGTGGAGTGATGAAGTGTTTGTTGGTCGTTGGGAGAGAA
Source organism: Pelophylax lessonae (assembly GCF_965119305.1). Taxonomy (NCBI): domain Eukaryota; kingdom Metazoa; phylum Chordata; class Amphibia; order Anura; family Ranidae; genus Pelophylax; species Pelophylax lessonae. The sequence goes on along the minus strand of NC_138776.1, from coordinate 121,602,500 downwards.
CTGCTCCTACTGCCATATTTGACGCATCTACCTCTAGAATATATTGGAGGGATGGGTCTGGATGGCGTAGTATGGGAGCAGAAGTAAAGCTTGATTTTAACAAGCAGAAAGCTTGATTTGCTTCTTCTGACCATTTGAATGTTTTTTTATACTTGTCAGTTGTGTGAGAGGTCTCACAATAGCGGAAAAGTTCTTGATGAACTTCCTATAGAAGTTTGAGAATCCAAGGAATCGCTGTAGGGCCTTACGAGTTGTTGGTATAGGCCAGTCTAGAATACAGGATATCTTACTCATATCCATCTTAATTCCAGTTTTGGATATGAAGTATCCTAGAAATAATATTTCTTCTTTATGAAATAGACATTTTTTTAATTTCACATATAGTCTGTGTGAGAGCAGTCTGGACAACACAAGTCTTACATGTTTTATGTGTTCAGGCAAAGATCGAGAATAAATAAGTATATCGTCTAGGTATACTACAACACAGACATCAAGTAAGTCTCTAAAGATGTCGTTTATGAATCTTTGGAAAGCTGCGGGAGCATTACATAGCCCGAATGGCATCACAAGGTATTCGAATAGTCCGTATCTGGTTCTGAATGCTGTTTTACACTCATCCCCGTCACAGATTCGGATTAGGTTGTATGCCCCTTTCAGGTCTAATTTGGTGAAATAAGTAGCCCCACACACCTGTTCAATAAGTTCAGGGATGAGCGGCAAAGGATATCGATCCTTTATCGTAATCGTGTTTAATTGCCTATAATCGATAATAGGCCTGAGACTGGAATCCTTATTGCGGACAAAGAAAAGTCCTGCAGCAGTGGAAGAAGTAGAGGGTCTAATGAACCCTTTTGTCAAATTCTCATCCAAGTATTCCTTGAGATGAGAAAGTTCATCCTGTGAAAGGGGATAAACATGACCGAAAGGCAATTTGCTGTTAGGGAGTAGATCGATAGTGCAATCGTAATCCCTATGGGGAGGCAACACTTGAGCATTTTTCTCAAGGAACACTTCGGACAGATCCTGATAGCATAGTGGTGCAATTTCATCTGACACCACAGACAGAATCTTCCCATAAGATGGGAGGTTACACGTATTCTCACAATAGTGAGAAGGGAAAACCAAAGTCCGTTTTTTCCAATCTATGATTGGTTGGTGTGTGTGTAACCAGGGAAGTCCCAAAATAATAGGAAAATGGGGTGAGGATAGTATGTCAAAGGTGATGGTCTCCACATGTGATTCGTTGGTAGTGGCAAGGAGTGCCTGTGTCTGGTTGGTGATTGGACCAGAAGACAGTGGAATACCATTAATGAAACTAACAGAAACAGGCTTAGATTTTGAAATAATAGGTATTTTATTTAAGGTAACAAAGCGTGTATCAATATAGTTTCCACAAGATCCAGTGTCGACCATAGCCTTGGTGGTGATCCTAGTTTGGTCCCACTGTAATATTAAATGAACAAAAAGATAGGGGTTAGAAAAGGAAGTCGTTAATCCTCCCAGCAAGACATGTGAACACTCACCCTCTTTTTTGCGGACAAGGGGACAGGTGCTTATCAAATGATCCGAGGATGCGCAGTACATGCAGAGATTTCTGGATGTTCTTCTAGCTCGTTCAGTAGTCGTTAAAGGTGGGCGTATGGTTCCTACATCCATGGGAGTAGGGTCAACGGCCGAAATCTGAGAAGGACTAGACAATGGCATTCCCATCTTTTCAGCCCTTCTTTCTCGCAGTCGTCTGTCGATGTTGATACTAAGTTGTATCAAGGCCTCTAAGGTGCCAGGTAAATCCGCTCGGGCGAGCTCGTCTTTAACAGCTTCTGATAACCCGAGTCTGAATTGAGTTCGCAAAGATGTGTCATTCCACCCTGAATCAAGGGTCCATCTTTTGAACTCAGATACAAAGTCTTCTACAGGTCTCCTTCCTTGTTTTAAGGCCCTCAACTGAATATCAGCAGTACTCTGCCTATTGGGGTCATCGTATAAACTAGCGAGTTCCGCTAGGAATAAGGAATAGGTGTTGAGAATCTGATCATTACTCTCAAAGAGAGAGTCTGCCCAGGCCCGTGGATCACCCGTCAAGTATGAAATAATGGTACAGACTTTTATTTGATCAGTGGGGTATGTACGAGGTTTTAACAAAAAAAGCAATTGACATGCGTTTTTAAATTCACTAAATTTTTTTCGATCACCTGTAAACACTAGAGGAGGGTTTATTTTAGGTTCAGGAGGCTGAACAGCAGTAAGCCGTGAGAGCTGGGTTACCTGCTGTGTCAGAGTCTGATTCTTTTCTTGTACGTCAGTCAGAGCAAGTATTAACGCTTTTACTTGTTGTGTTAATTGTGTCACTTGAGTGGGTAATTCTGCTGAATCCATTTTTAGGGTTCGTTCAATCTGTAACGCTCCTGCATTTTTAGTATAGGCTGGATTTGCAGCTGCAAAATCTCCACTCAGTAGTCATGTAGAGATGTGTTGAATACCAGATCCAACTCTCCAGGACTCATCACCGTGGGCCTGTCAGCTTCAACATACAGATATATACACACTCAATGAGATGTTCCTGGAGTGATAGGATGTATATGATAGTATGAAGGTGATGTGCTGAAGGGACAGGTGTGAACAGTGACAAGGATGGTAATCACTTGATAGGTTTGTATAGGAGAGTTCAAGATGGTATTTAGGAATGCAGATAGGTTAGTATCGAGTATGCTAACAGGTGGTGAGGACAGCAGATGACAAATACAGGATAGACTAACCCAGTGCAAGAATAGATAGTAGTAGACAGGAGAGCTAGCAATCTATGCAGCAGTGCAGATGATAGATGGTAGTAGGCTCAAGAGCTAGCAATCTATGTAACAGTGCAGATGATAGGATAGTATGGATAGGTAGTAACAGTCCTTAATGTGCATAGGTAGATAGTGCAATAAGGTTATGGAGGGTTCCCCTGCGGGGTACTTATCACTTGTAATGTTAGTAGTTTAGAGAGGTCCAGTAGATAAGAATTGATCCAGTAGCGAGATACAGGGATCAGTAGCGAGGTTCCGGTCTGCTCCAGGTAAAGGGAATAGCTGGAGGTTCCGATCGAGAGACAGGCTTGAAAGCTTGTGGATAACAAGGCAGGTTGAACGAACAATGTGAGTGAGACCGCCGGCGGTTGAAATAGCCGCTCTGCGGCGCTCAGCAGTGACATCATCGTTCTTAAAGGTATATGCGTACCACCTGAAGAGAAAGGTGGGACGCATTACAGAGAAAGTGGTGATTAAGGGTACCGGAGGTACCAGAATCTTACATGGGGAAAGGAAGTCCTCCTCTTCCTCCCTCTGTTCTGCCTCAAGTGTCCTGTCCATGATTTCACAAAGCATGTGCTCCAGCAGGTAGAATAGAGGGATAGTGTCACGGACGCATGCATTGTCCCGGCTCACTATCCTTGTGGCCTCCCCAAATGGTGACAGGACGTGCATGCATCCTTTATCAAAAGCCACCTTCGTTGTGAAAAAAATTCAAGCCCCCCTGAGCCTGTCCTTGTGCCATACTCACACAGGTATTCGTTTATGGCCCTCTGCTGCGTGTGCAGCTGCTGCAGCATCACTAATGTTGAGTTCCACCTGGTGGGCATGTCACAAATGAGGCAGTTGGTGAGCAGGTTGAATTCCCGTTGAATGTCAGATAGCCAAGCACTGGCATTGTATGAACCCCAGAAATGGCCACAGACTTTTCTGGACTGTCTCAGGAGATCTTGGAAGCCCGGGTATCTGGTCAGGAAATGCTGCACCACCAGATTCAGGACACGTGCCAAGCATGGAACATGTGTCAAGTGTCCCTGTCGGATGGTGGAGAGGAGGTTGATGCCATTGTCGCATACAACCATTCCTGGCTCAAGCTTTCATGGCATCCACCATCTCTGAGCCTGCCCCTGCAGAGCTGACAGAATCTCTGCCCCAGTGTGACTCCTATCCCCTAGATAGACCAACTGAAGCACTGCTTGGCATCTTTTAGCCTGACTGCTTGCATAGCCCCTTGAATGCTTAGAGAGCACTGCTGCTTTAGAGGACAATTCAGCAGAAGAGGACATGGAGGAAGAAGAAGAGGAGGTGGTGGAGTATCCAGATGTGTCAGAACCAGCAGCAGCTTTTTGGAGACGTGGTGGCAAAACAAGCTGCAGCACTGAACCCTGTCCTGCATCCTTCCCAGCTGCCAGCAGAGTTACCCAGTGCACCGTGAAGGAAATGTAACGTCCCTGTCCGTGCCTGCTGGACCCAGAGTCAGCAGTAATGTGAACCTTCCTGCTAATTGCTCGGTCCAATGAGGCCAAAACACTACCTTCCACAGGACGGTAGAGAGCCGGAATGGCCTTACGCAAAAAGAAATGCCTTTTTCGGAACCTGCCACTGTGGTACAGCACATTCCACATATTCACGAAAGGGAGAAGAGTCTACCAGATGAAAAGGCAGCAATTGTAGTACTAGGTTGGGACAGTATTTCTTTCCATGGTTCAGCAACTGGGGTAGTGAAATTTGCCTGCTGCTCAAATCAAGCGATGGTGTACTGCTAGCAGATTGGGTGCAAGTGTCTGTGGCACTCATTGCTATACCATCATCTCTCTCAGGTTTTTGAGAAGACATGAGATATAGTAGGGTTAGAGATCCCACATGAGTCTGAATGGGTTTGATGAAGGCAGGATTGAAGGGAGTCCCGGACAGCTGTTTTTCTTCTTGGGGCCTGAGGCATAGAAGAGCTGATCATAGCATTTCAGTTTGTACAAGGGGGTTTTGGTCAGAGCAAAATGCATTTCTTGCACAGATATGATGTCTGTGTTTTGACTGTTCTTTTATTAAGTCCACTTTTTTCTGGGGGGCATTCAAACCCCTAGAATTCAGGGAGATGATTTTGAAAGCCAAAGTGAGGCATGAGTTAGTGGAAGGGTACTCCTACAAGAAGCAAAAGGAGAGGTGGGGTAGATCAGTCTATACTATATGAAGTAGATACAAATGGCCCTATTACAGGACAGTAGGCATAATAAAAAGACAAAAAATAAAGTTCAAAACAAGGGAGAGTTAGCTGGTGTGGTTTCAGGGCAGGAACATGCAAAAAATGAGAGATCGTAAACAACCAAGCTCAATATGCAGTAACTACTGCGATCAATGACTAGGGGGAAAGTGGTCGACAGTGGTACCTAGTGGGTCAGGGACCATAATTTTAGGTAAGAAGCTCAGGTAAGGTGTACTGCAAGTACCCAGCATAATGATAAAGCAGGTAATAAAGAGTGAATGGTATTGCATCAGGCATCTTGATAGGACTGCATAAACGATATACTGCGCTAATAATGATAACCTGCAGCCAGCAAAAACAAAAGACAATTCATAACAACAAACAAAAAAATAATAATAATGCAGCACTGGTAGTGAATAAATATGTGACAAGGTTTACAAGTCAATATGTGCAAATAGTGCAAAATTAGTGCAAAAACGTATTCAAAATATATATTGAATATATATTAAAGTGCATGTGTATGATCAATATTACTGTTCATAGAAGTACAAAATGTCAATAAACAGGTAAAAAATGAATCAAATCCATCTGAACAAAAGGAAAATAAATAAATAAATAGTCTCTGTAAAGGAAAAGTGCACGAAAGTGCGAAGTGCAAAATCTCCTCAAGTTGAATAATATTCACTTGCTGTGTATTGCCACCACCGATATGTGAGGTAAGAGGGAGGCTTACCAGATAGATATGACCCAATAGAGCTTACACTCTTTAGGGCACCAGTGCTGCATTATTATTATTTTTTTTATCTTGATATGACTATTTTGTTTCCATTTGAGAGGAAGATGGGTAAGAAGGAACTGAGGGTTCTTCTGGGATGATGCATCATGATCTCATTAATTTGAGACCACGAGAGAAGGTCCTCACCATGTGGGTCTTGCCTTGATTGGTAGTTTTGTGGGAAAGCTACATTTATAAGGGATTCTATGGCTTTGGTGCCTTGGTGTTAGTAGTAAACTGTCTGCGGTTCTCCATCGTCACCTTGGAGAGATCAGCATTGCGCATGACCGTATTAAAGGTTTCAGGTAGTCTGGCCACACATTTTACCGCATACATAATTCTCTACTTTTAACAGTGAAAAAAAATGGATTCGGGCTAGCACATCTCTAGGTGTAAAGGCTGGCAGATGTGACAATTTAGGGATCCTAAGAGCCCTATCAATTTCCAGGTCGCGGTCAGTCAGTTCTGATCAGGGAGCCCATCGGAGATTGCAGGTATTGCACCAAGTCAGATTGTTGGACCGACTCAGGAATGGTATGAAACGTTATATTGATTCAGTGAAAACAGTTTAAGTTTAATCTGTTGGAGCTCATCATCATGCTCTGTATATAGATCCACCAGTTCATTGTGAGCAGTAAAAAGATATAATTTTGGTCTCTATATGGTTATTTCACTGATCTTGGTCCTGTACAGAGTTAGCAAGAAAGGACACTGCTGCAGTGAGATCAGTGTAAAGAATCTGTCTTAGTGATAGCAGCATATTCTTCATGGGCTGTTCAGATATAGGTTGGTCTGAGACAGGGAAGGAGTCAAATGCTGAGGGCTGCTGAGGATTAGGGAGAGACAATGTGCAGGAGGCTGTGTTTGCCTGTATGAGAGCTGTCTCGTCTTGATTTGACTGGGCTAGCTGTAGAGGAGGAGTTTGAAGCAGAAGACTCACCATCTGCCTCAGGAGAGATAGAAAGCTCCAGATGCTGTGTGAAGCTTTACCTAGAGAAAGGAGAGGGGAGCCATGCTGTGTGTCCTTGAGTGCCTCCGGCACCATCTTGGCTGCTACCCAGGCTTGCTGTCAAAGAATAGTTCACAGTAGAACTCGCACATCTGCTAATGCCCAATGGCATTTCAGATTGGCACACAAGAATTTGCGAATGCAAATGCGCATGTGCGCACAGGAGCAAACAGTCGCCAAAACGAAAGCGAACACAATGCATGACAGATTCTGGCACCCAGTGCCCTATTTGACTACTTAACGACTGCCCACCGCAGTTTTACTGCAGCAGGCAGCCCCTCCTGTGCGAACCGACATAACTGTAAGCCGGTCGCGCGCCTGCAGCTAGGGGGCAAGCACGTGCTCCAGCCCCCACTCCTCAGCGGGGACTCCAATGCATGGGACAGGCGCTCTGATTGTTGCCTGACACCGCGATCATTCCCCGATGAGAGAAAAGGACGGTCAGCTATTGTAAACACAGCTGACAGTTCTTCTCTCTGGAATGATCACAGAGTATCTGTGATCCTTCTAAGTAGGATCACAGGTCTCTATGGTCACTCCATAAGCCCTGCCCCCATACAGTTAGAAACACATCCCTAGGTACACATATAACCCCTTGATCACCCACTGTGTTAACCCCTTCCCTACCAGTGTCATTATTACAGTAACAGTGCATAGTTTTAGCACTGATTACTGTAGTAATGTCACTGGTCCCCCCAAAAGTGTCACAAATGTCAGTTAGTGGTCCGATCTGACCGCTGTAATGTCACAGTCCCGCTAAAAATCTCAAATCGCCGCCATTAATAGTAAATTAAAAAATAAATAAAAATTACATAAATCTTTCCCCTAGTTTGTAGACGAGATAACTTTTGTGCAAACCAATCACAATACGCTTATTGCAATTTTTTTTAACCAAAAATATGTAGCAGACAACAAATTAGCCTAAAATGTTAAAAAAAAATTATTTTTACATTTTTTTTTGGGAATGTTATATAGCAGAATGTAAAAAATATTGTTTTTTTTTCAGAATTGTTGCTCTATTCTTGTTTATAGCAAAAAAATTTAAAATTGCATAAGTGATCAAATACCACCAAAAGAAAGCTCTATTTGTGGGAATAAAAGGACATCAGTTTTATGTATGTACCTCTTTGCACGACCGCACAATTATTCATTAAATTAACGCAGTGTTGAATCGCAAAAATGGCCTGGTCATTAAGGGGGAAAATCTTCCGGTCCAGAAATGGTTAACCACTTCAAGACCGAGCATATTTCTGACACATGTTGTTTACAACTTAAATCAGTATTTTTTGCAAGAAAATTACTTAGAACCCCCAAACATTATATATATATATATATATATATATATATTTTTAGCAAAGACTCTGGAGAATAAATGGCGGTAGTTACAATATTTTTTGTCATGCGGTATTTGCTCAGCGGTCTTTCAAACGCCATTTGTTTGGAAAATTCTTATTTCACTGCATTTAAAAAAGCTAAACAGTAAAGTTAGCCCATTTTTTGTATATTGGGAAAGATCATATCACGACGAGTAAATAGATACCCAAGATTTCACAGTTTAAAATTGCGCACACCCGCGGAATTGCGTCAAACTACGGTCAATTTTTAATGGTTACCAGTTTAGAGTTACAAAGTTTTTTATTTTTCAATTATTGCTCTCGCTCTGGCGATTATGGCGGGCGCGACTTCCGTATATGTATTCTTTCGTGCGCGAGCTCACGGCGATGGGGGCAGTTACATTTTTTTTCCTATTTATTTTATTTATTTTATTAATTAATTATTAAAAAACAAAAAAATCTGATCACTTTTATTGCTGTCACAAGCAATGTAAACATCCCTTGTGACAGCAATAGGCAGTGACAGGTACTCTTTATGGAGGGATCGGGGGTATAAAAGACCCTAGGCCCCTCCACTGCACTTCAATGTATTCAAAATGCCAAAAACTGCATTTTTGAATACAGTCACTTTTTAAATTTTGCGCCTTTAGCAGCCGAGTAACCAGGACGTGACATCATGGACGCCGCCTACGGGTTACGTCATCGGAGACCCGATCTAAGCCACATCTGGCTTTGATCGGGACTCCAACCGGCCAGCAGACATGCCAGCTGATTGCTCGGGTCTCCTGGTGGGACAGGAGACCCAGGCAGAGCCCCTGGCAGGTGGCAGGAGGAGGGGCGTAATGATCGAGAGACTCCCGAGCCGCATCCGTCATTACCGCCTGAAAGCTGACCGCCGACTCTAAACAATGGTACAGGGATGATGCCTCTAGCTGCAGGCATCACCCCGGTACATCCACTTATTGCAGCCGACGTAGGGCTACATCAATTTGCGGTAAGTGGTTAAAGCCAGCAGCATCAGCTACTAGTTGCTGGATGATCTTTAGCTCCCCCGTGTGTATAGTGGTACCCGAACATCATAATGAACTAGCAGCATCTCTCAAGTCCCTGGTCTTAGGATGAAGACACATCCTACTGGCTCCCAACATTGCCTTAACATTAGTATCTGTTACCGGACCCAGTTGGTCCACTTTTTATGTTCAACCTGTTATATACTTGTTCCTGGTTTATCTGTTTTATCCTATGGACTTTGTACTATAGCTATGGAAAAAGAACACTCCAGAATAAACATGTTTACTCTCCTAACCCTCACTATCACGTCCTCTGCCGTGCCTGACCGAGTGCACCACCCATATCCAACCTCCCACGTCGATATGCCTATTAAGTGCCTATCTATTAATGCTAATGGCCTAAATCACCCTGCCAAGAAATTTTTCGCTATGGAAGGAAGTTTCCTCTAGCAGTGTGGATATTATCACAGTCCAGGAGACCCACTTTCAAACCCAGCCTAAATGTGAACACAAAGACTTCCCTCATGTGTTTTTAGCAAATGTGTCGAAGAAGAGAAAAGGAGTTATGATAGCCATCAAGAATACAGTCACCTTCAAATTTAAGGATTCCAACTTAGACAAAGAAGGACGCTATATCATACTCACCTGTGATATTAACAATCTTCCATTGACTTTGGTATCCAACAAGCTAAATCCAGAATATCACATTTGACACATCCTACAATAAAGTACAAAATAACACATCCCCAGATAATAGCAGACGAGTTTGCTAACTATTATAGCGCACTGTATAACTTAAAAGACAATCACGAAGAGAGCCAACCGTCAACACATGATATAAACAAATTCTTGGACTCTCAGAGAACCAAGTGCAAACCCTGAATGCTCCATTCACACCTGTGGTGGTATGTAAGGTTATACTATCTTTACCAAATGGAAAGTCACCAGGGCCAGATGGATTTCCTAATGAATACTATAAACTATACCATCAACTTGTAAGCCCCCACCTAACAGAAATCTTTACCAAAACAACAACAACAACTTCCTTACCACAAGCGATGCTGGGAGCATATATAGTCACTATTCCCAAACCAGGGAAAGACCCTTCCACACCCACCAACTTTGTCCTATATCTCTCTTGAACACTGACGCTAAAATATTTGCAAAATTAATAGCGAAACGCCTTAAAATGGTACTCCCATTCCTGGTTAAAAGAGACCAGATGGGATTCGTCACAGGACACCAAACTTCAGATGCGACTAGGAAAATAGTTGATTTCATACATTACGCTGAGAGAACACAAACACCGTCCGTACGCCTAGCACTGGATCTGGAAAAGGCGTTCGATAGGGTCCACTGGGAGTACATGTCCAAGACTCTGTCCAGATATGGTATAACCGGTTCCATACTTTCGGCTATTCTAGCACTGTACCCAAACCTCAAAGCACAGGTCCTCACTTCAGGAATTCTGTTCAAATCATTCTGTATATCAAATGGGACTCGACAGGGATGCCCCCTGTCCCCCACAATATTTAATATAATAATTGAATCATTAGCAGAATCAATTTGTTCCAACAAAGACATCACAGGATTCTCATTTCAAACTTCACATCACAAGATTAATCTGTTCGCAGACTACATCATATTGATGTTAAAAAATCCAACAAAATCCCTCCCCAAACGCACCACATCCTGCAAAACTTTAGTAAGATATCCTACTACAGAATTAACATCTCCAAATTGGTCATATTAGACTTAGGAGTCAATCCCAACATCAGAAGAACCCTACAGACTCAAGTCCCTATTCCATGGGAGAACAAAAGTTTACACTACTTTGGTATCAAAATCACTGCAAAAACTTCCCATCTGCTATCCTCGAACCTCAATCACTTAACCACCAAAATTTCCAAAGAATTACAGCGTATATCTAACATAGAACTCTCATGTAGTGGCAGATTATCAGCATTTAAAATAACTATACTGCCACAAATTCTGAACTTATTTAGAGCCCTTCCAATACATTCCCCCCCTAGACATTTAGCATCCCTGTCAAGACTCCTACGTAAATGTCTATGGAAGGGGAAAAAGGCAAGATGTGCTGCTTCTATCCTTACTAAGCATAGATATATGGGGGGAGTAGGCATGCCAGATATATTCGCCTATTATTGGCCGAATATTAGAACAAATCAAACACTGGTTCCCGGAGAAAAAAAATCCCACTTTGGGCAGAAATTGAAACACAACTAGCTCCTGTCAAAAACCTTTTATTGACACTCCTAGGAGACCTGTGGAAACCCTGGGACACAAAGACCCTTACCCTCCCTATGTAAGCTTCGTTAAGAGCTTGGAGACATCTTGCTAAACCACATGATATTCTTCCCAGCACTCCCATCCCTCTAAGCTTATTAGAAGCAATGGTTCCCATGCTTAACACTGCAACTCTCCCCAAACACGAAGTGCATGAGGTTCGTCAGTTTTACAACAACAAGGTACACAAAACTGGAGAGGATGTAATGCAGGCCTATCACCTCCCAACTGAAACCTTATTTACCATCACACACATCCTACATTTCCTTTCTAAAAATCTCTTAAGGGACTTATTAGTTAACCAGAAAGTAATACTATATGAACACAAAGGATGAGGTTAAGGGTATCTCCTTTCTCTACGACATCCTGTTAGACAAGAACACATTCCAAAAATCCATCCCCAAGCAGAAATGGGAAAAGGAGTTGAAATGCAAATTTACGCAACACCAATGGAAATCAGCTATTTACTTCATCTACAAGGCTTCACACTGAGCTAATAATTGGGAAAGGATTCTGGAACCAAACATTTAAATTCATAGCGTCGTGTAAAGGCATTATTGCACTCCCTAGACCTGAATTAGCCATCCTTAATATAAGCATAGAGAATTACACAACATACTATAGACACATGGTCTCCCATGTGCTCCTGGCAGCTTGCTTACTAATATTGAGACAGTGGAAAACATCCTCAACACCAAATCTATCAGAAGTACTTGACATGGTCAACACGAATTACCAATATGAAAAATCTCTGGCTATCAACTCATTGAACATCCGTAAATTTACTTTGCTCTGGTGTATTTGGCCAGGCAAGAGGGAAATAAGCAAAAGATAATGTAATACAACTTCATAGTCTCTCTCTTCTCCCCCCCCCCTCCTTTCCCCCCTTTCCTCAATCCTTTTCTAATAACACACATTCCAGCTCTGCGGTACTTAAAACTGTTTAATGATTGCTTGCACAAGAGATAAAGGGGTGAGATATTTTTCTCAGATCACAGTATGCTCCCACCTGGGGTATCTGGAGGAAGCGCTAGAACCGACTACTCTACAATATATACTTGGAATTGTTAATTATAAACGATCATATGCTATCTATGATCTTAATTACGTAAAGTTTCTCTGTACCCAGAAGCTCATTTTATACCATTGGATAACAGATTTTATGTACAACGTTTTGTATAGGTTTATATGTTAAAACTAAATTTTAAAATAAATAAATAAATAAATAATATAATAAAAAAGTGAAATGCAACTCTGTGCTGTAACATGATATGGACATAGCTATATGGCCCAATTATACATACACCTCCACTGCCAGTATTATCTTTGATCAATAATCTAATGGCTGTAAACATACAAATCAACCATTCCCTTCCAGATCTAATATCCCTGAGGCCTGATAATGTCTTGAGCTGCCCTAACATGCAGATTTTCATCCAATCTTCTAAAAATAAGCAAGAATGAATGATAATCATGTAATTGGTCACTTTAGATTCAAGACTATTTTCATGCTTGGCTGATGTGAACAATTTCCTTTGGCATTATAAGGACATACGTTTTAATCTAGCAGAATCAGACCAAGCTCCAAAATGTACAATGCATTTTTTTAATTTATACCATGACTTCTGACACCTGAGGCTTGCCTAAAATTTGAGACAAGTAAAATATGGAGTTATTTCATATAATAGCAATTAAGGTTTATAACTAAGATTTTTTTTTTTTTTTCCAATTTTATGAAATGACAGGTGCTGTATGATCACCTTGAATTACACAAAACATATTTCCTTCTCATGATTTTTATACAATGCTCGCTATTTTCATGGGTTTAAATTATATAAAATATACCTCATGTACCTGTATTTCTGTCATAAAAATACAATTATAAATGGGGTGCCAGCAGTATAATCAATTTCATAAGGTACTGGAAATTATTTTAATAAAGCATTTTTCTCACAAATATGCACAGAAGAGTCATATGAAATGTGAAATGAAATCCTATTTGAATAAGGAGAAGAAACAATCATTGGGAGCAATCGTGCAGAACATGCAAGACTGTTTCCAAATTATTATGCCATTCCAAATATACTTTTGAACCTAGCTGTCTGTGGACTTTTTTATTCTTCTCAACTCTTGATAGAACTGTTCAATTTTTATTGAAATATTTTTTTTGCAATCAAAGATGGGTAGTTTATTAAGTTAGCTGGATGTTAAAGGCATGTGCCTATCACAATGCACATTGGATACTAACACATTTGCTTATATGTCACCAATTAGGTATTGTCCACTTCACAGCTGGATCTATTGCAATGCTTTAAAACCTAAAAGAGACAATAATCACAAGATCTCAAATGTCATGTTTTTATGTTTGATCACTAGTTGTTTCTGAATGGCATTCTTTGTTGACCAATCAACAGCTTCTGGATTACTGGGCCTATCCTTCTGTGCTTTGCATTTAACATGGCTGTGTTTTGTGTCACACCTGCACAATGGATTTAGATAAGAAAGATTTGAAAATTCTAGCAGATCAATTCAGGAGAAAATAGTTACATAGTTGGTAAGATTGAATAAAGACACCAGTCAATCAAGTTCAGCCTGTGTGGGTATGGGTGTGTGTGTGTAAGTTTATTTCAATGATAATTCCAATATCCCTGTATGCTGTGATCATTTAAATTCCCATCTAAATGTTTTTTGACACTCCTTGCTGACACTACCGGTTGTAGAAGGGAGTACCACATCCTTACTGCTCTGACAGTAAAGAACTGTCTATGCAGTTTAGGGTTAAACTGCTACTTTTTCCACTTTTAATGAATGGTTGATTGTATTTTTAAACTCCCTGCGACTGCAATCATCATTGGGATCTTTGTTAATCATGATCACATCCCCTCTCAAGTGTCTCTTCTCCAGGGAGAATGCGTTTAATGCTTGTAGTCATTGATCATAACTGGGGTCTTCTAGTTCCTTTATTAGCTTTGTTGCCGTTCTTTGGAATCTCCAGTTCCAGCTCAATCAAGAGGAATGGTGACCAGAATTGCATGGCACACTCAAGATGTGGCCAGACCAGAGTCTTGTAAAGTGGCAGAATTATCATTTTAACTGTTGAGTAAATATAATTTTTATGCATGCTAATATTCGACTTGCTTTGCTTGCAGCAGCTTGGCACTGTATGCCATTGTTGAGTCTGTCATCTACTAGGACCACCAGATTTTTTTTTCCATCCTAGATTCCCTCAATGCTTCTTCCTCTAGCGAGTAACTTGCATTTGTATTTTTACCCCCCAAATGCATTACTTTACATTTTTCAACATTAAACCTAATTTTCCATGTAGTTGCCCACCCCTTTATTTTATTGAAGTCCTCCTGTAAGGTTTCTATATCCTACTGTAATGATATTGCCCTGCTTAGCTTTGTATTATAAGCAAACACTGGGATTGAACTATTGATGCCAATCCTTTTTATAGTTTATGAATAAATTAAACATAATTAGTTCCAGGACAGGTCCTTGGGGTAACCCACTTACCACACCAGACCATTCTGAGTACACAGTATTTATTACCACTCTTTGAACGTGCCCCTGTAACAAGTTCTCTATCCAGGTACATACCCTACGGTCCATGCCAACAGACCTCAATTTGTAAAGTAAACGTTTATGGGGAACTGTATTGAATACTTTTGCAAAACACAGATACACCACATCCACAGGCCTTCCTCTATCTAGATGGCAGCTCATTTCCTCGTAGAATGTTATTAAATTGGTCTAACAAGAATGACATTTCATAAATCCATGATGATTACTACTAATGAGGCTGTTTTCATCAGCAATTTCTTGGATATTTCAACATAAAAAGTCAGTGCTTAATGGTAAAACAAGATAGCCGCATTCAAATAGGAGTAGATAAATTACACCCTCCAAAAATGTACAAAATATAAAAATGCAGTGCTAATGATCAAACATACAGAGTGTCACACCAGTGCAAATAATATTATGTGTCCACATACTACACTAACCCAGCTTGTAATGCTAAATTAAATAACACACCTCAGGAAGTACCCCCATGGTTAACAGAAGATAGATTTAGAACTAAACTAGAGAAACTTAACATAAATAGATCACCGGGACCGGATAGCTTGCACCCAAGGGTTCTTAACCACTTCCATACAGAGCAGATACACGCCCTTCCTGCCCAGACCAATTTTCAGCTTTCGGCGCTCTCACACTTTGAATGATAATTACTGAGTCATACAACGCTATACCCAATCACATTTTTTATCATTTTTTTCACACAAATAGAGCTTTCTTTTGGTAGTCTTTGATAAAGAAAAAGGGAATGACCCCCTAGAAGGGTGGGACTTTAAAGGTAACTAATAAGGATCTTTCGAAAAAGATAGAATTAATTAAAATATTTAACAATTTATTGAAAAAAATGTGAATGTAAGGGATCAATCAAACAGTAATAATACATTCAATGTACAATACAATACAGTTGCAGATGCATGACAGAGTCCAACGCGTTTCGAAATTTGTATAGTACCAAAATCTTCCTCAGGGAATCTGTATGTTTTCCTGGAAAGCATAATCATATGCCAAAAATGAATCCAAGAGAACAAAAGCAAAATACAAAAACATACATTAGTGTGTTACATCAATCATATCAAAGTTTTTGCATATGCGACAACATGTTGTTCCATCTCAAGAGGTAATATATCAAGGGGGAAGAGAGAGGGGGGAAGGGGGAGGGGGGGAAGGAAGAGGGGGTGGGGGAAAGGGAAAGGGAAAAGAGAGGATGGTGGGGGAGGGGGGGTTGTACACATACCGGCAAATGTCCGGAGCCGCTCATATTGTCCACGGGGAGATATGTAGGGGTCCCGCAGGGTGGGAGCTAGAATCCGGTATTTGTATTATTTTTGTTTTTATATCCTCTATAGCCTGTAAATAATAATGCAGTGTCAGAAAAATTCACTCCAAGGATGAATTTCCTTAAGTATATGATTACGGATCACTTCACCTGTTATAATGATCCAAAAGGGGGATAGGTGTGTAAAAATACGGAAGAAAGGAATCCTTCAAGTGACGGAGAGGATTCCAGTCACCTTTGGTTATCCTAAACTAGAGGTGCCTATTAGGACTTAATAGATGGTGACCCCTAAAAACGAAAAAAAGGGGGGGAAAAAACATAGAACGAGGAAGTACTGGAGAGCAAAGAGCTCAAAATATAGATTATCCACAGTTGGAATTATTTTGTTATTTGGGGTATCTTACCTCCGTGTAGATAAAGAGTAAATAACAGCCAAATCCAATGCCACTTCAGCAGATGAAGTATCTACTTGGGGGTGTGCTTTTTGTCCCAGAGTGGTTCAATATAGATATTGGTATTATGCTTGTGTCTAAAATATAAAAAGTTTTATATTGCATCTATCTGGTTACCTATCCAGGATATTGTATATGGCAGGAGTGTCCCCAATAAAAGTATAAATATAAATACCGTAGGATGAAATGAGGTGGCAGACACCCAATGACAATGTCTTCCAAGCGGGGACGGATGAAAACCCCCACGGCTGATAGTACAGCTAGTGGGGTTCGCCCATAGATCTGAAGGAGTAAATGTGTATAAGGTATAAGATAGGGTTCACCTTGGTAAAAGTACCCAAAGCATTCCAACGATCAAAAATTCCCCAAAAAAGATTACTTACTCAGCTGTAGGGAGGGTTGGAGGAACGACAATTCTGTCCTATCACGGAGAGATCACTCACCGGACTGATTCTCGGCGTTCCCTTAAGTATCATAACGAGGCCCGTGATTTGCCGATAGGCATCGCGAGGTTTAGAGTGATGTCGTCATTTCCGTCTGTTTAATCTCGAGTAAAATACCGCGAGTCTAGGACGGTGACATCACATCCGGTTTGGGCGTATAATCCAGCACTTCACGGGACGTAGCCGCGGTGATGGACTTCCGCCCTCACTTACAGAAGGGGCAAGATAGTAATACCCACCCTTGATTCTAATAATTGGTACATCTTGATGCAAAATAGGACAATAAAGTGTTTTGACAAAGTGTGATTCCAACCATAAATATGTCGGAGTCATAATAATAAAAATTATACGAAAGTTTCAAGAGATGCCAATTTCTCATTATGGATACTTGGCCTAGTAGATACAGAAGGGGAAATCTTATCAGATATCGCCCCGGCACGGGTGGTGGCGTTTAACCCTCGGATGGTCGGGGGTTCAAGCATGGAATTCCCACAAAGATTGTAGGAAATTAATCCAGCTATATAACGCATATGCTCTCCAGATAAAAAATGGGACATCCAAAATGGGACATCCAAAATCAATTTTGGGTCCCAGGGAGAGTAGTCTCACCCGTGCCGGGCTCCCCAGCTGCGGGATATCTCTCCAAAAAACAAATATGGAAACATGAGATCACATGATTATGACATCCAGACTGCCGGGAAGTGGACCCACTAGGAGAAGGGAAGGGAAAAAGGGAGGGAGGGGGGAGGGAGGGTTTTAGATTGAAGTGGAAGGATAATTACCTGATTGGATGTTTTTGGAGAAACAGATGTTCGTCGCATCATGCAATTACATGACTGGAGTTGCAAAATATAATATAACAATTAAATACATAAATATATCAAAATAAATATAAAGAGGCCACTAAGAGATATGCATTTAGCCAAGATGAAGCTAAATGCAAACAACATTCATCCTCAGAGTGCTTAGGTCAGAGTCCTCCAGGGGGATAAGGAATAGGAGGAGGAGACGCCAAAGATAGCTCTGAATTTATCAGAGGGAGCATTGAAAGCATATAGAGCAGACAAAATAGAGGGAAAAATAGGGGGAGGGGGGGGGAGAGAAAGGGAAAAGGGGGGGGGAAAGGGGGGAAGGGGGAGGAGGGGTTGTTTGGAAAGGAGGGGAAGCAAGTGAAAAAGAGACAAGAAGGATGAAAGATGAAGGGGAGTCGATCCTAGATCTCAAAACAAAAGGGGGAAGGGCTACTCAAAGGGAAGATCCTTAATCTGTCTTTCCTGAGACGAATCCCTCCAAGAAAGGTCTGTAGCTAGCTGTTTCATTCAGGCCAGGGGGGGTCGTTGCCCCAAGTCTCGCAATCCAGCGCATTTCATGCTGGAGAAGCTGCTTGTTCCAATCGCCCCCCCTGGCCGGAATGTGTACCCTTTCAAGGGCGTAAAATGTAACTTTGGGGGTCCTGTATCTGTGCGCGAAGGCCATGTGTCGGCCCAGTGGTAAATAGAGATTGCCAATGTCGAGGCTTTGCATGTGTTTGCTAATGCGTTTCCCAAGTTCTTGTTTGGTTTTACCAACATAAAAGGCCTTGCATTCACACCGCATCAGATACACGACCCCCCTAGTTTTACAATTAACGAAGTGTTTCGAATGATGTAATTCACTATTGGGGAGCTTGGTGCTTTTACAGCGGACTATCACCTTACATTGGTCACAATTGCCGCAGGGAAATGTCCCTTTGTCGCGACAAGGGTCTCCTCTCTCTGCCCCCTTATATTCACTTTGGACTAGATCGTCCATCATGGAGGTGGCTCTTCTGTATGTGATAGCAGGGGAAGGAGTTACTATCTGTTCAAGGATAGGATCTTCCCTCAATATTGCCCAATGCTTTTTGAGAATTCCATGAATTTCAGTATGTTCATTAGAGTAGTCAAGAATAATTCTAGGTGGGTTCTTTATAGGTGCCCTTTCCCTTTTGGAGGTTTTGAAAAGTAGATCCTGTCTCTTCATAGTTTGTACCCTATTGAAGTTTTTTCTAAGACACGTCTTAGAATATCCTCTTTCGAGGAGTCTCTGTGTAAGTTCCCCTGCCTTTTCCCTAAAGTCCCTTTCTAGGGAGCAATTTCTCTTAATTCGTAAATATTGCGAAAATGGGATTGATCTCTTGAGTGGCTCAGGATAAAAACTAGCTGCATGCAGCAAGGTATTCCCTGCTGTGGACTTCCTAAATAGGGTTGTTGATATATGGCCTTCGTCACTTTTATGAATAGTGATATCCAGGAAGTCCACAGATTTTGGGTCATGGTGCATGGTAAAATATAAATTCATATCATTTTGGTTTAATTTTATGAGCCATTCCTCAAGGAGTTCCACCGGACCGTCCCATACCAGGAAAATATCGTCGATGTACCTCTGCCACATGACTACGTGGCAGAAGTACATCGACAAGTCTTCACTGGTGATAATATTATGTTCCCATTCCCCCAGGTACAGGTTAGCATAGGATGGGGCACAGCAAGTCCCCATCGCTACTCCCTGTACCTGGAGGTAATGGGAACCCTGAAAAGAAAACACGTTATGCTCCAAGATAAATCTCAGAACTTCCAAAATAAACATATTGTACCTTAGTTCCTGAGGGCCTCGCTGTTTCAGAATCTTGGTTATAGCAAGAAGACCTTTCTCATGTGGTATGGAGTTGTATAGACACTCCGCGTCTATAGTTGCAAGTAGAGCATTGGGTGGAATGGTCACACCTTCTAAAATTTGAAGCATGTGAATAGTATCCTTGGTATAGGAGGTTAGGTCAGTAACATGAGGTCTTAAGTGGGCATCCACTACCCGGCTCGCTGTTTCGGTGATACTGCCATTCCCCGAAACTATGGGACGGCCCGGTGGATTCCTGAGATCTTTGTGGATCTTAGGTAAACAATAGAAAGTGGGAATAAGAGGATATGGTGTCCTCATGTATTCCCACAATTCAATTGTAATTGTGCCCGTTTCCCTGGCTCCATCAATGATGGTATAGTATTCATTATTGAATGTTAAAATTGTTTGGGCTGATATTTTTCGATAACATGTTGTGTTGTTCAAAAGTTGGAAACACATTTTTTCATAGTCTGCATTGTCCTGAAGGACAATGTTCCCTCCTTTATCACTGGGTTTAATAGTGATATTATTGTTTTTTTGGAGGGTTTTTAAAGCTTCACGTTGATCGGGGAGGAGGTTATCTTTGGTAGATTGGATATTGAGTTTATCAATATCTTTCGAGACTTGCCTAACAAAAAGGGCTATTGTTGGATTTTGATTAAGTTGTGGAAACTTTGGAGATTTTCTCTTAAAGCGTTTATGGGTAACTTTTTCTTTACTCTGTATAGGTGTGGATTCTTCATCTGAGGAGCTATTTAGATTTTCCCAGATTTCTTCATTGTCATAACCACTTTCCTGTAAGAGTAAATTCAAGTCCCGAAGGGCTCGATATTCCGCTGCTTTTAATTGTGTATCGGGTTTTTGCGCTTTATCAGACTGTTTAAAATATTTACTTTTGAAAAAAATTTCCCTTGCAAATAGATTTATGTCTTTGATGACACTAAACCTGTCAATGGATTGGCTAGGGCAAAAGGATAATCCCAGTCTAAGTATTTCCTCCTCCCCTTTGGTGAGATTGTGAGATGATAAATTAATAATGGTTAGTCCGTTTTCTCGGCCAACCGGACTGCAAAGGAGTCCATGCTGACTTGCGTTTTGACTGCTTGTCGCGTGTGAGGTCTTCCTAAAAAATGACCCTTACTATTTGATTTAGTTGTTGTTGTCCCTTGGTTCTCGATGGAACCGCCCATAGCTTCACTGGCAGTGCCCTCATTATTATTAGGTGTGGAGGTTGGTCCCTGTGAGGTATTGGGTTTTTTCTTTTTAGTTTTGTCCTTATTTTTCCCCCATTGTGGGTATTCGCCTTTCGGGCGTCCCCGTTGGTTGGTTTGGGATGAGTTGGAGGCAGAGGAGTCAGAGGAATAGTTATCATTCCTATTGTATTCACTCCTTCGTCTCATATTGCGTTGCCCTTGGTTCCATCTGTATGCTTTACCTTCATTGAAGGCTATTCTATCCCTCCAGTATTTTTTCTCTTTTCTTTGTAATATTATTTTGTTATAATCTTCAAGGTATGTTTTTAATTTACTCTCTTGTTCTGTGTATAGAGGGGAGGTTTTTAATGGGGCTAGTTGTTTATTGATAGCAGAAACTTCTGTCTCAATAAGTTTTAATTGTTTGAGATATTCAGTTTGAAGGAGAATCATAAGATTCTTGGAGCATTCGTTAAGAATTCTCTCCCAATCCTGTTTGAGTTCTGTCGAGATATTTTCAAGGGTAGGGAAGATCTGAATCCTTAATCCTAAAGGATTCAGACCTTCTTTCACATATTTGTCAAAGGATTTTATATGCCAGTGTAATGCTGACTTTTTTTCTAAGAAGCGTTTTAAAGTGGAGAACAAAGTGAAAATGTCCGATTCTATCTGCTCTTTTTGTTGGAATTGGCTTTCAATGTCAGACATCAATTCCTCCCAGCCATCTCCCTGGAAGCCTCCCATTCTGGGATGTCTACAATAAACAGGTTATATAGATAGCCTGTAGTGAGGTTTGTAGAGGAAAATAATGGTAAAAGACCCTTTCCTCCGTTAAAAAACCTTTTTTTTAGGAAATTAAATCATTAATCTCTAATAGTGGGTTCTTTTGGTAGTCTTTAACCACCTCCCACCCGGGCCATTGTAGATATACGGCCGGGCGGGAGTCTCGTCCTTCTGAATGGACGTTCCGGAACGTCCTTCAGAAGGAGAGAGATTGCGCCGCCGCGGGCGCGTGCAGCGGCGCAATCTCAATGTGCCTGTGTCCCTAGGACACAGAGCAACAAGACTCGGCAGGAGGGCCCTGTGATTGGCCCTCCTGATCACATGACGGCTGTGTCCAATCACAGCCGTCATGTAATGTCAATAAAGCCATTGTAACGGCTTCGATCTCTTCTCCTCCTGACAGATCCTGTCAGTGAGGAGAAGAGCAGAGGATCGATTCTGCAGCCGGGGTGATCAGTGAGTATTTCTGATTACTCACTGATCACAGGGGGGGGTCTGTGCTGGTAATCAGATGATTGATTACCAGTGCAGCCCTGGGGGGAGGGGGTGCCACTAGAGCCACCAGGGATGCCCACCCATGACCACCAGGGATGCCCACCATGGCCACCAGGGATGGCAAACAGGGCTCAGAGAGCCTGCCAGTGGTGCCCCCTATCAGTGCTGCCCACCAATGCCATCTATCAGTGCTGCCCACCAGTGCCCGTTATTGCCATCTATCAGTGCTGCCCACCAGTGCCAATTATTGCCCACCAGTGCTGCCAATCAGTGCCCATCAGTGCCCCCCATCAGTGCCGATCAGTGCCGCCTATCAGTGCCCATCAGTGCCCATCAGTGCCGCCGATCAGTCCCCATCAGTGCTGCCTATCAGTGCCCATCAGCGCTGCCTATCAGTGCCCACCAATGCTGCATATCAGTGCTATCTATCAGTGCCACATATCAGTGCCCATCAGTGCTGCATATCAGTGCTACCTATCAGTGCCCATCAGTGCTGCATATCAGTGCCACCCCATCAGTGCCTCCTCATCAGTGCCTGTCAGTGCGGCGTCATCAGTGCTCATCACTGCAGGAAAAAATGTATCCATTTACAAAATTTTATAACCTAAACAAAAAAACTTTTTTTTTTTCAAACTTTTCGGTCTTTTTTTATTTGTGCACCAAAAAAGAAAAAACCTGGCGGTGATCAAATACCACCAAAGGAAAGCTCTATTTGTGGGGAAAAAATGACACAAATTTGGTTTAGGTACAGTGTTGCATGACCGCGCAATTGTCATTCAAAATGCAACAGCGCTAAAAGCTGAAAATTGGTCTGGGAAGGAAGGGGGTTTAAGTGCCCAGTATTGAGGTGGTTAATCACCAGAGGTTTTTTATTTTTTGCAATATAAGTGAAAAAAGAGTGAAAATTTTGAAAAACAAAACAAAACACATTTTGTTTTAGTTTCTATTATAACATTTTGCAAATAAGTTATTTTTTTTCATAAATTCGGGCCAAAATGTATACTTCTACATATCTTTGGTAAAAATAACCCAAATTAGTGGTTATTATTTAGTCTGTGTGAAAGTTATAGAGTCTACAAGCTATGGTGCCAATCATTGAAAATTGATCACACCTGATGTACCGACGGCCTATCTCATTTCTTGAGGCCCTGAAATGTCAGGACAGTACAAATACCCCCAAAATTACCCCTTTTTGGAAAGTAGACATTCCAGGGTATTTAGTAAAAGGAATGGCAAGTTTTTTGAAGTTGTAATTTTTTCCCACAATTCTTGGGAAAATAAAGAAATCATTTTTATTTATTTTTTTTTTTACACAAAATTGTCATAACAACAAGTTATTTTTCACACACAGTATATGCATACTTGCAATTACACCCCAAAATACATTCTGCTACTCCTTCTGAGTATGGCGATACAACATGTGTGAGGCTTTTACACATCCTGGCCACATACAGAGGCCCAACATGCAAGGAGCACTGTCAGGTGTTCTAGGAGCATAAATTACACATATAATTTCCTAATGACCTATCACAATTTTGAAGGTCCTGGAGCACCAGGACAAGGGAATTACCCACAAAATTACTCCATTTTGGAAAACAAACACCCCAATGTATATTCTATGAGGCATAATGAGTCTTTTGAACATGTCATTTTTTCCACAAGTTTTTGGAAAATGTGGAAAAAAAAATGAAAACACATTTTTTTTTACACAAAGTTGTCAATTTATAAGATACAGTGCCTTGTGAAAGTATTCGGCCCACTTGAACTTTTCGACCTTTTGCCAAATTCAAGGTTTCAAACATAAAGATATAAAACTGTATTTTTTTGTGAAGAATCAACAACAAGTGGGACACAATCATGAAGTGGAATGAAATTTATTGGATATTTCAAACTTTTTTAACAAATAAAAAACTGAAAAATTGGGCATGCAAAATTATTCAGGCCCTTTACTTTCAGTGCAGCAAACTCTCTCCAGAAGTTCAGTGAGGATCTCTGAATGATCCAATGTTGACCTAAATGGCTAATGATGATAAATAGAATCCACCTGTGTGTAATCAAGTCTCCGTATAAATGCGCCTGCACTGTGATAGTCTCAGAGGTCAGTTTAAAGCGCAGAGAGCATCATGCAGAACAAGGAACACACCAGGCAGGTCTGAGATACTGTTGTGGAGAAGTTTAAAGCTGGATTTGGATACAAAAAGATTTCCCAAGCTTTAAACATCCCAAGGAGCACTGTGCAAGCGATAATATTGAAATGGACCCCTGCAAATCTACCAAGACCTGGCCGTCCCTCTAAACTTTCAGCTCATACAAGGAGAAGACTGAGGAGAAGAAGGAGAAGACTGATCAGAGATGCAGCCAAGAGGCCCATGATCACTCTGGATGAACTGCAGAGATCTACAGCTGAGGTGGAAGACTCTGTCCATAGGACAACAATCAGTCGTATACTGCACAAATCTGGCCTTTATGGAAGAGTGGCAAGAAGAAAGCCATTTCTTAAAGATATCCATAAAAAGTGTCATTTAACGTTTGCCACAAGCCACCTGGAAGACACACCAAACATGTGGAAGAAGGTGCTCTGGTCAGAAGAAACAAAAATCAAACTTTTTGGCAACAATGCAAAATGTTATGTTTGGCGTAAAAGCAACACAGCTCATCTCCCTGAACACACCATCCCCACTGTCAAACATGGTGGTGACAGCATCATGGTTTGGGCCTGCTTTTCTTCAGCAGGGACAGGGAAGATGGTTGAAATTGATGGGAATATGGATGGAGCCAAATACAGGACCATTCTGGAAGAAAACCTGATGGAGTCTGCAAAAGACCTGAGACTGGGACAGAGATTTGTCTTCCAACAAGACAATGATCCAAAACATGAAGCAAAATCTACAATGGAATGGTTCACAAATAAACATATCCAGGTGTTAGAATGGCCAAGTCAAAGTCCAGACCTGAATCCAATCGAGAATCTGTGAAAAGAACTGAAAACTGCTGTTCACAAACGCTCTCCATCCAACCTCACTGAACTCGAGCTGTTTTGCAAGCAGGAATGGGCAAAAATGTCAGTTTCTCGATGTGAAAAACTGATAGAGACATACCCCAAGCGACTTACAGCTGTAATTGCAGCAAAAGGTGGCGCTACAAAGTATTAACTTAAGGGGGCTGAATAATTTTGCACACCCAATTTTTCAGTTTTTTATTTGTTAAAATGTTTGAAATATCCAATAAATTTCATTTCACTTCATGATTGTGTCCCACTTGTTGTTGATTCTTCACAAAAAATTACAGTTTTATAACTTTATGTTTGAAGCCTGAAATGTGGCAAAAGGTTGAAAAGTTCAAGGGGGCCGAATACTTTCGCAAGGCACTGTATTTCTAACACATAGCATGTACATAGCAAAAATGACACCACAAAATACATTCTTCTACTCCTCCTGAGTATGGCGATACCACATATGTGGGACTTTGTCACAGCATAGCCACATACAGAGGCCCAACATGCAAGGAGCACCGTCAGGTGTTCTAGGGGCATAAATTACACATCTAATTTCATTACAACCAATCACACTTTTGAAGGCCCTGGAACACCAGGACAATGGAAACCCCCACAAAATGATCCCATTTTGGAAAGCAAACACCCCAACACATAATCTAGGAGGCATGGGCTGCAGATAGGTACTCGGGTACTCTGATGGGCTGCAGACAGGTACTCGGGTACACTGATTGGCTTCAGAAAGGTACTTGGGTACTCTGATGAGCTTCAGAGAGGTACTTGGGTATGCTTATGGGCTAGAGACAGGTATTCGGGTAATCTGATGGAGTGCAGATAGGTGCTCGGGCACTCTGGGCTGGAGACAGGTACTCGGGTACTCTGATGACAGGTACTCTGGTACTCCGATGACAGGTACTCAAAGTACCTGAGTACCTGTCATCAGAGTACCCAAGTACCTGTCATCAGAGTACCCGTGTACCTGTCACCAGCCCATCAGAGTACCCGAGTACCTGTCATCAGAGTACCTGATGGGCTGGCAACAGGTACTCAGGTACACCGATGACAGGTACTCGGGTACTCCGATGACAGGTACTCAAAGTACCTAAGTACCTGTCATCAGAGTGCCCAAGTACCTGTCAACAGAGTACCCAAGTACCTGTCATCAGAGTACCCGAATGCCTGTCACCAGCCCATTAGAGTACCTGAGTACCTGTCTTTAGAGTACCTGATGGGCCGGTGACAGGTTCTTGGGTACTTTGATGGGCTGGTGACAGGTACTTTGATGGGCTAGTGACAAGTCCTCTTTATTGGGGGGGCAATCAGTGTGTTTAGGTGTGCACTGTAATCGGTAACTAGCTGTTACCATAATCTCCTCCTCACACAGGATCAGTGTGTGAGGAGGAGAACACAGTGACAGCTAGTTACCGTGTTCTCTGTTGACATTCTGTGACCGGCTGTGATTGACAGCTGGTCATGTGGTAAAAAGCCAATTTCATTGGCTCTTTACCTAGATCGGGGATGGGCTCTGTCCCAGGGATGAGCTTCGTCTCCGATCACCGTGCTGATGAGAGAACGAGCGGCTCTCGCTGGAGCCGCTCATGTGATCGGCTGTGATGGACACAGCCGATCACGTGGTAAACAGCCAATTTCATGGGCTGCTTACCTTGATCGGGGATTGGCTCAGTCCGAGGGACGAGCCTCATCCCTGATCAGCGTGCAGTAGCGGTGAGAGCCCTTCCTGCCGGCGCCATATTACTATGGCCTGGTATGGAAGTGGTTAAAGAGCTCAGCCAGGTGATAGCCAGACCATTATTCTTGCTCTTTAAGGATAGTCTACAGACGGGTATAGTGCCAGCTGATCTGGAAAAAAAAAACAACTTGGTACCAATATTTAAAAAAGGGCCGAGATATATCCCGGGTAACTATAGGCCGGTCAACCTAACATCAGTAGTCTGCAAGATTTTGGAGGGGATGTTAAGAGACTACATACAAGACTTTAGTAATGAGAACGGTATTATTAGTAGTAATCAGCATGGATTCATGAAAAATCGTTCTTGCCAGACCAATCTATTAACCTTCTACGATGAAGTGAGTTGTCATCTAGACAAAGGAAAGCCTGTGGATGTGGTGTATCTGGACTTTGCAAAGGCATTTGACACAGTTCCCCACAAACGCTTACTGTACAAACTAAGGTGCATAGGCATGGACCATAGGGTGAGTACCTGGATAGAGAACTGGCTCCAGGGGAGAGTCCAGAGGGTGGTGATAAATAGGGAGTACTCAGATTGGGCGGGAGTGGAAAGTGGGGTCCCCCAAGGATCTGTCCTGGGACCAATCCTGTTTAATTTATGCATAAATGATCTGGAGGAGAGGATATCCATCACAATCTCAGTATTTGTGGAAGATACTAAACTAAGCATTCCAATTTCTTCGATGCAGGATGTGGAAACCTTACAAGCAGACCTGATCAAAATAATGGGGTCGGCAACTACATGGCAGATGAGGTTTAATGTTGAAAAGTGTAAAGTAATGCACTTGTGCGTCAGAAACACAAGAGCAAGCTACTCACTAGGGGGGAACCTCTGGGTGAATCTAGGATGGAAAAGGACCTGGGGGTCCTAGTGGACAACAGGCTTGGCAGTGGCATCTGTAAAACACAAAGTCCAAAAATATCAGTGGAAAAAATACAGTGAACCATTCCTTCATCAAAGAGTCTCCACAGTGCTGTGCCTCCACCAATAGTAGAAATGCACTGTCATCAAATTAGGTTGCTGTCTATGTAATAGAACAGCTAAATATGCTTAATGATGTGACTCCTTCTTGGGATATAATGCTCTATTCCTTCAGTGTCCATTATGGGTAGCAAGGTGTATCTCTCTCCAAATATATAGGTCATAAATATCATGACATCCAATTCAAATGACCAACAAAGGAAAAAAGTAATCTTCATTGTGCAGTATTTATTGGTGAATCATGGACAAAATATATAAAAAACATGTAAAAACAACTAAAAAGTTTTGATATAAACCATATAAAAACAAACTGATAAGAGTGGTGGCAGGGCCTTAGGAAAATAACCACAATCTACAGCTGTTTTGGAGGATCGAGCATTCTCAGGTGCTTGTAAGTGGTTATTATACAGACGTTTTCTCCAGACACTGTTTATCTTTTTTTGTGAGTAGCAGTATGTATGTTGTGGTGTGGCTTCCCTTTTTGTTTTTAAATTTGGTATTTTTGCTCTACCCATAATATGGATAGGGCGTGTTTTGATTTGCTGTTTTTTTTATTGTTTTGTTATGTGTAAACTTATGCCTATGCATATTTTCTTTATTTGTATATATTTTGCTTTTCAGTCTTCCAGAGATTCCAGATCCCCAATAAATTTAATAGGCCACCTCGGCATCAGGGGCTTGACAGCGGCTGCTAATCCAGGACTGGTTCCTATTGAGAAATGTCAGCCGGTTAATGGAGTCTGTGGACAGACTCACTCTTTTATCTGTCACAAAGCCTCCTGGTGCAGCATTGAATGCCCATTAGGAAAGCATGCTGGATGCAGGGCAGCCCAGCAGCTCAATTTCATACTGGGCAAATTCTGCCAGTGGTCTATTCTCATGACCCAGTAACCTAGTGGATCGTCTACTAGAAAGCTGTTTTCACCCCTAGATATTCTTCCCCAATATGATGCCAATGCGGCCAATAGGATCTTGAAGCTGACAGCCCTAGATGCTAAGGACTAATTTTTTTTTTTTAAATGCATCACTTAGGCGGCCCCCTACTTCACCGCTCCTCCTTTGACCAACAGAAGCATCAAAAAACACCTTTTCCATTAGACTGTAACCTACCAGAGTCTGTAAAGGTGTTACATATACTCCTATTTGAGGGGTCTTTAAGATATTTTTATTCTGTGCTCCCTCTGAGAGGGCAGGATGGGTTCAGAGGCTTTCCCATTGTAGCAGTGGTCAAGGAGGGTTGCCAACCAATAATGATCCTTCTCCTTGATGCCATTAATTCTTGGGTCCTTTCACAGGCTTTGAAGAATAAGGGAGCCCATGCACAGCAAGTTTGTGGTGGCATGAGAATCAGAGCCCCTGGGGTCACTGAGGATTACACTATCTGGAACTGCCTCCTCCCAGCCACATACTACTCCCAATGTTTCTGGAGACTGAAACCCATCTCTTAAAGATTGACATATGTCATCCTCTGCTTCAAAGCCTCCACAACTGTCATAATCCTCTTCCTCCTTCTCCTCTTGTGTGTTCTGGGACCTTGCAAGAATGGTATCTTCATAAAGCAGGCATTGAGAGAAAAGTAAGTCCTCCTCTTCCTCCTGCTTCTCTGCTTCGAGTGCCCTGTCCATAATGCCATGCAGAGTATGCTCTAGCAGGAACACAAGAGTGATAGTGTCACTGATGCATACATTGTCATTGCTCACCATCCTTGTCACCTCCTCAAATGGGGACAGTACAGTGCATGCATCCTCTATCATGGGGAAACATGAATGCCAATTTGTTGTTTATCAGTGTTGTGTTATCCCCTCTCTGTAGGCTCATGTTACTCCCTTCCTCAGAACCAACATCAGGATCAAGTAATGGCTGTGCATACTCAAGAAGGAAGTGGCTAACACTGTGTTAAAAACAATTCAGCTGACTCCTCCGTGCATGATGGTGGGGGTATGGCAGAAGTAGCTGTGAACAAGGAGGCAGACTATGCCACTCTGGCAGCTGTTATGGACTGCAAACTAATGTCAGTTTGGATGATAGAGGATGAGGAGGATGAGGATGGTTTAGTAAGCCAGTCCACCACCTCCTCTGCATGCTGTGTCTGCACAGAATGGCCAACATCAGTAAAAAGAGACAAATGTGCCCTGCCTGAGGACAGACCACATCCACCTTTGCCTGTGGACACAGACACTGCTGGCCCCCTAATAATGGCACAGGAACCTCTGCCTCTCCTTATTGGCCTCCCAAAGGTGAAGGGGGGGGGGGTCTTATTACACCAATGTATTAAATAATAGGAAATGGATGATTGAATGCACTTTATTTAATGAAATGTGGTGTTTGGTGCATTATAAACCATGTACAATTGAGGACTAACGCTGAGACCAATGGAAAAACTAAACAAAAAAAAAAAAAATAATATATATATATATATATATATATATATATATATATATATATATATATATATATATATATATATATAATAACAAAAAAGGGGAAACATCAGTGGCATAGTAAGACGAACTGCAGCTGACAATTTAAAAAAGTGGGCAGGGGAACAATAATAAAAAAAGACGCAGCGACAAAAAAAAAAAATAAAAAAATTAAATGTGGTGTTTGGTGCTCTATAATCTGTGTGCAATTGGGGACTGCCGCTGCCACAAGTTGAAAAAATAAAAAAATTATTTGTTTCTGTTTTTGTATCTACTTGAATGTGGTTATTACCTTTAGATGTGAGAATGGTCTCCGCATACAATATATACTCTTTTATAAAACGTGTGTGTAGGTGCCTAAAAAGTCACTAATCTCAGCCAATTGCAAATTATTCTATATATGGGATGTGATAGTGAAAAGTGCAGCGCTAAAACAATAAGACAATAAAAACATCAATGGATAAATGAAAAGTCTATGAATGGCACGCAGTAGTCTTGTAAAAAAGAGGAGAAAACAGTCCAATAAGAAATCCCAATGAAAGTGCTCAGTGCTGATCAGTAAACAGGACACAAGTGCTTGTTCAGTGCAATCCTTCACCAGAGGTGCTAGCCTCTCACCTGTAGGCTGTGAAAAGACAGCCTTAAAAGTACACTCCCAGCAATGTGAAAATCCTGACCAGGACAGCAATCACAGAGGGCATCTCTCCTTTTTGTAAAGGTGTTCACAACGATCCCCATGTAATAGAAAGGGGGCAGACCATAGTGCAATATGTTTCAAACACCACAATTTATTAATAAAACAAATGGACAGCCTCTTACTTCAAGGTAATGCAAAAACGAGCAGTACAGCAATCCAGCTGATCTCCAGACAGAGCGGAACGCTCTGCTAACAGGGGCTACGAGTGATGTCACGATCTCCTCCCCCTTGCGCACGCGTATCGTCCGTGGGCGGGACTTCCTCAGCGTATGGGCGGAGGGGCGGACGTCACTCTTTTTATATGCATTCACTCCGCTCAATTCAGCGTCGCTGCTGGCATAGCAACGACGGAGGAAAACCAGGAAGTGCCCCAGGGCCCGCCCCACACAGGAAGCAGTACATTGACCCAGGAACATAAACAGAGTCCTCCATAAACACTGAGACAGCAACAAGGGCTAAAGGGCTAGTAACGCCCATTACTGTTCAAGAGCGGGGGGATATAGAATATCAGAACTAACATAAATATGGCAAAACATATATTAATAAAAATTACAGAAAAAACATATATTTGGGAAATAATGCCCCTAAATGTATGAATACATGAGGGGATCATGATAGGTCACTCGCAGCCCCTGTATACAAAAGAAAGCAGTAAAAAAAAAAAAAAAAAAAAAAACGCAGTACAAAAAAAAAAAAACAATATATAATCAAAAACATATAATAAAAACATCAAATGTAAATCCATAAATACAATAGTGTTCAAAGGTCAAAAAACATACATACAATGGGTATATAATAGAGTCCATATCATAAAAGCCCATATGTGTAAGGGACCTAAAATTCATATGTTGATAAAAAGTATTGATAAAAAACGAGGGTAAAAACGAAGTAAAACTACCGATCTGAGATAAAACAGTTGAGGTCGAAGTCCACATTTAGACCTCTGGGGACCCCGACTTTTGTCTCAAAGATCCAGTAAGATTCACGCTTACTTATTTGTCTAATAAAATTACCCCCCCCCCTCCAATGTTTCTTGACCTTTTCGATCCCCCAAAATTTCAAGTCCTTGGGATCTTTGTTGTGAAATTGTTTGAAGTGTTGGACAACATGATGGGCTTTCTTGCCCTTTCTTATACTACTCATATGTTCTCCAACACGGACTTGCAGCGCCCTAGTGGTTCTGCCCACATACTGGAGCCCACACTTGCACTCCAGCATGTAGACCACCCCTTGAACTGCTAATAAGAGACTTTTAAAAAACAGATTAGTGGGAGGATCTGGATTAGTCAATATAACTTATGCTTCACTATTAGCACAACTGAAGAAATGTATCTACTAAGAACCCTCTACTCTCTGGGGATATTTAGAATGCATTAAAGTGCCAGGCTGAAATTTGGAACTTTGCTTATGTAGTATTAGCACCACCAGTGCAATACCACCTCAATTCCTTCCCAATTTTAAAGCAGCAATTTTGGTATGGTGCAGATTTTAAAATACCCAATGGACCGAAACTCCCACTTCACCCCTTAAACTTTCAATCGCTAGCTTCCAATGCCTAATCCCCGGCATCCAGCATAATTGCTGGACCAAAAAATGCTTTTCTACATTTAGACCATTTATACATCAGGTAGAATATCAAACCTTTTTCTCAAATAAAACATCAGCTGGGTCTACCACGCACCTAATTCTATCGTTATCAACAAATTGTTTATTACCTTAATCACTTGCTGACAAGCCGCCGCAGTTATTCAGTGGCAGGTTCCCGTGAATCGCCGTACCTGTACAGCGGCCACTCGCCAGCGCGGAAGCCGATCCATGGGGCTGGAGGCCGCAATTTCTCTTCGCCCTCCCCCTCACCTTCTGAAACTAAAACGAAAACAGCAGAGGATTTTGAGCCCCTCCCACTAGAGCCCCTCTGCGTTGGAATAAGACCCCGGAAAACCATGTGACTGCTGTGAAAATATAATTAGAGATTATAATGCTGAAAAAAGAAAAAAAACTGCAACTAATATTGCCCCATAAAAGAGCTTACCATGGGAGTTTATAGTGGAGACTCTTTACAACCACTTTAACACTGCAGTGGGCTATGGAGTAATAGCAATAATTTTGGGAGGCTTTGAAATTAAACAACCACATAATGGAACAAGAGACTGCAAAAAAATGGAAAGGCCAATGATGACCCCTTTCCATGTTTAAGTAAAACCCCAATCCCCACCCCCTTTAGACAGAGATTGCTGATATCCTCCTCCCCATGCAGGCTGATCAGCTCTGGATTCAGACACTCATATTGGAGAAAATACTGATGAGTGACTTTACCCGGTCCTTTAGCAGTCGCTAAGTAAGTATCTGATGTAGAAAGAACATACACAAGTCCAGAGTAACTAGCCCAGAGCCACTAGCCAATCCAAATGCTGGAGGTCTTGTGGTCAGGCCTGTTAACCTGCTGTTGACAGTAACGAGTGGGGAAGCTGCAGCTTAGCAAGTAACAACCAGGAGTAGCTAGAAGGCTGTGACAGGCATAGAAGACAGCAAGTAACAACCCGGCGTTACTGGGAGGCTGTGACAGGCATTGGAGCATATCTCACACTACTAAAAATAAATTTCTTAAGGCTAATAGATTATCACACACCCACTCCATACTTCCATCAGCCAAGGATGACTTTCATTAAGACATAAAGGCTTTTCAGGAATCCATTCCCTTTGTGACATAAATATCTAAACAGGGCAGCAATATAATGCAAATCACTAGAGGGATATCTACAAATGTGTATATTTAATACAATAGTGGAATTTCTGTATATAAAATAGCAGTGTCACTATAGCCATAGGAACCCATGCAGCTATCATGGGACCTGCATTGTGTGTGAGTTGAAACTATGTAACGTAGAGGGCTTGGAATTTGGCAATGAGATCTAAGATGCTGAAAAAAGAGTGGTAATCTACTGAGAACAGTGTCGTTTTGGAAAATTTAGCATAAGGGTTAAAGCGTAACTCCACTTTTGTTGAGAAAAAAACCTCTGGGTGATCTTTGTACATTACAAGGATTTTAACAAATTTTGTTGCAGATTCCTACCTTTTGTTATTCTGAAGAAATCCCTGTTTGTTCCTCTGTTCCTCTGTGCTGAGTGGGTCAAATGGGAGGGGTTTCATATCTATCAGTTTTGGCAGCTGCAGGGCACTAATGAGGACAGCTGCTGGGCCTGCATCCCTTTAGATGTGTTCCTATTGGGAGTATCTCACCAAAAATTACATTTTTGTTGCAGGGGATGCCAGAAATCTGACTTGTATCTTAGTGCAGACTTCTGGGAAAATTGGTGAGCCAACCACAAAAAGGAGCAAATTATGTTTCTGGGGTGTGGTCAGAACACATTCTGTGTGCAGAACAGCTCTAGGTAGCCATATTGCATTGCATTTTCAGAAAATTACAACAGCTGCAGATTAAAAAGGAAAGGTCATTTTTAATAACATTTAAATACAATATGATTTGTGTCGCAATTGTATTCGCTATATTGTTTTTTTCTTTCATTGCCATTTTTTCCCCATGAAAGTGGAGTTACCATTTAAGTTCCTGCTCTTCTCTAACCACTTGTACTCACAGCACTGGTCCCTAGTAGTGAACTGACTTTGTTGACATCACTTTTAATACCTGTGCTTGAGTTAACATACTTTATATTAAGATTAATTATGATGGGGGGGCGGAGCCGGCTAGCGAGGTGAATGGCAGCTTGAGCCTGCAGCTCCTCGCCACGCAGACAGACCGGAGCAAACTACAACGGAGAGGGTCACTCCAAAGCACCGCAACTACACTCCGGACACCTGCGAGCACCTACCGGACATGTCCCACAAACGGAAAGATCGTGGAAAGCCGGGTAAGATGTTAAACTTCTTCACCCCGAATGTTAGGCCGCGCAGCCAACATGGCGCCGGCCCGCCACGCTCCTCACAGCCCCGGCACTTGTCTTCCCCGGACTCCAAAGACAGTGGGAACCCCTCGGGCACGCAAAACAAAGAGGTGGGCTACCTACCACAGTCTACCCCGACTTCACAGTCCAATAGCCCGGTGAAATCCAAACAAAAGACGGACCATGCCGTCGCAGCCCCATCACAAGGCATTACCATCAATGACACCCTGGAATTCCAGGAGACTATGGCAGCTTTACCTGCAGGGGACCAGCCTGTGATGGCCTCTATGTTAAGAGACATGATGCTTTCACTACGCTCTGCTATACATTCTGACATGCTGCAATTAATGTCTCAGTGCAACACTGCGGTGGTCGCTGTGACTGACAGAGTAACAAAAATTGAAGACAAGATGGGGGAGTTTGCCAATACATTCAACGATATGGTGGATGCACATAACGATCACGATGACGAAATAATATGGCTTAAGTCTAAGGTGGCAGACCTTGAGGATCGTTCCAGACGGAACAATATCAAAATAAGAGGCATACCCGAATCGGTTAAACCTCAAGACCTGTCTGACTACTTCACTTCTATTATGCAGGACTTATTACCGAATGTGACACCCAATGACCTGGCAATAGATAGGATCCACAGGCTACCAAAACCTAAACACATTCCTGATAAGTACCCCAGAGATGCTATTGTCAGGATCCATTTCTATACTGTGAAAGAGAGGGTCATGGCATGGATGAGGAAGGCCGTAGACCTCCCGGTCAGCGTGCAAGGCCTGTCATTTTATGCGGACCTATCCGCCCACACCATGAACAGGAGAAGGAACTTGTTGACAGTGACGAAACCCCTGAGAAACCATCATATCCAGTATCGCTGGAACTATCCGGCAACACTCCTAGTCACTAAGGGGGACAAGGAATTTAAAATAACAACCCTGGAATATGGCATTAACCTGCTCCGTCAGTGGGGTATACTGGACTCTGATGACTCAGACACGCAGCACCAATCTAGGGGTCCTGACTGTTCCCCGTCCACCTGACGGAGGAATTCTTCCTGCAAGTGTCTATATGCTTCATGTGGGAGTTGACCCTCCATTCACTAGATCGCCTAGTTTCAGATATCCGGCAGTTCTGTTCGGCTGCTTATAGTATCTTGTACTAATTGCCCCAAGTTAGCAGATTTTCATTCTGCCCAGATTTCCACCCGGATATCGTCAATTTTTACTTACAGGCGCCACCTGTTCCTAGCGCCTTGTGTTGTATGTGTTTTTCTTTTTTCTTTTGTTGTATCTTTTTCGCACTTTATTTTTGCTTTTTCTTTTGACTATTTTTTGACGCCTGTACCCTGCAGAGCTCACACCGCTTCATACCACCATGTCTTTCAAACTGACATCATTGAACGTTCGGGGTCTTAACAGTCCGTTTAAACGCCATATGCTGTACAGAGAACTTAACACACAAAAATGTGATGTCATGCTCATTCAGGAAACCCATTTCTGTGCCGCAACGCACCCCAAGCTTAAGTTCAAGCGATTCCCCCATGTTTACTATGCCAATGGCCCTAAGAAAAAAGGGGGAGTG
The DNA here is from genome assembly GCF_965119305.1 of Pelophylax lessonae. Taxonomy (NCBI): domain Eukaryota; kingdom Metazoa; phylum Chordata; class Amphibia; order Anura; family Ranidae; genus Pelophylax; species Pelophylax lessonae. The sequence goes on along the minus strand of NC_138776.1, from coordinate 121,565,885 downwards.
GCCATCCTCATTAAAGACTCTGTGGATTATAAGTACGTTTCGCACCACTCTGACCCTGAGGGCCGCTTCCTCTTGTTGAAATGTGAAATTAACAACGTCAAGTACTCCCTCCTCAACGTCTATGCCCCCAATGCTAACCAAAATTCTTTTTTGAAGAAGATGTGGAAAAACATTAAACCGGATCTTTCCGGATTTGTACTGCTGGGGGGAGACTTGAATTTAGTGGCCAATTGTCGCCAGGACATTTCCAGGGACCATCCAATGCACCCCCGCAGAGCGGACTTATCCAAATTTCTGATTGCCTCGGACCTACAGGACATCTGGAGATGTCATCACTCCTCGGAGAGGGACTTTTCCTTTTTTTCTAAAGTTCATTCCTCGTATTCCAGGATTGATATGATCCTCTCTGATAAGTTTTTGTTGCAAAAAGTAGTTGAATCTACCATAGGCCAAATCACTTGGTCGGACCACGCACCAGTTTCAGTGACTATAGGCCCTCAGGTCTGCTCCACGAGAGCCAACAGGTGGAAAAACGACATTACTATCTTTTGTGACCCAAGGACTTCCTCCGAGGTCCAAGTGGCCCTGGAGGAATTCTTCCGCAACAATGCTAATGGGGAAACTTGCCCATTTATGGTCTGGAACGCCCATAAGGCATTTATGCGAGGTTTCCTTATGTCTAAAAGCGCAGCTAAACGGAGGCAGAGGAGGCAGCAGTTGGAGGACATGTTACAAAAAATCCAACAGTTAGAATCCCTTAACAAGCTAAACCCGCTTCCACACATCACTGACCAGCTGACGCAGGCCCAAAATGAGTTGCGCTTACTGCTACTAGGACAGCATCAAACTCAAATCCGCAAGATGAAAGCTAACTTTTTTGCTCACGGAAACAAGGCTGGCAAACTTCTAGCCAACCATCTAAAAGACGAACGTACCCGACAACGCATCTCTAAACTGACTCACCATTCGACTGGACAGACCTTGACCAACCCCAAAGATATTGCGGACGCCTTCAGTCACTACTATGGCTCCCTTTATAATTTGAAAGACGATGTGTCCACTCCCCAACCGTCCCCGGAGGACATAGATAATTTTCTAGCGTCAGTCTCCCTGCCCAAACTGACTCCATCAGCATTATCAGACTTGAACCTCCCTATCTCCGCGGCGGAAATCTCCACCGCAATACTATCACTACCCTTAAAAAAAGCTCCTGGCCCTGATGGATTTTCATCAGAATACTATAGACAATTTGTACAGATTTTGGCCCCAAGGCTTCAGGATGTGTTCCACAGGGCTGCCTCGTCTGCCTCCTTTCCTCCAGAAATGTTGGAGGCTACTGTTATAACGCTTCCCAAACCGGGGAAACCCCCGGACTGTGCGAAGAATTTCAGACCCATATCATTATTGAACGTGGATCTGAAGGTCTACGCCAAAATTTTGGCTAACCGGCTAGCTGAGTTCCTGCCTGACCTTATTAACCAGGACCAGGTGGGTTTTATACTGGGCCGTCAGGCTACTGACGCTACAAGGCGCCTCCTGAATCTCATCCACCATGCCGAATCCACAAATACGCCCACAGTGTTCCTGTCCCTTGACGCCGAAAAGGCCTTTGACAGGATTCACTGGGGATATCTACATAAAGTTTTGCAACGTTTCGGCATGGGGGGTGAGATTTTGGACGCGATTATGGCTTTATATACTCAACCTTCAGCCTATGTCTACACAGAGGGTATGTTCTCTACGAAATTTGATATCACAAATGGGACCAGGCAAGGGTGTCCACTTTCCCCATTGGTCTTCGTTCTCCTGATGGAGCCTCTGGCGGAAAGGATTAGAAACCACCCGGGTATCAGGGGTCTAGACATCCAAGGTTTCCCAAATAAGATTTCATTGTTCGCGGACGATGTTATCCTATCCATGACAGCCCCAAAAACCTCCCTTGCTGCAGCTCAGGAAGTTCTTCAGGAATTTCACTCCATCTCATACTACAAAATCAATGACACTAAGTCACACATGCTAGGGGTGGGAATAGATGACGACACACGCACTGAGATTGAACAGTTAGTACCCTTCCAGTGGAGTCAGGGTCCTATTGATTACTTGGGCATCAAGCTGACAAGTAATACGAAGGATTTATTTAAGTATAACTTCAACCCATTTATGGACACCTTGACAGGTGACATCGACAGATATGGTAAACATTTCCTTTCATGGTCGGGTAGGAATGCGGCATTTAAAATGTTAACATTCCCGAAGCTCCTTTACCTTTTCAGGGCGCTTCCCATTAAGATTCCCCAAGCATTCTACCGCAAAGTGCAGTCCGTGGTCTCTGGGTTCCTGTGGGCCGGGAAAAAACCCCGCTGCTCTCATAAGCTTTTGATCAGACATCCCCTGGTGGGGGGCATGGGGGTTCCAGATATGAAGGACTATCATATGGCAGCTATCCTCACACAATCTCTACATTGGCTAAAACCAGATCAGGCTCCCAGCTGGACCAGGTTAGAAAAGTCGGTGGTGCCACAGGGGTCCTTGGCGGACTTGGTGCTCAGCATCCCTCTATCTAAACGTGCATTTTCTGTGGTACACCCGACTATAAATGCCACAATACAAGCCTGGCAGTATTTTTTTACCCATAATAACTCGGTAGGCCGCAGAGTGGATATCCCTGTCCCTCTGACGGCCCTCTCCTTCCTTTCCCCAAACCTGAAAGTAAACCACTGGCCATCTTTTGGCATACATACAATCCAAGACTTTTAAAATAATCAGGGTAGCTCCTCCTTTGCCACCAGGTGTGTGAGGTTCCCCTCGTTTGCCGGGGAGTTTCTCACGTTCTATAGGGTGACTCAATTGATATCTAGCCTAGAAGCGACTAGTATCTCCATGCCAGCACAGGTTCACTCCCTATGTTTTGGATCCAGCAAACAGCTCAAAGGCATAGGCACATTCTACACAGCTCTACAGGATAAAGGGTCATTTATCAAACACACCCATCATCTCAAATGGGAAAGCGAACTTAACCAGGAATTCACCACTAAGCAATGGCTAAACTCCTATAAGCTTACTCGAACACATACCAGATGCTCCAACTTCAGGGAAGGGCTTCAAAAACTACATCTCAGGTGGTACAAAACACCATACACTATTGCCAAGTATTCCCCAGAGACATCTAATTTATGTTGGAGAGGGTGCGGTCAGGTGGGCACCCTAATACATGTGATGTGGTCCTGTATCTCTCTGAGAAGTTTCTGGACCTCTGTATCAAAACTTATTGCTTCCATTACGGGAATCTTAAACAGAGTGACGGTTGAACAGGCCATCTTAGGTATTAATGTAGACAGGTATCCCCCCCAATTCAGGACTGTCGTCCAAAACATTCTTTTTGCTGCTAGATTGTCCATAGCACGCAAGTGGAAATGTGTAGATGTTCCCTCTCAGAGGGAGGTCATTCAACTTGTAGGAGAATCTTGTATCTACGAAAAAACCCTAGCCCTAACTGAACTTAAGGTAAAACAATTTCAGGCCAAATGGTCGATCTGGAATGATTATTTTCCCAAACATAGTTCAAGTTGAGCCCAATTATCTGTGGGTGATGGATTCGGGGGGGCCGGGGCGGAGGGTAGCTAGACCCGAACTGGGGGGTGGCAGCATGTTCCCTGGATGGGGCACCCTCCTAGAAATGTAAAATTTCCATTTACTAAATCAATGTAGAAATGGGTCATAAGCCCCTCCGCCTACTCCCCGCCCGATCAGGTCATTGTAGAAACATGTATTAAGATATTGGCTAACGAGGTTTGGTCACTAACTTACTGCCGATGAATGTATCCATTGGGAGGCTGTGGGCTTTACCCGTATGGTTATTAGATGGCACCATATCTTACCTGTTTGTTCAAAACATTGTATTTTCCTCTCTATTGTTTGCGTAGTTGTGATATGTACAAATGCTTTGTTACTTCGTACTTGTATGTATTTTGTGTTTTTTTTCTTTCTTATTTTCTGAAAACCAAATAAAAAGAATTAAAAAAAAAAAAAAAAAAAAGATTAATTATGATATTGTTAGAGACACTTCCAAGTGACACCTGGAGAGGTCTTTGGGGCTCCATCAAAATTCTTCTATGGGGCCAATGATTTTTAGTTACACCCCTAACAAAATGAATGTAAAAATATAAAATTTAAATCAAATACTGCTTTTGCTAAAAAAAAAAAAAAAAAAAAAAATACTCATTGTATGTGCACACTGAAAAGTATTATAGATTCTTTTTAAGAAGCTGTGTACATTAAATTGAACAAGGAAAGCCACTCTCTACTGTAGTACAGTAGTTGTTCACAGCCACAGAATGTATTTGGCTGTTGTGAAATTTGCTACTGCTTAAGTATTTAATGTGTTAAAGCAGTTTAAGAAAACTTACTCCAGCCATCATTATTCTTAAACTCTTCAGCCTTTCTAGCTAAGGTCAGATCATCAGTCCTGGCCTAATGAGCCTCCGGATTGGTACACTCATTCAAAAGGCACAACAATATGTTTGTGTTTCTATAATGACATCATTACTCAGAGCAGTGGGTAGATCTTCCTCTCCTGTAACAAGGCACATTGATGTTCAGCTACAGCACTTTTCTTCTTTTAACAGATACTTTAAATGTTGAGGGCATCTGCTTTTGCTTTTATTATCACCCTATTAGTTTACAGGAAATTACAATGTTAGAACTATGCAGACCTCCTAAAAAAAGGATATTTTGCCAACAATCCACTGGCACTAGTATTCTCTTACCAAATGCTGAGCATATTATGTCCTAACACACATATTTACTGCATGCTGTTTGACTGAAAAAATGGGCAGCATTAAAATATTCATTGTTCTAATTAAAATGCACCAAGCCTCCTGTGTGCTGAAAAATGTCATTGTATGCCTCTTTGGAATGTGACAGTTATTTAATTTCCACAACATTGGCACTCATTGAAGTGTTGATTATATCATCAACTACCTCTAGGACACAGCTCTAGAAGCTTTACCTTGTTTCTTTAACCAAGATCAAGCAGCCAGAGAAATGATGGTATCCATTATGTATCTCACCGTTTAAAAATGTGACTCAAGGTCTAATTTCTGTAAGGTGGCATGCTGTGACATTCAGCTAATGTAAGACACTGAAAGGATGTTCATTTATTGAACAGGGTTTTATTTGATGCACTTCTAAATTACAGATGTGTTTTACTGTTATTATTTCTCCTGTTTGGTTGAAAATATCACTAAAGGTAATTGTTGAATGTGGAGCAAAGTAGAAATGTTATTTATCCTTTTCTTTTAATGCTGTTAATTAAAGGAGAAGTACAGCCAAAGTTCATTTTGCACTCCTGTGATCCGTTTTCAGCAGAGCGCGGGGTAAAGTGCTGACATCACAGAGTCGGTCCAGGATTGGGCGTCATCACGACTGTGGAGTCGGTATCCGCCCACATGCCTGGGCCGACAGTGGCGACTCTAAGAACAATATATTGGGGGGCACATAAAATACCGCAATCAAAACTGGAGGGGGGCACTCATAATTTTCACCTCTATATCTTACCACTGAAAAAACTAAATAAGTATATATATATATATATATACAAGAGTAATGCAGTATGCAATGATACCTTTTTATTGTACTAACCTAACACTTAAAAGACAAGCTTTCAAGAGTTTTCCTTTCTTCCTCAGGTATTGCTTCAGACCTGAGAAAGAGGAAAACTCTCAAAAGCTTTACTTTATAGTTTAAAGCAATTTCAGCAAACAGTTTACGCACTGATAGCCCCTAGTATTGGTGCCAGTTTACGCAGTAATAGCCTAGCCCCTAGTATTGGTGCCAGTTTACGCAGCAATAACCCCTAGTATTGGTGCCAGTTCAAGAAGTAATAGCCCCTAGTATTGGTGCCAGTGTTATTGGTGCCAGTGTACGCAGTTATAATTCCTAGTATTGGTGCCAGTGTACGCAGTAATAACCCCTATTTTTGGTGCCAATTTACACAGTAATAAAGCCTAGTATTAGTGCCAGTTTATGCAGTAATAACCCCTAGTATAGGTGCCTAGTATTGGTGCCAGTTTATGCAGTAATAAAGCTTAGTATTGGTGCTAGTTTACGCAGTAATAACCCCTAGTATTAGTGCTAGTTTACGCAGTAATAAAGCCAAGTATTGGTGCCTAGTATTGGTGACAGTTTACGCAGCAATACATAAAGCCTAGTATTTGAGCCAGTTTATGCAGTAATAAAGCCTAGTATTGATGCCATGCTCTCAGAACAGAGGAGGTAGGGGAGAATAGCGAGACCTGCCAACCACAGTGATGAAAGTGTTAAAGCCAGCCGCGACAGTAGTGGCGGTCTTAACACTTTTATCAACTTCATGGGAGATCTTTATGATTTCCCCACGGGTCTCCTCATGCGCTACAGTATAGGGCACCTCTCCATCTGGGACTCCTTCCCTCTGCAACATACCGTGGCAAAACTAAGAGGGAAAGCTGCTACAGCTCACCTATTCATCCGGGACTTATGCCCCTACAGCTGGGATGCCCAACCTTTTGAGGAGTAAGGGCCACTTTAGCGACTTGGTAATTGGTCGCGGGCCACAATGAGCGGAGCGGGCAGATGACAGGTCTGTGTCCACTCAGCATATGCAGAGCAGACATGGACCCAGCCCACTCTACTCCATGAGCCCTTTGATCCAATCCTCCCAGACAGAAAGGGACGGATCCCAATTTTTATAAGTTGATCGGATTGGAGATAAGTGGTTGTAAATGGACACAAGTTTACATCTGCTGCTCTATAGAGGTGAATGGAGGATCCGATTGGGTCCACCTGAAAAACAGACGGACGGACCCGATTGGGCCGATCTTGTGAATGGGGCCTAAGGCCTTAACTGACCTCAATCCTCACTTCTTTCTAGGGGTTCCTGCAGGTATCACTGGCTGCTGCTGTCCCCAAGGGGGTATTGCTGCTGGTTGAAGGCTGTCCTCCAGGGCTGAGACTGCTGGTGTGTACTGCTGGCTGGTACTGCTGGTGGGTACTGCTGGCTGGTACTGCTTGTGGGTACTAATGTTGGGTACTGCTGGTGGGTACTTCTTGTGAGTACTGCTGGTGGGTACTGCTGGCTGGTACTGCTGGTGGGTACTGGTGGCTGGTACTGCTTGTGGGTACTGCTGGCTGGTACTGCTTGTGGGTACTAATGTTGGGTACTGCTGGTGGGTACTTCTTGTGAGTACTGCTGGTGGGTACTGCTGGCTGCTACTGCTGTCTTGTAATGCTGGTAGGTACTGCTGGCTAATATTGATTGTTGGTACTGCTGGCTGGTACTTGTTGGTGGGTACTGCTTGTGCGTACTGCTGGCTGGTACTGCTGGTGGGTACTGCTGTCTGGTACTGCTGGTGGGTCCTTCTGGCTTGTACTGCTAGCTGGTACTGCTGGTGGGTACTGCTGGCTGGTACTGCTGGTTGATGTGGATTTCAAAATCAAGGAGGAGAGAGTAGGTATAACCATGGAGTGGTTCGATTAGAAAATAGGTTTAATAACAGACTGAAGTTGGTTTAATAACAGACTGAAGTAGCAGAGGAGTGGAGGTGACCGGAAGGAAAATACAATAAATTTGTAAAGAGTTATGAGGGTGAAAGTAGTAAGTGTAATTACAATGTACGGGGTTACCATTAATGAGGGACTCGCGTACAAGAAGGCCACAAAAAGCTAGCAAAGGATCGCAAGAAGCTCCCCACATCATGAGAGTACACTTGCAATGAATAAATATAACTTGCAGTACAGGCAGTCCCCAGGTTACAAAAAAGCAGGGGCGGACTGGGCGGGGGGGTTTGGGGCAGGGAGGTAATTTCCCCCGGGGCCGAACTGATCCCCCCAGAAAAGGCAGCTGCAGCAGCAGCTTAGTTTAACTTACATAGTGACCCGCCCCCCCCAAGACCTGTTTGTTCCTCCACCTGCTATAGTCTGCGCTGTACTGGTTGCCAGGATCGCCAGCCACCTAGCGTCTAGCAACCAGTGATGCCACAGTCCCGAAGAGGAAAGCAAGGCCGAGGAGAGGACTGTCAAGGTCTTACCTTGCCTTCCTGTTGGCAGCCATCTTGGACATGTGCAGACTGCTGTCTCTTATAAACTCTGTTTCCATTATCACTTGCCTGCTGCCTGGGCATCGCTCAGTGATGATGTTGCACACCTGACTATATATATTACCTGATAGCTTGCAGTCCTTGCCCTTGTGCTTGTGCTTCAAGAAGCATCACTGCCAGCAGTCTTCTGTTCTCCATGTTTCTCCGCGAATGACCTGGCTTGGCTGAGGACTTTCCTGGCTCTCGACCCCGCATCAACAGATGACCCCTCATCCGATCCGGCAATGGCAGACTACCGGCTACTGGACTTGACCCCGGCTTGGATGACTACCCACTTCTAGACTCGATCCTGGCTTGGATGACTACCTGCTTCTGTACTTGACCCTGGCTGTTCCAGATTTTGCTCCTCACTCTTGCTGTGCATTTATTGTTGCTGCCCTAAGACAATTATTTATTTTACTTGCATTTTCATGTGGTCTGGGTTCCTGGCATCCTGACAAGGACCCAGCATGTAGAATGGAGGAAGATCTTCCTCGTACTCCTCTGCACCTATTACTGTCTGCTTGACTCCACCCACCTCCTCCCTCCATCTTCTACTATGCAGCCGCTGCGGAAGGCAACTGTCTGACTGTCACTGTGCCAGGAATCCAGGATCAAAGAGCAGAGCCAGAGCACCTCTCCAGAGTCGACCTGCTGCCTGAGGTGGGGTTGGGAGCAGAGCAGTGACAACATATGTGTCATTTTGAGCATTATATCCCTGTACTTAGCTACCCCCTGGCACTATTTACCTGTCCCATACCTGTTAATTAATGTCTATCTGCTCCTGGCACTATATACCTGTCCCATACCTGTATTTTACAGTCTGGGATGGTTATATAGTGCCAGGAGCAGCTAGACATCAATATACAGGTATGGGACAGGTATATAGTGTCAGGAGCAGCTAGACATCAATATACAGGCTGTATATTGATGTCTAGCTCCTCCTGGCAATATATACCTGGTTTATACCTTTAGGTTGAACCTAGCTATGCCTTGGCATTGTATACCTCTCCTATACCTGTATTTGATGACTAGCTGCCCCCTAGTATTGAGTATCTATTTCTACACCTGTGACTATACTTCTCCCACAATTCTTGCATTGCCCATATCTGTATCTGTACTTTAGAGGCAATGACTGAATGCCTCATGGCTTCTGCAGTGACATTTCCAAACAGACAGGTGAGACATAGAAAGAAGCGTCATAGGAGTTAATGTTATTGGGTCCCAGAGGTCCCATAGGGCTCCCCCTTGTATCATGGGAGCATGAGCTGGCAGCAGGGGAGGCGGTCACATGATGAGATTTTAGCCAGGGTTCATGCTGGGACTTGTAATAATTCCCTTTTGGGGATGTGACCCCCAAAAGTGAAGGACTACAGTTCTCATCATGAGCCCCTCAGGACTCAGGATGTGTCACACACCTCTGCTCCCCCAACAAGTTAGGGACTACAGGTCCCACTGCCCCAGCTTAAACCCATCAGACCTGAGGATTAGTCCCTACTAGCGAAGGACTAAAGGTCACAGCATGAACCTGTTAGATCTAGGGGGTCACATCCTTAGATCTCAGGGGTTCATCCTGGGACTTATAGTCCTTCACTTTTGGGGATGCAACACTCTAAAAGTGAAGGTCTACAGGTCCCAGCATGAACCCCTCAGAGCTGAGAAGGTGTCCCCCCTGCCTCTGCCCAACTAGTGAAGAACTACAAGTCCCAGCATGAACCCCCAAGATCTAAGGTCACACATTCCACATTCACCTCTGAGGGATCCATAAAGGGACTTGTCTACACTGTTTGCACTTTAGAAGGCCATGGTGGTACAAGTCCCCCAGGGGCACTGGAGGGCCATGTTGTCCTCCCCCCTCCTTTGTGATCATGGAAAACCTTTGAATGTTTTCCCCGATCCATCCCTTTGCCACCACCGGCTCTCGTCACCCTCTCTCTTCCTCTCCTTCTCTCCCCCTCTTTCTCTTCACTTTGCCACCACCGGCTCTCCTCGCCCTCTCTCTTCCTCTCCTTCTCTCCCCCTCTTTCTCTCTCTCTCTCCCTCTCTCTCTCTCTCTCACCCTCTCTCCCCCCTCCCCCTCTCTCTCTCCCTCGCTCTCTCTCCCGCTCTCTCTCCCGCTCTCTCATCCCCCCTCTCTTAACTTCTCAAAATGGTGTTTTTTGATTACCGAAGTTCGTTGATTTCAATGGGGTTCTGAAATCCGGGCTGAACTTTCGGGAAGTTCGGGTGTTCTGGTCGAACCAAACTTTTCAAAAGTTCGATCATCCCTAGTGAGGAGTACAAAGAAAAGTGTGTCCTGCCTACAGTCAAGCATGGTGGTGGGAGTGTTATGGCCGGCACTGTGAGCTACAGTTCATTGAGGGAACCATGAATGCCAACATGTATTGTGACATACTAAAGCAGAGCATGATCCCCTCCCTTTGAAGACTTGGCCGCAGGGCAGTATTCCAACATGATAAGGACCCCAAACACACCTCCTAGACGACCACTGTCTTGCTAAAAAAGCTGAGGGTAAAGGTGATGGACTGGCCAAGCATGTCTCCAGACCTAAACCCTATTGAGCATCTTTGGGACATCCCCGAATCGAAGCTGGAGGAGCGCAAGGTCTCTAACATCCACCAGCTCTGTGATGTCATCATGGAGGAGTGGTAGAGAACTCCAGTGGCAACATGTGAAGCTCTGGTGAACTCCATGCCCAAGAGGGTTAAGGCAGTGCTGGAAAATAATGGTGGCCACACAAAATATTGACATTTTGGGTCCAGTTTGGACATTTTCACTTAGGGGTGTACTCACTTTTGTTGCCAGCGGTTTAGACATTAATGGCTGTGTGTTTAGTTATTTTGAGGGGACAGAAAATGTACACTGTTATACAAGCTGTACACTCAATACTCTACATTGCAGCTAAGTGTCATTTCTTCAGTGTTGTCACATGAAAAGATATAATAAAAATATTTACAAAAATGTGAGGGGTGTACTCACTTTTGTGAGATACTGTAAAATTGTCTTTTATACTTTAAGGCATCAGAATATGTTTGGTCTGTTTATAACGAGAATTATTTATTTCATTTTTTTGCTAAACTATAATAAGTTTGAATGCATTTTTTAAGCTGAAAATAGTGGACATTTTCTTGTACTTAAAAGCTATTGCAAAGATTGTAGAACACGAAATAACAAAGCAATTGCTTTTATTCATAGCATAAATGCCAGAACATTTCTTTTGTCATGCTTACACAGTATACCTTTAAAAAGCTGTACATAATATTTTACTGCCTGAATAAACCCCATTTTTACCCATAACTGAGCTGTGACTTTTATTAGTGTAGATTTATAAAATGCATCTTCAAAAAGCTTTAGGCAGAATTATTTGTCAACAAATACATATGATTTGTCCTACTTTTAGGGGAAATTTTAAGACAGTGGTCAAAATTTCTAATACAGTTCACCAGGAATCTTCCTCTATCTTATGCTATTTTCCAGATTCGATTTGCGTCCACTGCTAAAACTATTTTCTTTGTTATTTCTCTTCTTGACCCTGTAGACAAAATCAAGCATTGCAGGGATTTAGATCCTGCATTAAATTGCTTGTTTCTCTGGGATTCATGGAAGCAGGAGGCAGCTTGGTGTAAAAATCAGTGTATGCTTTCCAGAGGTTTAAAGGACACCTCCAAGCAAATTGGTCTCACCCTATCTCATAGAAGAAGTGGGTGTGCACCTTGCATTTACTTTTCTCATCTGCCAAGACAGTGTATACATATCTCATAGGATGGCTGATAGCTAACAGTTATCTCAATGACACTCTGAGAAATGATTGAATCATGGGGAATTATTTATAAAGAAGCAGTGAACTGAAACATTTTACCTATTCCCTAATACTCCTATCTGACAGAGTTTGTTATCTATTTGCAATTATATTTTTAAAGCAGCTACTTGATTAGCTGTAAAAGAGTTAACTGGTTTTTAAAAGTTGGGACCAAATGCAGCAGTTTTCTCAAAAATAGTAAACCAAAATTTGCAAATTACAAAGCTAACAAACCTAGGTAAGGGAACTCGGAGAATCATTATGTCTGCAACTGTGATAGCGCTAAACTGATCATGCTTTTTTTTTTCTAATTTCCAAGTTTTTGCTAAACAAAATTGTCAAACCTGCTTTTTTCATTTGGATGAATATATTTTTGGAACATGTACTCAAAAAATGACAAAAACAGTTAACACTGTATAAGTAGGCCCCATAATTTACAATAACCATTTAAAACAGTAGAAACTCATGGCAACCATTTTCATCTGTTATTTTTCTGGCAAATAATCATAATAAATGGAAATCTTATTAACCACTATGCTTTACTTTATACGTTTTAAAAAATTTGCAAACGCAATTACAAACATGAAAAACATAAACTCTTTTCTTTTTCATCCATATACGCTACCCTTTTTAATTTGTAATAAAACAGTGTTTCATTACAGCAGAAATGTAGGCTTGTACAGTATGTGTAATTGTTCCGCTTTTTGTTAAATCAACATTTGGACGGACAGCAGGACAGCAGCCATTATATCGACTTTAAAGTCCTACCCTTCCTCTTTTGATGAACTTGTTCTCAAGTACTCTGAAATAGATAAAGCCAAGGGTTTAATCAGGAGTACATCCCATAACTCATTAGCAAATAGTAGCTGTCTGTCTAGGCAGCCAAAAAGGTACTACTAAAGGTACATTACTTGAGCATTATCTCTTAAGAAAAGCAAACCTGCATCAAATAAAAACAGCTAATTCAACATGCCTGGTTAATTTGTATATAAAGTACTTGTGTGCTGCTTTGTGTATATTGATGTAAATTAGTGTAAATATTTAAACTAGGAAAATAAGAAAAAAATGTAAAAAAAAAAGAAACCAACAGCTGCAACCATTGAATAGTGATCTCACACCAACAATTGAAATATAAAGTTAAATAATGGTGCCAATGATGGGATAGGGATGTTGGACACTTATTAGGCTGATGCCTATTGTGTTTTCCTTTGGGATTTGGATTTTGGGATATGCTATTCTTATGCTCCTTTTCTGATTTGGAATGGTTTTATGCTTTATTCCCATTAAACAGTCTCTGAGGAGCAGTTTCCACTATATGCTACCAGGACTGCAGGGGATCCTGGATACAGCGCATGTTTTTTCATGATCATTGTAGACCTGTATACTTAGGGCGGGACTTGACCTATGGGGTCTCCTCCTTAAGTGAGCAAGCATTTCACCTAGAGGTGGCGGTGGTGGTGAACAAATCACTGGATAAGCTGCATGGCACATATTAGAGCAAGTTTTCTCCATGGAGTGGTTTCTTGCCTCATTTATTAAAATTAGTTTGAGGCTTTTTCTCTTGAACTCTTTTTGTCACTGTATACTTTTTTTTTTTTTTTTTAATAATGTGTGGTTTACACTATATTACACCTTTATATGACTTTATCTTGTATAGAGGAATTCATCAGCATTAGGTACTATAGCGATTGACGCTATAAAGTAGTGCGGCATTCATTTTTCGACATATGATAATTTTTCACAGGTTGAATTAGCACACCTTTATTTAACTTTATATGCCTGGTTGATTAATGATAAAGTCCAAAAGCAAAAAAAAAAAATTAAAAACACCTACTTATTAACTTAAAATTAACAAAACGCCCATCGTTCATTGCTCCATCCACAGCTTATACTGTATATATATATATATATATATATATATATATATATATATATATATATATATACACACATACATATATATATATATATATATATACACATACAGTATATATATATATATATATATATATATATATATATATATATATATATATATATATATATATATATATATATATATATATAAAATATGGCACATAAAGTGTAATATGATTTGAAAAGATGTAGGCTGTGGAGGGGTTACAGTACCCCAACACATTTCACAGACATGACATCCCATGATGGATATTATACTTTGAAGGTATATTTAAAGAGTATATTGCATTATTTGATATTCTGCTAAAGCAATGTATGTCTCTATTTTAAACAATTTAATTTATTAGTAAAATGTACAGTTCTTGCATAAAAAATCCTGAGCACAGACCATTACCAGAACCTACAATGTTGAGGGGAGGAGCAGCACAGAGCAGGCACCAAATCTTTAAAAACAAAAGAAACAATTTTTACCAATATATACCAAAAACTTCAAAATACAAATAAAATTGTGAGCTCACTTGTATATAAGGAATGAACCTACCCTCATCCAAAAAAGGAGATGAACAAAATCACAGTTTGTGGGAAAACTAGCCTTCAAAGGCCCCCTGTAATAATAAAAATACCAGGTACAAAACCAATATTCACAAAAATCTATGTAAAGTATATAGATGTTGTCACAATCTGAGGAGTGGAAACCTGGGACTGTAAAACTCCAGGTCTAGCAGAGCAGTAAGAACAACTAAACAGGTGTGCCAGGATACCTGTCCTATCAGATGCAGGAGCATTGTGACTGCATGCAAACAAAGGTGTATCAGAGTTGCAGGATCCAAGGAGCCACTTTGTCTTTACCAGAGCCATTAGAGGTGTGGATGTTGTGAGGCAGCCCCCTAGTTGCAGTTCTCTAATACACCCATGCAGGCACAGTGCCAGCAAATAGCATGCTGGAAGGACTCCAGGTACACAGGATACAGGGTACCAAGGAAGACCACTGCAGAAATCTAAGAAGAGATACTAGAGGAGGAGGCAGGAAACAAGCATGAAGCACAGGAGAGCGGGGGAAGCTGAGAAACAATGCAGAGAGAGATGGACACAGCAAGCAGGAATGAGGGGTAGGGGGCAAAATGACAAAGAAACATTGCTGCAGAGAGCACCCACAGCAAAAGAAAACAATAAGATGCACAAACAAAAACCTAAGGGAATACAAAAGCGTAGTGAGAGGAAAAACAATAAGCAAAATGATAAGACCGAACAAACACACAGAATACAAGTATATTCAAGCGACAGCAAATGCCACAGGAAACAGGGAGGTCCAGCTACGGTATAGCGTGGAGACACGTTGCTCAAACAATAACGCACAGGTACAACCACCTAATAATACCTAGGTTCAGGGTAGAATGGCAGGAACCTGAGTAGCTCAGACAGGGGGCAAAACTATATCGATGTACATGGAAATGTAAAAGATGTAGCCCTATTTAGGAAACATGAAGATGCCTAATGTTGGATGAGGGACTATGAAGCTTCTCATGAATATACAGCATGCAAAGAGTAAAAGCAAACTCAAAAGACTGTTTAAATATGGCACCTGATATCTGTGTTACACCCTCCCCCACCCATCACCGCCTCCCCCCAACAACAATGGCACAATGGCAAAAAGGTGGATAGGTAACAAGATCACTGTTTGCCCACTACTGGGAATATGCAACCACCATCCAAGGGATGGTGCTGCACACGTAACCATGCCCAGCTGCCAAACCCAAGATGTTTCTGACTCGAGCTGCATGATCGCGCATCCATTGGTATGGACAAGGTCAAGCATACCCAGATCAGGGGAATTTCCCTTGGAGGGCAACATACTGTACATCCATCTGCTTTACATACATTTTTGTGAATATTGATGTTGTACCTATTATTTTAATTATTACAGTGATTTTCATTTGATTTTAAATTAAAGACATACATTGTTTTAGTAGAATATCTATGAATACAATATACTCTTTAAATATACCTTAAAAGTACGGAATGCCATGCCGTGCTAAATTATTATATATTATAGTATATACGACATATATTGCACAATGTTTATAATGTATTGGGTTTGTTCTACTGTCTTCTTATTAAAATGCCCCTTATGCCCCATGTGAAACACGTTGACATACTGTAAACCTTCCACAGCCTACATCTGTTTGAAATTTGATTTACGCTTTATGTGACATTTTTATTTATGACATTATGGCTTTTTCCATTTTCCTCATTGTTTAGAAGAATCCGTTTTGGGACCTGGAGTCTACTTCACTCCACCTTTGGAAGTAGTGGAAAGAGTGCCTCCCTCCTGGAGGGGTTCCAATCGAGTTAGGGACCTCACCAGGAGTGAGAAAAAATGGATTTATCTTTTAAATACGATGTACCCATAGGGTTTGAATGTCGAACTTGACATGAATGGTTTTATTAATGATTTTAAACGTACAAATGAGCATTCGGCTCATTCCCTACCCACTCATGCACAGTCTGCTATCTCTCACAGCTCAGCATTCTGCAAGAAACAAAATTAATTGCATATACATGGGTAGAGAACCAAGCTGATCACTTGTTTGTGAGTTTAAAGGGCCGTGCATCCAACACTTGGTACGTCCTGCCATATGCTGCACAAAGATGGGAGGCAAATACAATAAGTATCCAAGAAAGTAAACATTATTTTACAAAACAGGGCACAGCATGCTACTGTATTAGAGACACTGTATTGGTCTGTAATTTAATAGCTAATTTGGCAAAAGAAATTAGAGATGAAAAAAGCCTTTAACCCTTTGATTGCCACATACTCAGTATGAAAATTACAGATGTACCCCCTTTTAGATGGCCAATGACATATGTAGTACATTGTATTTTCTCCCAGCTGACTGTAGAAGTGATTTGAGAGACAAACACAACTCAGCTCAGAATGTTAAGTAGAAAGCTAGTAAACATTACTTTAATTTTCATTAATTTTCTTTTGACTATACATGAACCCAAAAGTGCTGCCCTCTATGTTGTATTGCAGAAGTGAAGATGATCAGGGACAAAATCTCTCTCATCCCCACAAAGGAGATAATAAAGAGCTTTCATAAACCTTTGGGATGCTTAACTCTTGTCATAGTAATGAAGTTGAATTAACATATGAAAAAAAAAATAAATGACAAAATTATAACACAGTAAAAAATGTAAAAACAAATGAAACCACATACACACACAAACACTACAACCACAAACATGTATTTTACATATGCATAATCAGAAGCATAGAGAGGTACTGTATAAGACCCCCTATTTATTGTACTACATAGATTAGGAATCCACACAGGTTAGAGAATTGATTATATTTTAGGAGCATTATTTTGTTATACCACACAATAGAGGAAGTAACAAAAATATGTATTGTAAGTTGTTTATTGACAGTTTTGTGCAACTTTTACTTTTTTTAGCACTTGACTCGTTTCTTTTTTTACCTGTATACTCTCCTTTTTCCCAAGTGTCTTTAGCTTGGTCCAGTGGTCACAGGTCCTTTGAACTTTTCTTCCTCTGGTGGTGGGTGGATCCAAAATTCTGTAGATAGTAAATCACTTATTGAAATGACACCATTGTCTCCAGTATTCTCCTGTGAGTTCAGAGTGGGGTCAGAACCATGAGGCCTTGAGTCATTACATCTTGAAGAGGAGCACAGATTTTAGTGACGTGGCATGGCTTGGCACGCTACGAGATGGCTGCATAGTGAAGGAGCTCTGCCGACATCCCGCTTCCCACGGCTCACACAGGCATCGCAGCTCAACAATATGGGCAGAATTAACAAGCAGGGGTCCATATCAAAGCCATCAAGGTCCGGATCCATCGCTATCTCAAAGAATATCCCCGATTTCTTTGGATCCCAGCCAGCAGGCCGGAGGGGATCACTAGGCCCCAAGATGGCACTGATTCAACACCATGAGGAGGAGGGAGACTATGACTCTAAATCCATCGCTGATACTGAGGACACGGTAGGAGAAACTGATCCTAGAGATCACCCCCTAACCTACAGAGCAATGACTGCTATAGTTGCAGATATTAAAGGATCTTTTGCTGCAGCAATTACAGATCTTAAAGCTGATATTGTCAGACTATCAGACCAGATGGCTGCAGGAGAGAGAGCAGGCAGGCAAAGGGACAAAGCCATCAAGAAACTAGAAAATGTTACTCTCACACACTCCATGCACCTGATCAATATGAACAGACAGTTGGAGGATCTGGATAATCGGGGGCGCAGAAATAATATCAGAGTGAGGGGGGTCCCTGAAACAGTGGAGAGAGATCAGATCAAGCCTGCTTTACAATCTGTATTTAACAGTTTATTAGAAAGAGTGGCTGAATCTCCCATAGAGTTTGAGAGGGCACACAGAGCACTAAGGCCCAAAGCTCAGGATGGTGCCCCCCCAAGAGACATTATTTGCTGCATGACTAACCACCCACCCAAGGAGGAGATCCTCTTCAAAGCTAGGCAAAATGAGCAAATTATTATTCAATGACACTCTGCTCTGCTAGACCTGCTCAGAGACAAAAACATTCAGTATCGCTGGAAATATCCATTTGCGGTACAAGTTACCTATGCAGGCAAACAGTACACACTACGTACCCCTGATGAACTGCCTGCCTTTTGCACCAACCTCCAGCTTGATCCCATCTTACCACCTGATTGGTACGCTGAATTCCTCATTCCACAAGCGCAAGGAGATACACCACCTACTCCTGAACCCTCAACCTCCTACTCCCCTCACTACAAAAAGGGCAAACATCAGAAAAGGTTAACCCAAGAATTTTGTCAATATGATCCTTTGCCCATTCATCACAAAACCCCTATTCTAAAGTGCACTTTTTTTTTTTTGAACCACTAGATGGCAACGTTTACTTATTACTGAAACACACTGATTTCCTTTCAGCTTGATAAGTAATATCTGAACTTCCTTCCTCCACTCACATAACATCCTTCAGCTTCCCCTTTTCAACCTGGGCTGTTACAGATGACCAGAAGACACCAATCCACACACTGTGATATCATGAGCTCACTCAGAACAAAAAAGAGGCAACTCAAGACCAGGAATGATGGACACCGCGATTGCTATTTCCCCAATAGCCACTAACTTTGTTCATCACTAACATCCTGCAAAAATGATAACCTCCTTTTCTTCAAAGATCTTCAAGATAAGACACTCGGGAATTTCGGAACAACATACACCTTACGCCTGTCCTCATTCGACAATACGTTTTTTAATAGGATCCATTTTGAGAGGACTTATGACCATATGTATTGTTAACCATTCTCTTTCCATTTAAGGTTGTCCTCTACACGGTCACTACTTTTGGTCTTGTTCTGATTCAGCCCCTCCACCAGGACTTCTGCAACACCCCCAAAGGAAGAAAAACTTGACTTGTAAGGTGACCCTGAACTCTTGCATTTCAGATTTTTCACTCACCTAATACGCTTATTATAGCAAAAGTTCACCTTACACACGTCACTCTCACTTACTCAGTGAGATGACATCACTTATGTCACCTAGTGGAGAAATTTGTTCACTTTATATTTTCGATGCCTGTTACACTTTATTATGTTATTTAATTATTCTAGATACTATTTTGGGAAGTGTGGTTTGTCTTGGTCTCACATGTGTGATTGACACCCAGAACCTAGTTTATTTCTTTCTGGGGGCCAATTCCAGGTGACGCCTTCCACTCCCCTACAAGGATATTTTTTTCCAAATAATATTGTTCAATATATAGACTTAGACAATTGCACTTATTCCTATCCTTAAGTGAGTACTCGGGCTTGTGTCCTCACAGACATACCTGACTACTACATACTGTAAAGTATACTTTACTTCTTCTCAATCTTTCTCTTTCTTTCTTCACCCCATCAACTTCCTTTAACCCCCCTCCCTTACTTACCCTCCCCATACCTTTCCCACCCTTTACTCCTCTTGATTCTTGCATTGGTGACATTGTACAAATACCTGACTGAAAATGGTTTACTCCCACCTGGGTAAAAACCCACTGATTATTTCACATAATGTAAATGGTTTCAATATCCCAGAGAAAAGGAAACGCATACTATATGAGTTGAGGAAATGCAAACCTCAATTTGCATTCCTTCAAGAGACCCACTTTAGGAAACCTGATCACCCGTCACTTTCAAACAATTATTTTCCCCGCAGTTCTATATGCCTCCAACTCTCAGGCTAAAACGAAAGGTGTGGCAATATTAATCCTCAAAGACACTGCCTTTACTATAGACAAACAACAGGCGGACCCAGAGGGCAGATATTTATTTTTCTCGGGTTTGCTCGCCGGAAAACCCATAACCTTAGCAAACTTATATTTCTCCAACAAGGCCCATCTCTCATTCTGCTCTCAAGTAATAGAGAAATTAAAGGGCTTTGCCCAGGGCTGTATAATACTCGGGGGAGACTTTTTATGTTCCTCTAAATCCCTCTTATGACACCTCATCGGGCAAATCCAGTCTCACCTACTCCATCCTTAAAAAAATCTAACTGAAATTGCAATCCCTGACTTTGATAGACGCCTGGAGAACCCTCCATCCAACTACCAAAGATTTTACAATATACTCGGCCCCTCATAAAAGATACGCACATATAGACTCTATTTTCATCACGCAAAGGGACTTGGCAGAATTAACAGGTGTGGAGATTGACTTAGTGACGGTTTGGATCATGCTCCAGTTTCCCTACATATGCAAATATCCCCCAAAAAGAAGGGAGAGTTTTCATGGAGACTAAATTCCTCACTTCTGATTGAACCGCAGATTTCAGCACGTATCCGAACCGCCATTAGCGAATACTTAATAGAAAATTGCACCTCAGATGTCTCCCCAATCACCACATGGGAAGCACATAAAACTGTCATTAGAGGAGAAATAATAAGACTAGGAGCAGAAAAGAAAAAAGAAAAGGGTCGTCAACTCCACACATTAACTTCTACTATAGCAGATCTAGAATCTCACCATACACAATCATTAGCCAAACAAGTTGAAGAGACTTTAATACAAGAGAGAAAAGAATTAAAGGATCTCCTCGACACAGACATGAGGAAAATTATTTTCTTTAAGAAATCCCTTTATTACGAGCAGGGGGATAAAGGTGGAAGAGCCTTAGCTAGAGCACTTAAAGAAACCCAATCATCCAACAATATACATGGCATTAAAGATCACAAAGGTCAACTTCTACACAACCCCATAGATATTGCACCTTTAGCAACTTCTACTCCAAACTATATAATATCCCCACTCAAAACAGACCGGCAGATACCACACCAGACAGAGATAGAGCCATCAAAGACTACCTATATAACAGTAATTTACCAACCCTACAACCAGATCATATTTCCAGCCTAGAAGAAGACATCACAGTCAATTAAGTAAACGTGGCGATTAAGGCCCTAAAATCAGGTAAAAGCCCTGGCCCAGATGGCTTCACGGCACAATATTATAAACTCAACGCAAACCTTCTAGCCCAACATTTAACAGACGCATTAAATACACTCAAAGATAAACACACTCCCTCCAAAGATTTCCTATTAGCGCATATTTCAGTTATTCCTAAACCAGATAAGGATCCATGTCTATGCTCTAACTATAGGCCAATTTCTTTGCTTAATATAGACCTCAAACTACTTGCTAAAATTATTGCTGATAGACTCCACCCCTTCTTAGAGCACATCATTGGCCCCAAACAGGTAGGATTCATGCCAGGCAGGGAAGCCAAAGATAACATCATTAAATCCCTAAACCTGATCCATGGTGCCCGGACAGCTGGATTCAGGGGCCTTCTGCTGTCCACTGACGCAGGGAAGGCCTTTGATCGGGTGGCTTGGGATTTTCTCTTCTCCACCTGCAAACATATAGGTTTAGGCACCAATATGTGCTCATGGATTCAGACCCTATATACGGAGCCCCGAGCCAAGGTTAAAGTAAATGGTACATTTTCCACTCCACAATGGAACAAGACAGGGCTGCCCCCTTTCCCCA
The DNA here is from genome assembly GCF_965119305.1 of Pelophylax lessonae. NCBI lineage: Eukaryota > Metazoa > Chordata > Amphibia > Anura > Ranidae > Pelophylax > Pelophylax lessonae. The sequence goes on along the minus strand of NC_138776.1, from coordinate 121,544,020 downwards.
ATATTATTAATTTTGACCCTAGAACCTCTTATCAGGACTATCAATTTAGAGGCTTCGATCCAGGGCTTTAAACTACATGATAATGAATACAAAGTCTTTGCTTATGCAGATGATCTTCTATTCTACATAAGCCAACCCCACATATCTATACCTAACCATAATAAACAATTCACCCTTTTTAGATATCTCTCCAATTTCAAAAACAATCACTCAAAATCAGAAGCCCTGAATCTAACCTTACCTGCCGAGATGATTGAACTGACTAAAGCCAACTGTCCTTATAAATGGGAATCATGCTCTCTGAAATATTTGGGTGACCGGTTGCCCGTTAACACTGATTCTCTGTTTGAAATTAATTGTGTGCCCTTGCTTAAAGCAATAGAGGGAGACTTGAGAAAGTGGGATAGAGGGAAATTTTATTGGTTCGGGAGAGAGGCGATTGTCAAGATGGCCATACTGCCACGACTCCTATACCTTTTTACCTTTTTCATGCACTGCCAATCTCTGTCCCAGTATCTTACGTCCGTAAACTTGCTACGTTACAGAGAAGCTTTGTTTGGGCAAAAAAGCACCCTCGTATCCAGCTACAATACTTGCAAATGGCCAAAGCAGATGGAGGCATGGGTATTCCAAATTTTCAAAAATACTATTATGCAACACATTTGACCAGAATAATAGATTGGCACTGCCACGTTAATCAAAAAGTCTGGGTTAAAATTGAATGCCACTGGTCACAAATTTACACCCATTTACTACCATGGTCTCCACAGTCGTCATATCCAAAGGAAATTAAAACACACCCTTTAATCAGAACCACTCTCAACATTTTTCATAAAATAGCCTCAAAACACAACATTTCATCTTGCCCAAGCCCTATCACTTCCATGTTTAACCACTTGCCGACCGCTCACATTGAGCGTACTGCGGCAAAGTGGTTCGTTATCGTCCAGCGATGTAGACCTACGTCGTTGGACTCCTCCCCCTGTAGGCGGCGCTCGCGCGCCGCCGGAGGCGCGCTCCCGCTGTTTTCATTCACAGCGGGAGTCGGGCCAGGGGAGGAGCGGTGGCGATCGCCGCTGCTCTGCCCCAATCGTAGGGGAATCGAGTGAGGAGATCCGCCCGCCTGTGTAAACAGAGCGGGCGGATCTCCTAAGTGACAGGGACTGACAGATCGGAGTGTTCAGCATAGCTGAACATCCGATCTGTCCTTCTGTCACTCAGTCACCTCCCCCCCCCCACACGTCAGTAAGCACCAGGCATACATTAACCCCTCCCTCTCCAATAAAATTAACCCCTTCACTGCCAGTGTCATTTTTACAGTAACAGTGCATATGTATAGCACTGATTACTGCAGTAATGTCACTGGTACCCCCAAAAGTGTCAAAAATGTCAGTCAAGGGTCCGATCTGTCCGCTGCAATGTCACAGTCCCGCAAAAAAAATCGCAGATCACCACCATTACGCGTTAAAAAAAAAAACACCAAAAATCACAGAAATCTTTCCCGTAGTTAGTAAACGCAATAACTTTTGCGCAAACCAATCAAAATACGCTTATCGTGATTTTTTTTACCAAACATAGGTAGCAGAAAACAAATTGGCCAAAAATTTAAAAAAAAATAGATTTTTACATTTTTTTTGGGGGGAATTTCATATAAAAAAATGTTAAAAATATTGTTATTTTTTCAAAATAAACGCTTTTTTTTGTTTATAGCACAAAAAGTAAAAAGTGCACTGGTGATCAAATACCACCAAAAGAAAGCTCTGTTTGTGGGAAAAAAAGGACGTAAATTTCGTTTGGGTATGGCGTCGCACGACCGCGCAATTGTCAGTTAAAGTCGCACAGCGCCGAATCGCAAAAAGTGGCCTGGACGTAAGACAGCAAAATCCTCCGGTGGTAAAGTGGTTAATAACTCAGACTTTATACCGGGAATTGGTAATAAATCCTTTCAGGCCCCCTCCAATAACACGGAAGGCATTGTTCTGGCAAGGGACTGCTTCAACAAATAACAAATTCTATTGTACCAAAACATGAAAAAGAAATGCTCTCCATCACACCCTTTAAAAGAATGAAATTACATTCAGATGCACGACTTCCTCCACAGCCAGAGTGACAAAGCAAACCTGATCAGAGAACTCTCTGATCTAGAACATTGTTGTCTCCTCCAAGCACCTATGCGAGGCGTGACCTCTCAGGCATATAAATGGTTGAATTCTATGCCATCTGATTTTTCAGATGTCTACAAAAAAATTTGGGAAAGAGACACAGGCAAAACCTTCACAAACGAACAGTGCAGAAATCATGCATTTTTACACACAAATGCTCCCTCCACACCCACATGCAGGAAACAGCTTTTAAAGTGATAACACAATGGTACAGAACGCCAGTAAAAATTAAAAAATGGTTCCCACATTTATCCAACACTTGCTGGAGATGTGGGAAAGAACGAGGCACATTACTGCACGTGTGGTGGGACTGCGCACAGATTCAGAGATTCTGGAAAGAGATAGCTCATTGGATTAAAGAAATAACTGACGTGTCTTTGGATTTTGATGCCCCAACCTTTCTATTACACATCAATCGCTTTTCTTATAAAAGATACAAATCCTCCCTAACTAGACATATTTTAAACGCGGCTAAAAGCTTAATACCACTTCACTGGAATTCCACACAAACACCCTCCATATCAGATTGGATTTCCTGAGACCAAATCCATGAAATGGAAAAAGTTGCAGCCATGAAATCAGAAAAAAATGAAAAGCTCCACAAACTATGGTCCCACTGGATATACTTTAAAGTTACCAATGATTACCTAAATCTAAAATCGGACATTTAGACACATAGGTTAAACTAAGTGTTCACCTCCTTGAGGACTCAAATCTGAATGAGATGTGGACTAACTGTTATTTTTGACTATTGTTGATGTACAGAGTATGAAAATGTGCAAATACGTAAAAACTTTCCTTCCCCAACCTCCCACCCCCCTCTTCCCTACCCAGCCCCCCCCCCCCCCACCACCACCTTTTTCTCTCTTGTTCTCTTTTCTTTACACTTCTTCTTCCTATATACCCTTTTATGGGTTATTCCAGTGTGCCGCCCGACTTGGGGACACACTGGAATCCAACACCATGCATTCATTTGTGATACTTGACATGTCATGTAACACCTGTATTACCCTATTATTTCGCAGACCACTGGCGTCTGTAAATCAGGAAGCTACTGTTTTTTTTTTTTTTTTTGATAAGCCCACATATGCTACTTGATAATTCACATTCTATGTATTACCTTCATCTGTATTGAAAAAACTGTTACCCAAAATCGACATGTTTTGAATTTCGAACATTACACATTTGTTTCATGTTTTGTTTCCTGTTAATTTTGTTGATTTCAGATTGTGTAATTACTTATTTTTCAATTATAAAAAAAAGGTCATTAAAGAGACAAGCAGCAGCAAATATTTAAAAAAATGTGTTTTAAAGTAAGCTAGTTTGATAGTTAATGTTATGTACATGTTTTTTAAAGGTTTTTTTTTTTTTAATAATTATTTTTTTGAGAAATAAAGAAATAAGGTATTACAGCCCTCAAGGTTACAATTTGGACAAATATTCAGGCATGTCATATCTGCAGGTACAATAGTTGAAAAGTATGTAAAATAATGTGAAGTTAAACAACATTTATTGCAGGGTTTTTATATAACTATTGCAGACTTGCTGAATTTTAAAACTGAAAAGGTTAATAACAGGCAGAGATGGGATATAGAAGGGGGAAAGTAGGGGTCAGCGGATTGGGGTACCAGGTTACGTGTTGTAAAAAAACCTTACCTAATGAGGAGATTGCACCCTAATCCCAAGGCACAGGTAAATAGTAGGCATATTCCACCATGATATGAATTGACACCAGTAGAACAACCTCTGCCAGAAGGTCTCCTTGGTTCCCTTAATAGTGGAAGTGAGGTACTCTAGTAGTTTAATGTCTTATATCCTGCTGATCCATTGTGACATGGTCAGGTGCTGCAACTGACACCAGAGAGCAGAGATGCATGCCCTGATGATTAGATGGATGAGTATGGACTTCCTATATTTTTCCCCAAATTTTGTTGCATAGAGAAAAAAACACAGGGTCAAAGGGGACAAGGAAGTCTGTGAACCGCTGTATAATATATCAAACTGATAGCCAGAAGGATTGGTATTTTTTGTGGCATTCCCAAAACACATGAAAGAAAGTACCTTCTGCTTTCTCACAATGTTAGCATCTAATAACTAAAGGATTAATTTTGTGAAAGAAGAAAGAAGCCATTGGGTAAGCAGTTTGTACGGCACTTCATGGTATATTTTGTATATATAAAAGAACTATAAGAATAATAAATCAGCTTGTCAATTTGATCAGGGGGAAATGTGATTCCCAGGAGCCTTTCCCATTTTGAAAATAGGTATGAGTGGAGCCTGACTTTGGGGTCACCAGTAACAGGTAAAGCATGGAGAATGTATCCCACTAGACCCTCTTCCATGTAAAAGGTTTTATAGAGTGTCAAGGGTCAGGTGTTTAGAATGGGGGCCAGTGAGGAGATTTTGAAGGTGTAGAATCCTCTAAAAGCATAGTGAGGAATATATGGAGTCTTCTTGTATATACTATATAATTGGCCAAGAGAAGGCTAGTGGGTAGAGATGAATGCAAGGGCACCTGGCTTTGTGTAAGAACTGGAAACTTTTATCAGACATGCCTGGTGGAAATTGTGGATTACCAGGAACTGGGAACATATGTGAGGGGGACATTAAATATTCCAGTGTGAAGTACACTTTTTTAAAATACTGCTATTTTGATGTCTATGTTGAACTGTTCATGTATGTGGACTGGTAAAGCTCTGGTGCACCATGAAAGGTGAGGGAGAGGTGTAAATGTTTCTGCCTATTCTATCTCCACATACTGTTAATGTGATTTGTACCTGCACCAGTCTTTGTTACAGTGAGGGAAAAAAGTATTTGATCCCCTGCTGATTTTGTACATTTTCCCACTGACAAAAAAAAATGAGCAGTCTATAACTTTATTGGTAGGTTTATTTTAACAGTGAGAGACAGAATAAAAACAAAAAATCATGTTCAGCAGCCCCTTATTTCCCTCCCTAATGTTTTATCTGAATTCCACCGATATGGTGCCCTCTCTAACCTTAAGATAAATTTATCCAAATCCGAGATCCTGAACATTTCTGTACCCCACCCTGTTATTGATAGACTCCGACCATCCTTTCCATTTGCGTGGCAACCTCGCTTCCTTAAATATTTAGGTGTCCACCTCACTGCGAACATCTGTGGTACCCCTGTGGCAAATTATGTTCCTCTCCTTAATGGAGTTAGGGCTGACCTGAGTAAGTGGAATCACTTGGCGACCTCTTGGATTGGGAGAGTGAATGTGGTCAAGATGAACGTGCTGCCCAGGGTGCTGTTCTTGTTTCAAATGCCCAAAAATTTTGTGACGATACTGTCCTCCCAAGTGATGTCTTACATCTGGCGCCAATCAGGCCCCCAAATAGCTGGAAATATTTTGATGCGTGCCAAGTCGCATGGGGGACTGGCGGTGCCAGATTTTGAGAAATACTTACATGCATCTATTCTGACCCGGGTCCTGGACTGGAAATATCACGTGCAAAGTTGTGGGTGCAGTTAGAATACGATCTTGCTGGGACTTCTTTGTATCGCCAACTCTGGATCCCTCCTAAGTTTAGAACTTACTCCACTTCTGTTTTCCACGCCTGGGACACTTTGCACAAACGTTTCAAGCTACATTACAACTCACCCCTGATGCCTCTCCTAGGTCACAATTATTTCATCCCGGGCCTGCATGACCTCTCTTTTCTACTACATCATGTCTCCTCCTCACAGGGAATCCTCCCTGCTTCCACTTTCCCTCATCATTCTGCATCGTCATTTCAAGACCTCTGGCAATATAACCAACTGAGTCAGTTCGTCAAAAGCCTTCCACAACCCCTACGAACTCTGAGCTCGCTGAACCCGGTTGAAAAACTCCCGGTCTCTGATCAACCCCAAAAAGGTGCTCTGTCCCAAATGTATAAAGCGCTTATCGCCATGGAGCCTAACCAACAGCTGTCCTCTCTGCAACGCTGGGAAGCCAACCTGCAACTGCCACTCACGGATTCCGTAACTAACTCAATACTTACCCTTTGCCACTCCTCTGCAATTTCTGCCAAAACAGCGTAGATGAACTACAAACTTCTTACGAGGTGGCATTTCTCACCGGTGAGATTGCATCGTATGTTTCCTTCCTCTTCCCTTCTGTGCTGGAGGGGGTGTGGTCAGTCTGCCACACATGGCCATATTTGGTGGTTTTATCTGATCATTCGTACTTAGTGGACCTCGGTGCTATCGCTCATAGAAACTATCCAGGATTCCCCCGTTGTTGCTGACCCTTGCTATGTTCTTTTCCATGGCACTACGGACCTGCCCCATAGGTACAGATGGTCAACTACACCTAGTGGATATGAGTGAGTTTATTTTTTATTATAATATTTGTTTTATTTAAATTTACTTTTTTAACTCCACTGTACCTTATTTCGTACTTTTTTATTAACTTTGTTGCTATCACAAGGGATATACAACTTCCCTTGTGATAGCATGGCCATGACAGGCCCTCTTTAAAGAGAGATCACCAGCTGAAAATGTTAATACAAGGATGATGCCTGTATCTGCAGGCATTATCCTTATTTTATCACTTCAATCTGAGGATGTCATATTACATCCTACAGGAAGGAAGTGGTTAAAAATAATCACAAAAAATTTTTTTTTTTATTGTTGATCTTTGGATTTTAGTTCTTTGATTTTTTTTATTTTTTTCCATGAATTATATTTTTGCAGAACCCTCCTAGGTAGGTGCTAGAGAGAGAGAGAAATAGTATAAGTTTTAATCCTGTCTGCTTACCAGAGGGATTGAAGGATCTGCTAGTGAGATCTGCTCTCAGGTGCAACTCAGTCTGTTTGCAGAGTGTTTCATACTGGTCCAATAGGGAGACATATTGGACAGTGGGAGGAAACCTGACAAATAAGTGCACAAGCATTTGATACAACCCTGGTGATTTGGCAGAGGAAAGTGCCTTGGTGCATGCTGGGATACTATATAAAAGCCAGGAGGGTGCATACTCAGAGTCTTTCATTGAAATAACGAAGTGCCGGAGGAAGGGACGGCTGCCTCCTCCTCTGTAGAGGTGCCATGTGGCCTCAGGTAGTCAACCTGAGGGCCTAGAGAGTGCTAGTGAGGAACTGAACCCGGAGGTGCCATGGAGCTGACTGAGAGATCCTGGAGGATCTGATTCTGCTGTACAGATCTTTGTCAAGGGGCCTGACCTGAGGGGGGCCATCCCTGCAGCTAAAAGAGTCAGTGGATGGGTGTCAGTGAAGGGGATAATCATGAGTATCCTGAAGAGAATGTAGTTCACCAAGTCTATTGCTGGAAAGAAAAAGAGCAAGGAGACTTAAGCCTTTCCATACATGCGGCAGTATGGTTTAAACAGTGAGACTGCTTTCACAAGTCCTAAGCTGATGAGGAGATTTGTATACCAGGAAGTGACGATCTGCTAAAAGCTTACTCAGTGTTTGGATATCATTCAGGCGTTTACTGATTGTCCTAAGGTGAGCGCGGTGTAATCACACTGGTGGAGGGCTTCCTGTAATCTGCTCTCACGTGCACTATTTGGATCCTTCTGGGACTTTTAGACTTTTATGTTTTGTATATTATATACATTGTATATATATTCTATATGTTGTATATGTATTTATTTACTTCAAAATTGTGCTGCACTTTTATTTGATGAGTTGCTTTCACAAGCAACCTGGTGACCTTTTAACATGCAGTATGGTATTGTAGGGAGAGTTGTCCTTATCCAATGTACATAGTTCCCACTATTCCCTTCTCCCATCCAAGTTCCACATTAAATACTAAAAACCAACACCCCTGGACTGTTTATTGAGTAATGACCAATTGGGAATAAGGATGAATGTGTGAACTGTACCCTAAGTGTGCTGGTAATCAGAGGAGGCCCAACAAGTCATCATACAGCAAGCCCTACGGGGACATTTCACATTTTATTTATATATCATTTTGAGTCCTTTCATTTATTTCATGTAGGGGATCAGCAGCAGCAGGAACAGCAAAAGCTGCCCTTTGTTAGTAGCAAAGCATTGCATACTATTGTAAGCCAATCAGGCTTTGTTACATTCACATGGATTGACAAGGAATGTGATGTCAAATAGAGATAAGGGAGATACAGTGTCACCAGTCTGCTGCTACTTTATTGCCCCAAAACAGCCTGGATTGCAGGGTTGTGACCTACAGTAGTTGTATTGTTTAACTTAAGTAATGAAGAGTAGAGTTACCAATCTGTTTCAGTTGTCTGGCAGTCCTTTGTAAATCCCGGGTTTGAAAGGACAAAATGGGAATTCATTTTGAAAGTTGACCAGCTTACCTTCTTCTCTTTCTTTCCTGTCTCTTTGTGTTTTAAAGCTCTATATGTCCTACATCTCTTCCATATCTATATTCAACTACCCATTTTAAAAAGCCCATCTCAGAATGACTTAGGGAAGACCCCCCAGTGGGATTGACAGCACAGTTTCCTGCCCCTCTTTGCCAAATTGCCCCCTTCTTCTTTGTCAGTCATTTGGTCTTATCATTTGTGATATCAAGATATGTTTAACCTGACTGGTTAACGTCCTTCTTTAGCTCGGAATATACCTGTGTAAACTGTGATGGGAATACCATGCTGCATGTTAAAAAAACACCTTGAATCTATGTATGTCAATTGTGTAATTAACTCTTTGTTAATTAACTCTTTGGAATCTATGAGCCAATAACAGCCAAACAATTTTTTACACTGATAAAGCTGCATGCTAAGTAGCCGGCAAACTAAGTAGCAATAATTTGGCTGATTTTCCTTTATAAAATTAATCATATAGATCAGGTTTATCTCAATGCATTCTTTGCATTAAGAAAAAAGCCTGTGTGTTGCAGCCTCCCCAGCACCCCTAATACTTACATGAGCCCATCTCTCTCCAAAGATGTCCACGAGTCCCTCGGCTGTCCAGAGTCCTCGGCTCTCCCTACTGATTGGCTGGGACACAGCCACGGCGCCATTTGCTCCCGTGGCTGTCAATCAAAGTCAGTTAGCCAATCCGGAGAGAGAGAGGGCGGGGCTGAATGGCAGCTTTGTGTCTGAATGGAGCAGACAGCTCCAGCTCAGCTTGGGTGCCCCAATAGTAAGCTGCTTTCTGTGGGGACACTTGATTAGAGGGAGGGACCAGGAGCAGCAACAAAGGACCCGAGAAGAGGAGGGGTCCGAGCTCCCCTGTACAAAATCAACTGCACAGATGTGGTAAGTATAACATGTTTGTTATTTAAAAGAAAAAAACCAGACTTTACAATCACGTTAAACGTGTAGGAGGAACACCACAAAAATTCCACATCTTCTTGGACAAATATTTTGTTTGCGGTGAAATAGTGAGGATTTGTGTAATAAATGAGCCCAAAGCCAGCCATGCCAGGGCTTTTTTAGCTTACCATTATAGCAGCAATGTTCATACTTATGTGCTCCTCTTGATGTCCTTCTGACGAAATGAAAAAGCATATCTCGCAAACTGCTTTAATTCCTTGTACCATTGTAATTGTGCTTTCTGTTTTAATAATAAACAATATTCTACGGATTCACACTATGAGTTGCCTCTCTTGTCCGTATACCCTGTGAGGAGAATTCCCACTGATCAGACCTGGGCAGACGGAGGAGGAGACACAGGACCGTGTATTATAAAATTTGTTGGTCCCTCTGACCCCTGCAGGGGTTCAGTCTTATGGTGAGTAGAGATGTCACGAACATAAAATTTTCCGTTTGCGAACGGTGAACGCAAATTTCTACAAATGTTCATGAACGGGCGAACCGCAATTGACTTCAATAGGCAGGCGAATTTTAAAACCCACAGGGACTCTTTCTGGCCACAATAGTGATGGAAAAGTTGTTTCAAGGGGACTAACACCTGGACTGTGGCATACCGGAGGGGGATCCATGGCAAAACTCCCATGGAAAATTACGTAGTTGACGCAGAGTCGGATTTTAATCCATAAAGGGCATAAATCACCTAAAATTCCTAAATTATTTGGAATAACATGCTTTAAAACATCCAGTGTGTGTATACGATCAGGTATGATGTTGTATCGATCAGGTAGTGTAAGGGTTACGCCCGCTTCACAGTGACAGACCAATCTCTGACAGACCAAACTCCCCGTTTAACGCACCGCAAACAACCGCAAACAGTCCATTTGCACAACCGCAAACTCCCCATTTGAACAAGGTTGGATACCAAGCTAGCCATGTCCCTGTCATGGACTGGCAATAGTGTTTGGCAGCTTACCTGTTCCTTCATGTCTGTATTAGAGGTCAGACTTCACTTCTGGTTCCTTTTTATAATCTCTCCTTCCTGTTCCTGCCCCACCCCAGGTCATCACATGGTCTATATTAACCAGTGCACTGCAGGTCTGCTTTGCTGTTCAACAGTGTTTGTTTCTTGTTTTCTGTCTGCCGTGTGCTTCATCTACCTTTCTGTGTACCGACTTTGGCTTGTCTCTGATTATTCCTGTTTGCCTGTTACCCTGATCTTTGGCCTGTCCCTTGGTTACCCTCGTCTGCCTGTTACCCCGACCTCGGCTTACCCATCACCATTCCCTGTGTCCTGAGTGGCTGCTTCCCTTCTCTCCCTACAGAGCGTGACCCGGGGGACCCCAGGGGCCGTGACCTGGGCCCAGCTGCAGCCAAGTCCATCCTCACCACTAGAGGCTCTGGTGAACACCTGCTGGGTCTTAGACTCCGCAACCTGGGGAATCTTGGGTTCACGTTCTGGTCCATCCGCAGCAGTCTGCTATCAGGTTCACTACCTTGCGCTGCACCCCTGCCTCCAACAGGGTGCAGTTGTCACCTGGCCACAGGTGACCTGACAGTCCCATTCCTTGTCCTCACTGACGTCATTGAAGGTCTCTTCCTCCACCCACCCACGTACAACACCAAGGGTCCCCGAAAGGTGACAACAAGCCCCCTGTGACGCCTGCTGTGGTTGGTCTTCCACCTCCTCAAAGCCACCTTCCTCCTCTGACTCCTCTTCTTCAGACTCCTTTCTCTGCGTTGCCGCAGGTCCAGCAATGGAGGACGACAAGGCTGCTTCTGGTGGTCATGGTGACCACAACTCTTCCTCTTCATGCTCATCTACGGCCTGATCCAGCACTCTTAGCAGGGCACGCTCCAGAAAAAACGCATATGGGATGAGCTTGATGATGTTGCCTTGGGTTTGACTGACCAGGTTTTTCACCTCTGCAAAAGGACGCATGAACCTACAGCCATTGTGCATGAGCATTCAGTAATGAGGCCAAAAAATACCCAGCTCCGCAGAGGCTGTCCTCTTCTTTTTACATTAAAAAAATCTGTTCTTACCAGTTTAATCTCTGTTTTGTCCCCTATCAGGGGCCTGTTTATGGAATAGATTTTAGGAACCGGGAGAGGGAAAAAGATGGTTGGTCGGTCATCTTACTTCCAATTTGGGTCACTGCGTGTGTGCCGTGCAATGTACTGTGCCACCCTATATGAGTGGTGTGTTAAGTAGTACTATTCTTATCAGTTTAATCCCTGTTACGTCCCCTATCAAGGGCCGGTGTATGGAATACATTTTAGGAACCAGGAGATGGAAAAAGATGGTTGGTCGGTCCTTTTACTTCCAATGCCGTGCCGTGCAATGTACTGTGCCACCCTATATGAGTGGTGTGCACACAGTACAGTCTGTGGGCCTGTGACCTCTCACAAACGGGCAGGCAACTGCAATATATATATATATATATATATATATATATATATATATAAAAGCAGACTGATGTACCAGCCCTAAAAAGGGCTTTTTTGGGTGCTGTCAGGACGCTGTCCTTACAGCAGATGGGTCTTTGAGGACTGGAGTGGACACAGAACACTGGCCTAGCTATTAATTCAGCAGCAGCAGCAGCACTCTCCCTGCTCTGACTAACACTGCAGCTTCAGAATGAATCTAAGATGGATGCTGTCCTTGCTTTTTTATAGGAGGTGGGAGGGTCTGGGAGGGAGGGTATGCTGATTGGCTGGAATGTGTCTGCTGACTGTGAGGTACAGGGTCAAAGTTTGCTCAATGATGACGTATAGCGGGCGGACCAAACATCGCATATGTTCTCCCGCCGCAGCGAACGCGAACAAGCGATGTTCGCCGGGAACTGTTCGCCGGCGAATACTTCAGGACATCTCTACTGGTGAGTATGGAGCTGAGGGGGGAGCACCAGTGTATTTGCCTCCTGTTTTTATCATAAAGAGACTGATGTTGCACCTTGGCTAACCTTTTTTGCACTTTGTCACTTTACCTTTGTTAGAAGGACTTATGCATTTTTTTCAAGTATTACATTGTTTATTGACTTATTTGATCATTGTACTTTTTTTGCACGGAGAAGCCCTTTCCTTTTTGCACTGTATTTATTATGACAGAATGTGTATAGTAATTCAAAAGTTTGGAACACTATTATAGAATATTAGTATTTCCTTATGTTTGCACTTTACTATTTGTTTCATATGGAGTTTTTGCAATAGGATTATACACATATTTTTTTTAGTTTATCACTTCCAAAATAATGTTTTCATTTGTTTTTGTTTTTTTTCTTTTCATGGGAATTACACATATTACATAGGCAGTGCCACCTATACCTCTTTCTCTTATTCATATTGTTCATACTTATAACAATAACATTTAACTGCTTCGTGGATTTACTGTGGTCAGGGCATCGTGTTTTCATTCTAAGGCTTTTGATAAGAGTAACTTTATTTTTATTTCCTGTGAACGATTGATGCAAGTAATTAAAAAAACAGAGACTGAACTAGATTTAGAACAGGAAGATTTACATTAGCCATCAAAAAAGAATTTATATTCTGTTGATGAATTAATGCTCTAAACTTGTTTTTGTCCCATTCCTGTTTAATTCAATGTGCCAAATGAAAGCTGATCTATGAAAAAATATTACCCTACAGGGCATCATATTTTATGTACAGCAGTGTGTAGCAGGATTGCATAGGTTCACAGGCTGACAGTGTGTCACTACACTAATAGAATGGAGAATCTGTAAGTCAAATGTGTTCACACACTGGTTTCATTTTCAAATTAAGCTGTAATTGTTTTAAAAAAACACTGGATAATTGATTAGTTTACAAACATGTCTTCGCTGTTTCTATTTAGATTTTTTTTAATAACTGGTACAGCTTGCTTGGAGGATTATTAGCTGCAGAGCACAGCACTGCACTTTTTACCAAATTAAATAAAGCAGCCTCAGAATGTGCCTAATTCAGGAATCATCTGCAGTGATCAAGCAACTGTCAGTAGTGATCAAGCTGTGACGGACCCCGGTACTCACGAGGAGTATGTCCATCATATAAGCTTCCCTTGCTCCGTAACAGAATGATCCAAGACCTTTTAGCTCACCCAGTCAAATGTCAGGACACAGCGTAGGGTGGTGCCAAACATCAACTGTTTATTGAAACACATGTAGCACCCTCCTAGGTAGGTGCTAGTGAGAGAGTATAGCTTTGAGCTCTGTCTGCTTACCAGAAGGGCTGCAGGTAAATCTATAATGTTCTCTGCCTACCGGAGAGCAGGATTGTTTAGTGAGATCTGCTCATTGTGCTCAGGATGCAACTCGTTTTGACTGGAGAGTGCTTCACACTGGTTCAATAGGGAGGCATATTGGACAGTGGGAGGTAACCTGACAAATGGGTGCACATGCTTTTGATAAAGTCCTGGTGATTTGGCAGAGCAAAAGTGCCTCCGTGCATGCTGGGATACTGTATAAAAGCCAGGAGCACATGTGCTGGAGGTCTTTTATCTGGATAGTGGAGTCCCGGAGGGAGGGGGTGGCTGCCTCCTCCTCTGTAGAGGTGCCATGAGGCCTCAGGAGGGTCATGCTGAGGACCTGGAGAGTAGCAGTGAGGAACTGAACCCAGAGGTCCAGAAGAGCTGACTGAGAGGGGGGACACTGGAGGATCTGGCTCTGCAGTACAGTGAGTACAGAACATCATGCCAAGGGGCCTGACCTAAGGGGGGCCGCCCCTGCTCCTAGGATAGTCAGTGGACGGGTGTCGGTTGAACGGGGATGCTAGTGAGAGTGTCCTGAAGATAAGTTGACATCCATTAAGTCGCTTGCTAGGAAGTGAAAAGCAAGAAACCTAACCCTTTTAACACTTGTGGTGGTGTGGATCAAGCAGCCCAGCTGTTTCCAATCAACCTATGAGGTCTAGAGATAGATGTCATCAGCTAATGTACTGTATATAGTTCGAATTGGAGTATTCCACTATTCCCTTCTCCTATCCAAGTTCCAAATAAACATCAAAAATCCAACACCCCCAGACTGTTTATTGTGTGACGAGCCAGCAGGAGCAAGGAGGGATCAATGAACTATATCTCAAGGTAACCATGTGTTGGTAACTGGGGGAGCCCATCAAGTCATCATTCAGCAGGCCCTATGGGGACAGTGATAGACACAGGCACAAAGAGATATACACTCCGAGACAATCCTCCCCTTCTTTGCATAATGACACAGGGTTGGGTAAAATGTACATCCAGTAACATGAGACACAGGTACATTCAAACTTTACAACAAATAATTAAATCAGTAACTGGGCACATAGGCTTGTCCCTAGTCCTCTCTAAAAGCTCCTGTCCTGGTTGGGTCTGTCACACAAGCAACTATCAGTTTCCCTAAATAAAAAGAAGTATGTTTTTTGTCGGACTGTACAGGCAAGAGAGGAGCACACATCAAATCATAAAATGTCAAATTTATTCATTCATATAAAAATAAAAAATAGATGCTAATATGCATCTCCCATATACAGTACATAACCAATTGAAAACACAAAAGGTCACAGTAGTTGTGGTTACATGAAAGGCACTGCAGTAGTGGGTCCTTAAAATCCAACGTGTTTTGCTTATTGTTGCTTTATCAGGGCTTTTGGAACTAAATAGTACTTATCTATAACAAGAAGAGTCATCATTTAACACATATAGTACACATCAATACATATCATATACATGTCAGTCAATACAAGTAAATATGTCCGTAAGACGATAGTAATGCAACATATGTGTAAAACCCACCTCAATTACCCAACCACACAAGCGCAAATTCTATATAGTAGGAGAGGTTGACCGGATCATTTGCTTTATGCTTGTTCCAGGGATCCCTATGGGTGATTTGGAGCCTGACTGCATATTAAGGAGGAACATATAAATCTGTCCAGCTCATGGATATTTTGTGAGAACCAATATTTTCAGAATATGGGGGATTTAAGTTGAGACCAAAGAACGAATTAAAAGCTCAGAGGGTCCTGGTGATCCAAATCTAGCTGGCGAGTGGCCCCCTTATAATAAGATGGAGGAACACCACTAAGGAGTACATTTAAGAAGGAATATTGAGCACATATAAGCACGTGGTGTGGAAAAAATATAATATAATGTTGCCTACTTTTAGACACTTTTTGTAAAATTTTGGACACTTTTTGAATAAGTTATATATGATTATTTAACCACTTGCCGACTGCCCCACGTAGATTTACTGTGGCAGGCCGTTCTCCCGCAAACCTGCCTATGTAAACAAAGCAGATGGCTCTTTTGTCAAACAGGCAAACCGAGATTGTGTGTTTCAGCTTAGCTGAAACACTGATCTCTGTGTGCCTGTCACAGAGCCCTTCCCCCCCCACAGTTATAAAGCACATTTAGGCTTACATTTGACCCCTCGATCACCCCCAGCATTAACCCCTTCCCTGCCAGTGTCATTTATACAGTAACAGGGCATATTATATAGCACTGATTACTGTGTTAATGTCATTGGTCCCCAAAAAGTGTAAAAAATGTCAGTTAGGGGTCTGATCTGTCCGCTGCAATGTCGCAGTCCCGCTAAAAATCTCTGATCGCCGGCATTACTAATGAAAACAAAAAATAAATTAAAAGTCCAAAAATCTATCCTATAGTTTGTAAACGCTATAACTTTTGTGAAAACCAATTAAAATTCGCTTTTTGTGATTTTTTTTAACCAAAAATATGTAGCAGAATACACATTGGCCTAAACTGATTAAAAAAAAGTTTAATTTTTTATATTTTTTTTATTGGGAATGTTTTATAGCAGTATAAAATATTGTGTTTTTTTTTTTCAAAATTGTCGCTCTTTTTTGTTTATAGCGCAAAATATAAAAACCACAGAGGTGGTCAAATGCCACCAAAAGAAAGCTCTATTTGTGGGAAATAAAGGACATCAATTGTATTTGGTTACAGCGTTGCACAACCGCGCAATTGTTAGTTAAAGTAACACAGTGCTGAATCACAAAAAATGGCCTGGTCATTAAGGGGGTAAAACCTTCTGGACCTGAAAAGGTTAAACACTGAGAATTTCTGGTACAAGTTCATCACATTTATACACATGATATGTATCAATAGTAACGCCTCAAATTTAATCTATTTAGAATGAAAAGAAGGATATATATATATATATATATATATATATATACACACACACACACACACACACACACACACACACACACACACACATATATATATACATACATACACACACACACACATATATATATATATATATGTCTCTCATAAGGATAAAAAATAATATAAAGATAAACATACTCTTTATAATATATTTGGGACCTCTCTGGTCAACCTCCCCTACTATACCTCAACGCCTGCTGGGGGAGAATTTGCGCTTGTGTGGTTGTGTTATTGAGGTGGGTTTTAAACATGTGCTGCATGACTATTATCTTACGGACATAATTACTTATATTGCCTGACATGTATATGATATGTATTGACATATATATGTGTAAATGGTGATCTTTTTATTATAGATAAGTACTATTTGGTTCCCCAAGTCCTGATTAAGCAACAATAAGAGAAACACGTTGGATTTTGAGCACCCACCGCTGTAGTGCTTGTCATGTAACCACAACTACTGTGATCTTTGTGTTTTCAATTAGTAATGCATTGTATATGGGAGATACTATTAGCATCTTTTTTTTTACTTTTATATGAATGAATAAATTTGACATTTTATGATTTGATGTATGCTTCTCTCTGGCCTGTACAGTCCAACAAAAACGTCCTTCTTTTTGTTTTGTGTACATTACGGATGATGGCCCTATGATTGCCTCATAGATTTGTAAATATCAGTTTCCCTAGAAGTCAATATTGCTTCCGATTGCCAAAAATTCCCTTCACAACACATATACCTTACATGGTTAGTCAGACAAAAAAAATTGTCCATTGGGTTCAACCAAAAAAAAAAAAAAAAAAAAATCCTAAAGCTTTATTTGAAAAACAAAAACCCATTAAAAAGCATCATCAAATTTTACTCCAGCATGGAAAAAATTCCCTTCCTATTCCTCAAGACATTCAAACATCTTCCTGTACCAACATTCTGTAATATTGTTTCTTACAGATATTGACATTCATTTATATTTAGAAACTTGTCCAATACCATTTTTAAAAGACATCTTCAGAATCAGCTTTATCCAGTCCATGTGGAGCACATGCTTTTATGACATGTTGAAATACCACTGTGTGTCCACTTCGTTGCCTGTGCTGGATGCACATCGTGGAAGGTCTTGGCTTACTTTTAAGTGGGAATATGTGGGAAGATTTTCCATCCTCTGCTGGTCTTTTTCAAAAGCATTCCATCTATGGCAAGCTAAAAGAAAAACAATTTTCTTTTTCTTAGGGAAAGTCCAGTAAAGCAGCATAAGAAGCTACATGTAGACTAGCTTCCATTGAGTTTTTCTTCGGATGGAGTCCTAAAATCATCAGAGAAGAAGAAGAAGTGTACAGTTAATGCAGTGATTTATACAGTTGTTGTTTTTTTAACTGATTGATGCACGTTTGACATACCTATACTCAATAATGTTGTTGAGTGTCATTCTTATAAGTGGTGGCTTTAAGGATAGTTGGATAGAAGACGTCATGGGACATGGTGACACTTCACATACACATTGGACTTAGGACAATTGTTTGTATCATTAATATAATTTAGAAATATTTAGTATCTTTTGGCTTTGTTCCAACATATTCATAGTATGAAAATTTGATATGCACAGGAATGTTTACATACTATATACGTTTAGCAGCCAATGATTAGTGTGTAGTGTTTAAGTGTTGCATTTTTGTTATTTATTGCAGTATCACTTTTAATCAGGTAGTTGCTATTTTATAAGGTGGTGGTAAGTGCACAGTGTTTCGCACATATATTTTGACACATCTTTTTTTTTTCTACAAAGTAATTCTATTTTATTATGTTTTTTGGAAAGTTTACAAGAGTAAAAGCTTTTTTACAAAAAAAGAGAGAAGAACAACAGATAAGTACACAAGAGGCCAAAATACAGAGAAGGCCCAACTGTTACAAACAATAAAGAGCATGGTCTGGTGTCATCTCTAACTCACCTCCATCCCAATATACATATAGAGAAAAGCAAAAATGACCCCGGGACTTTAAATGAGGTGAGCACGTGGGGTCGATGATAAAAGATGAATAGAACAAAGGTAGAATAAATATCAATTTATTGTAGTAGAAAATGTAACATGTATCAAAAGCACATGGGAGTGCCATAATAATGAATATAGTTGCAGTAAAGAATACTGATAAACACAAGTTACAGATTTGTATACATGACATGGTGTACATTGACAGGAGTATATACATAGTATTACATTACATCTTAATCTCTAATATTCCATTGCATCTTGGTCTTGACAGGTTTTGTGAGCTAGTACTCACTTTTTCAAGAGGAGATGCATGAAAGACATGTCTGGGAAAAAAACATAACAATGTTGGAAACAAGTGATGGGTTTCTACTGGGTGATAGTGGGATAGGTCTGACCCGGGAGCTGAAGGGTCCAAGCGGACACGACCCAGCATGGGTAATGGATGTATGAAATAAAGAGTATGTCCTTCCATATCTGTCATCAAAAAGAAAAGGATAATAGTAGTATAAATGTGGATAATAATGTCTAGAGTAATAGCATACCTTAATAGTATATTAGATGAAGGAAGGACAAAAGTAGTCAAATAAGTATGGATAATGAGGTCTGCAATGGTGTGTTGAGGTGATGAGTGGGAAAAAGAAAAAGGAGTGCTTGGTGTAAAAAATAAATGAAAGAAAAAGAAAGATGTGTGATACACCACTTTCCAAGGAAGATGACAAGGTGCTAGATGAAAGTAAGCAGTAGTGACTAAAGAGAGTGAAAAAGTACCCACATTACCAATATTGGACCAAGGAGTGAAAATTAAAAGAGTGAATGGGCATAAAACCACCAGGGGGTGGAGGGTGATATCGTGCAAAGAGTAATCAAGTAGTGAACAAATAGGGAATACCTCCAAACACAGACCCATCCAATTGCTGCCCCAAAAACGGGCATGATCCGAGAGACTCAAATGCCATGTAAGGGGGTGGCAATTGAGGATCAAACAAATGCCATATGGCAATGGTACTGTTAATTGTGTGGGGGGAAGGATGCCAACAGCGACCCTCCCCCCGCCATCCCAAGCTGTATTAGTACGCATCGGCGCAGATACAGTAATCAATGCAAATGGTTGGCCATAGTAGAAGTAAAAGTCTCAGAGAGACTGTTGTGTACATAAAATTTATAAATAAATAAAAGAAACTGAAGCAGCTTGCAGAATAAAAAGCGATTACCACAATTTCTATGAAGTACACCAGAGGATCATCAAGAATATCATAAGGGTCTAAAGACAAAAGAGCCAATTCAGAAATTGCTAGGGAAGTCAAAATCATCATGTGAGCGGTGAGCCATATTCAGACTGATCCCACGCATCCCACACTTTGTAAAATGTTGTCAAAGTATCATTTACTTTAGCAGTTAGGTGCTCCACTCTCAGAATATCAGCAATACTATTCAGGAGGTGGGTAATGGCAGGAAGTAAAGGAGAAAACAAATTTAATGGCATAGTCCTTTTCGCTGCTAACAGTATAAAGAAATAGGCTTTTTAACCACTCACGGACCGCCCACAATGTATTTACATTGCTACTTTGACTTTAAATACTAGGGTTATGGCAGCTGGCCATAACCCCAGTATATTTTTACACGGCGGGAGGTCCGTTTTAACATAAAAGTAGTCCCAGTGGTGGATTCGCTGCAAGATCACTTTCATGGGTGGTGGGAGAGGTGCCCCCCTCCCGACGCCTCCTGGTCATTTTCCCTGCTTACCACAGCCGTCGGTAGTAGGGAAAATTATCCTCCCCCCCTCCAGGCAGGAAGTCAAGTGAAGGCAAGCTGGCCCCCACTCGACTCTATGGCCTTGGAGGACCATATGCAACATCATATGTCGCTTCCTCCCAACAGCCTTAAAGGTCCCATTTTTTTATGATAAAAAATTACTTTTTTTTTTTATTTTTAGTGTAGATGTGAGATCTGAGGTCTTTTTGACCCAAGATCTCACATTAAAGAGAACCTGTCCTGCTTATTTCTATTACAAGAGATGTTTACATTCCTTGTAATAGGAATTAAAGTGATAAAAAAAAAAAAAAAAAAAAATTGAATGGACAGTGTAAAAATAAAAAAAAAGGTAAAATAAGTAAGAAAAGAAAAAGAAATTTAAAGCACACCGTCCCTCTGAGCTTGCGTGCAGAAGTGAACACATTTGCAAGTCGCGCCCACATTTGTAAACGGTGTTCAAACCACATATGTGAGGTATCGCCATGATCGTTAGAGCGAGAGCAATAATTGTAGCCCAGAACAACTCTGTAACCCTAAACTGGTAACCTGTAGAAGTTTTTAAAGTGTTGCTTATGGAGATTTTTAAGTACCAATGTTTGTCACCATTCCACGAGCGTGCGCAATTTTGAAGCATAACATGTTGGGTATCTATTTACTCGGCATAGCAAAGTGACTAAGAGCTCAGGAGGAATATGAAGAGGCATGGCTTCTGTTTTTGATGTATTCACCTTATATCCAGATAAAGAGCCAAATAGAGTTAGAATGCTATGTAATGACAGCAAGGAAAGGAGGGGATGTGTTAAGATTCACAAACTGTCATCTGCAAATCAGGAAAATGTATATTACAGCTCTCTCATAGGTAACCCCCATATATTCGGTGGGAGCAAATGGCAGCAGTCAGAGGTTCCAGGTATAAAATAAAAAGAAGTGATGATAACGGGCACCCTTGTCTTATGCCATGGAACATTGGTAAAGTATGCAACAAAAAAGAAGACAATGAAATTTGGGAAGTGGTGTGAGAATATAAGGCCTGAAGGGCTGCTATAAAAGGACCACGGAAACCATAATGAGATAAAGTGGCAAACATATATGGCCATAGCATCTGTCAAATGCTTTTTGGGCGTCCAAGTTCAGAATAAGTGATGGACGACAGACCCTATTCAACATGTCAATTAAATCAATAGTACACATAGTGTTGTCCACAGCATGCCTAGCTGGGACAAATCCCACCTAATCTTTGTTAATCAATTTAGTAAGTATTTGGGTTAGTCCATTGGTCAGTACCTTTGTAAAAAATGTTATATTCAGAATTTAAAAGTACAATTGATCCATAGAATAGATGGGTCTTTACCTGGTTTTGGTATAACAGAAATAAAGGAATGCATACATTGTGAGTGAGGAGGTTTGCCTTTAAGGATAGAATTATAAAGGGTCACTAGGTGAGGAGCCAGTATATGGCAGAAGCTGTTGTAATAGGAATAAGGAAGCCCATCTGAACCAGAAGATTTATGTGCAGGTACATGTTTGGTAACATTTGTCAGCTTCTCCACAGAGATGTCAGCATTAAGCTTATGCAAATCAGAAGAGGACAATTTAGGCAGGTGCAGATCTGTAAAAAAAAGTGTTAAAATTTTAAATATTGAAAATGGGGTTTGGTGCCTCAGGTCAAAATATGGGACTTTATGGGCTGGTATATTCATTCATAGGTAAGTATAGTTTTTATATAAAAGTTTTATTTGAATGTTTTGATAACATATAATATAAAATATAGTAATTTCAAAAAGGCAAAGAATATAATACACCAAGTGTATGGGTTATAGACCCATTGGTGATAGTGAGAGGAGAAAAAGTAAAGAATAAGTGACACGGTGGTATGGTGACAATAAATATCTATTTGTCCACGCTTCTTAGTATGGCGTCGGATCTATAGGGAGGGTATTCAGGTTTTCCTACGCGTTTCGGCAAAAAGCCTTTGTCAAGGAGAGTATGTCAACCATGTCTGTGAATATAGTAGATAATAAATTGAGTATATATTATGTTGAACCAATTGGAACGTTATTTCCTGTTGGTCACATAATGGGGTACATACTTGTTAAATAGAAATATTTCGCTCCTGGGCCTTGCTTCTGGTCCTTATAAGCCACATAGAAATCCGGTGGACACTGCTGCTAGGGTATATAATGTATGGTATTGTAAATTTTTTTAAATGTTTTAGGTGGTCTTGCGTTTTGCTATCGATAGAATGAAGGGGACCAGCCTTTAATCAGCACCCTCTAGTGGAAGTTTTTGAAAAATACATACTGTATATCCACAAGTAAGTGTATGCCAAGGATACAAGGATTAAAATATGTAAAAAACATACTCACCTGAATAAACATTAAAACATATTCCTATTTAAACATAGATTGGACCGGACCTGGGACGGTGTCCCCCTCCTTCCTTGGCCCAATAATACATGGCATGACTAGTACGTACTTAGAAAACATGAACCCCATGCAAAACGCAAGACCACTTAAAACATTTAAAAGTCCCATATTTTGACCTGAGGCACCAAACCCCATTTTCAAACATTTTCTCAGGATGATGGCTAAACAGAACTAAAAGTTTTTTGGGAATCGCACACCTATACCAAAATTTTAAACATTTTCAGGGGTAAGGCAGTTATAAAGTTTGCTATAAAAGTCCCCAGATAAGAGCCCACAGAAATGCATTTCCTCTAAAATACACTTTGTTGTCCTCCCACAGAGTGGATGATCTGGGCACTGAACTCTCATTAAGCTGAAAAGACTCTGTTAAGGCTTGGAAAGTTGTAAATAAATGGTGCAATAAAGGGTTGCTAAGACGCCAATGGCATTTTTTAGGGGAGGTGGCAGACAAAGTGAGACCCAGCAAATTTGGAGCATAATCAAATAAGGTCATTTTTGTTCAATTTTAGAGGATATTACATTTGTGAGGAGGGGAGATGAAAACAGGATGGAGTCTAGCCTATAATACATTTTATGAGGGGGAGAATAAAATGAAAACTGTCTGCCGTAGGATGTTTCATTCTCCAGGAATCAAAAAGGCGATGAGTTGATTTTGTTTACAGAAAGAAGTGACTAGGAACTGAGTCTGTGTATATGGTGTAGAGTTGAACAGGGTTTGTCTGTCCCTCATGGGTGAAAGAACAGCACTGAACATACCCCCTATGATAGTAGGGTTGAGAAAAGCATTGTAGCACCTCAAATGTATCAGTAAGGAATTTCACCTGACCAGAGTTTGGGGCATAGACATTCATAAGCATAAAGGACGTGGACATGTAATCACATAGCGACCATAGGGGGTCCAGGTGTGATGACTTTATCCCGAGAAGGCAAGAGTGTCTAATTAAAATTGCATCTGAAGCAACATAAGAGATAGGAAAAAACTTTAAATTTAAAGGATCCCCCAGCTCGAAAATGCGTTTCCTGGACAAGAAACACATCTGCACCAGAATGTTTATACTCTTTTAATGCTAACCATTGTTTCTTATTGGAATTTAGACCTTTGACGTTATAAGTGTAGCAATATTTCCAGGCCTTGAGCCTGATGTGGGTCTGCCATTGTTACTGGAGACACTTCCAACGCATTTAAGTTGTGAACTCAAGTGTGAGAGTTGAGACAATGACCACTCCGTCATCTTTGGTTGGTTTTGTTTATTGTATTTTGGGGATGGGAGAAGGGAATGAGTGGGATACTCCTCTGGCTCAACTAGGTTAACTGGGACTTTATACAAAAATGCCCGTTGGCGCTGTCTTGAAACCAGCTAAACGCCGACCAGCGCTTCCTGACGTTTGGAGATACTACTTTGCTTAACTAGTGCTGGAATCTCGACTTTAACTTGTTTGTTAACTCAGAAGATCCAGGACTGTAGAACACTTGACTCCTGACACTCAATTTATCTCAAAAGTCACTGAACAGCTCCCTTCAGCCCTTCACTGACTGAGGTAGCTCCTTGTCACTGCTGGTGCCGCTGCAACTCTTAACTCTGTACACTACACACTGTAAACATTAGCTCTTCAGGGCCGAACCACTGGCGCCCCCTCTAACACTTTAGGGTCCTCTGACTAGGCACCCCCTCTAACACTTCAGGGTCCTCTGACTAGGCACCCCCTTTAAAGCTAGCTGACTCCTGGATCCCTGCAACCTTCTCTGGAGTGGTCCCCTCTACACTTGGCAGACCCCTAGGGGCAGTTCGCAGTACTCACGACGTTGGCAGGCTTTTCTGGAACTGAACCCCTCTTCCTCCACTGGTCCTTGGCACACCAGATCCCCTCTGCAGCTCAACTCAGCATTCTCTGGATTTCCAGGCAGCCATCCGATCCTTCTGACAGGAGGAGAGACAGCCAGACTCTCCCTCCTGGGACTCTGCTTCCCGCCAAAGAAGCTGCGTCATGCGTTCCCCTCAAACATATACCCACTCCCAGAATCCTCTGCGGCAGAATATGCCTTCTGGGGTAGATACAGGCCTAAATGTGTCTCTGATTGGATTTCCTCTACTGCCCAATGAGAATCCTCTCATGGAGCCAGTGGGAAGACTCCCCTCTCAGCAGACACACCTGAGAGACATGGCAGCCCAGCTGAAATTATGGCCCTGCTGTTAGACAGCCAAGGCCCTCTATACTTTTAACTAGCACCTACCCTGTAGGGTGCTACATAAGATAATGTCTTTAAAGTTATAACCATTGAACAATTGTAGGCACTGGTAAGCATAGTTTAGTGGAGAGGAATCCACTAGTGTGCAAAAAAAAAAAAGAAAAACTGCAGCAGAGCTCTATTCAAAAAAGGAAAAGCAGCAGAACACAAACAGAACATAAGTCCAACATAGACAGTAAATGGTATAAAGACAAAGGAAAAAACATGTTGAAGGCCTGTGAGGCATGTGTGTCACAGGGGTCCAGGACGGTAGCAGGTCCAGGACAGGGGGAAACATGGAGACTCCAGAAGATGATATAAGAGAGGATCTATCTCTGCTCTCCAGCAGATCAAAGCAAATATTGGATGTCTGCCATTTCAGGAAGTCATGCATGTACCCTGACACATTATCTTCTTAATCTGATTAAGATCGAAAACCCACATAGCTCACTGAATGTTTCCTATCAATACCTTTACAATGTCACTCCTAATTACTTTCAAATGTTGGCAAATATTGTTTATTTTTACACCCACTGACACCAATTATAGAATTGATTTTTGCCCTTACTGATCAGCAATGTAAGGGATGCTGTTACTGACTTATGACCACTACACTCTGTAAACTTCAATGTGCTTAACCACTTTAAGACCGGAAGGATTTGCCCCCTTCCTAACCAGGCCCTATTTTGCGATTCGGCACTGCGTTACTTTAACGGACAATTGCACGGTCATGCAACACTGTACCCAAATGAAATTGATGTGTTTTTTTCCCTACAAATAGAGCTTTCTTTTGGTGGTATTTGATCACCTGTGCGATTTTTATTTTTTGCGCTATAAACAAAAAAAGAGCGACAATTTTGAAAAAAAAAAACACAATATTTTCCACATTCTGCTATATGACATTCTCAAAAAAAAAAAAGTGAAAATCAAATTTTTTTAACATTTTAGGCCAATTTGTTTTCTGCTACATATTTTTGGTAATAAAAAACTTGATTTTTGATTGGTTTGCACAAAAGTTATCATGTCTACTAACTACGGGAAAGATTTATGTCATTTTTATTGTATTTTTTTTACTAGTAATGGCGGCAATCTGCGTTTTTTTTTGCGGGACTGAGACATTGCGGAGGACAGATCGGACCCCTGACTGACATTTTTGACACTTTTGAGGGGACCAGTGACATTACTACAGTAACCAGTGCTAAAAATATGCACTGTTACTGTAATAATGACACTGGCAGGGAAGGGGTTAACATTATGGGTGATCAAAGGGTTATATGTGAGCCTAGGGGAGTGATTCTAAATGTGGGGAGCGTGGCTTCTGAAATGACCATAGAGACATGTGATCCTATATAGAAGAATCACATGGGCTCTATGATCATTCCAGGGAGAAGAACGGTCAGCTGTGTTTACATCAGCTGACCGTTCTTCTCTCTCAGCAGGGAACGATCGCGGGGGTCAGGCGGCAATCAGAGCTGCCTGCCCCGTGCATCGGCTTCCCCGCTGATGAGCGGGGGCGGGAGTGCACTGCCGGCGGTGCATGCTCGCCCCCAAGCCTCATGAGTGCGAGCGCCGCAAATGTACAGTGATTCACCTGGGAGTGGCTGCCTGCCGCAGTTTGTCGTAAAGAGGTTAAAAGGGACTAAAGCTTGTGTTCTTTTTGTACTGTGAATGGTTTCTATGTATCATTGCATCTTCCATTTGACTAAACATTTCCCATTATTTTTATGTATAACATGGAATTTAGAATGTGGAGACTTAGATACACCCCCCCCATACACACACACATACAAACACACATACACGTATTCCTCCAGTACAGAATTCCTCAAAAAAATTGTGTGGAGCCATCACTGTCCATGAGCTCAGAGATATCATTTAGGCAGGGGTTGTGGAGTGCTTTTAATTAAACACAAAGTAAATTACATTTTATTCTAAAGTTGCTTGCAAGGCTATGTATAGACATTGGAGTAGAATAAAGGTGTAATCTGAAGGTAAGGTAACAAATATTCAGGGGACAACAGAGTTCTTAAACCTGCCCATTGTGCTAGTTCATGTCAATGAGGACGGAGGGGTGCAGCAGGAAAGCAGCACTGCACAGGAAAAAAAAACAAGAAAAAACAGGAGGCAAGTTGTATAGCCTGTCTGATCAATGTCCTGATAACTCTGAGACATTAGGTATCTGCCCCCTAAAAACGTGAGCTTATGAACTTACACACCTGCATTAATTGACTGGTATCTCATTTGTAGGCCTGCCTAAGCTAACGAAGAGAGTTTTGAAATGGATTGCAGAGTGTGAGAGAAAGGATAACTGAGCCTTGCTGCTATAATCGTGATATGAGGCGAGATTATTTATAGTGGAAGACCAAACAAGAGGACATTGAATTAGTTAAAGTGAAACATTCCGACGGCATTACCTACTGTATGTCTGTTCAGTTAGGGGTACATTTTGAAAATGTTATGTCGTTTGAAGCAAAAAGATTTAAAGATGTTCTATTTGTGAGAAATGGTGGCCTCAAAGAGAGCACCAAGGCAGTAAGCTTGTATGTTAGGTAGAATAACAGTACAAATAAAGACAGAACAGCTAAAAAGATATCAACAATTGGCATAGACGCTGGAGAAGGGAAAATAATTAGCTTAGTTTTGTCCATTTCTTTGTCCATTTTTCTCTCTTTTCTGTTCTGTATATTTTTTTGTAATACTAAAATGTAACAATAGTTAAACAAATAGTTTATTCTTCATATACAATATATTTCCTTCTGCAATTTTACAATAAGGCAGGTTGGTCACATAAGAGCTTGCAGTAAACCAACAATATTTCAGAAAACCCAGGGATTTTATAAAACCAGTAAGGCTCTTAGCTGGCAAATATTTCTGAACATGTTACTGCTTTTAGTCATCTAATATAATTCTATTGGCAAATATAAATAGGCAATCCATGTGCATTTGTTTTGACATTAGATTATGTAACATGTTAAAATACAGATTTCAAGAGCGCTGTATTGTATGTGATGACACAAGAGACCACCCACAGATCAGAATCATGTGGGGAGAAGAAGGCATTGTTGGAGCAGGCTGGAGAGGGAGATAAGGTAAGTAATAATGTATTTTCCTCTAACCCTAGACATAACAAGTGTTTAACCCTCGCAGTGAGGATTGGAGGGGGGGGGGATTAGGGCAGCCCTCAAATTTTCCACTCGCCTGCTCCCATTTTGCAAGTGGAAAATGATTGAGGGTGTGTGGGGCTGCCTCAGGAGTCGTTCTCCTAGCGATCACCCAGGGGAAGAGAGAAGAGAGGAAAAGGAAAGCTGGCCAGATAATCACAGAGCGGGGATTGCCCTGCTGCAGCTTTTATTTGAATTACCTCCTATTGGTCCTACTCCTTTGATATACAGAACACCAGTCCAATGCCAGGACGTTGGACATCTATCATAGGAGCCGATTCAAGAGGCGAGACTGTGTGTAATGCACCCAGCAATTTGAATGAAAGCTGTTAGAGCGGGCGATCCCCACTCTGTAAATTATCCAACTGGCTTTCCTCTTCCTCTCCACTCTCTTCCCCTGCACTGGTCAGGCTGCATTGATAGGCACAGGTGAGGCTGCATTGACGGGCACCTCCCCCAGTGAGAGAGAACAGAGACCCTCCATGTAATGGCAGTCCTACTGCCTCTCCGGCCCACCGGAGAGCTCGGCATTCCCCATAGTGGATAGTCTGTTCTAGACCAACATTTGATCTTCTTATATACAGTATACTCTCTACTTAACGATCATGCTGCCCTAACTGTCAGGCTATTTGTTACGTGACTCCAGTGAGAGGAAAGGCTGCTATCCTGCAACACTCTGTACTTCTACTCTTTCATACCTCATAGAGCCAGCTAGTATACGGATACTACAGATTCCTTACAACTCCTGACTGTGCGCTCCTTTCTGACCCTCTGTGCTAACACTTGCCTCCAACTTCTACCTGCACCAAACAAGAAAAAAAAAGGGAAAAAAAAAATCTTCTTGTTAAACTCTACCATGGGTCGAACACCTGATGTTCATTGGAAACAGCCTCAGGAGCCCATAGCGACCTTGCAGAGCAATTCTCTAGAAATCCAACCAAGATTTAGCCTTGCAGCGCTTCAGCAATTTCCCACTGACTGTTGGCATGGACTTCTCCAGACTCCTGCACACCATGATCACCTGTGGAACTACATGATACCTGCTCAGGATTTGTAATACTATTTTTATTACCCATGGCTGTGCTCTGATCTAACTCTTTCCTTTCGCTGAAGAACTACTAATACTTCCACTCATTCACCTCCTGCATTCCCTCTTTCTTCTCTTTTTTCTTCTTCTCTCCCTTCTCTTTCTCTCTCCTTCATTATACTCTACCCTAGCCTCGCAATCTGTCTCTTTATATCCCTTTTCTCTTCTTCACTCTACCTGTGATTATAAGTATCTTTTCTCGCTCGCTAGACAGGTTAGCTGTAACAATCTACTCTGACTTGCCACCAACTCTCCACCAACTCTCTCACTGTGTCTAATTTTTTTTTTTAGTCAGCAAACCCATGATATCTCCTTGCCTGACTCACATGAGTCGTTGGGGTTTTATTATCTTTAGGCCAGGATGTCTTTAAAAAGTTTGAGATGCTTAACATGTGAACACTCCTTTAACTATCCCAGAAATACATCTACCCAGGATGCAGTTCAGGCCCCCTTATTATTATCCAGATGAATGCATCTACATGTGATCACTAACGAATGTCTTTCATACACATTTACATCAGCGGTTTATATTGCTCTGGAAGTTCTAGTAGTCGCTTGAAAAGAACCCCGAGTTGACCCCTCGACCAACTTAATCTTATCTCCTACCCTACAAGAAAATAATAACTATAGGAACTTTTTCCCCCATGCCAAAGCATATAATAGTCTGCATAACACCATTCCCCTCCATGGCATTGCATTGAATCATCTTGTCACTCTCAGCTCTGCCATCCTACCATAGGTCTCCTCAGGAGCCGGAGATGCCATCCGTGCACGGCACACTCCTATCACCCCTGCCTACAGCGGTCTCAGGTAGCTACCGCTGACCCTCTCCATAATTTCATAATCCCCGCTCTTAGGCTAGGTAACAGGTTTTTACCTGCCTTTGGATAGTTCCCCCCTCCACCCCCCAAAAAAAAAACTCCTACATCCTCCCTCCCCCTTCTACCCTGCTATACCCCACTCCCCTCCTCCTCCCCCCCCTTTTCCCTTTTTTTTCCCCCTGTTGACCTCTACTCTCCCTCCATTTGTAGGGTACACCCTACCACGTATACCAAAGTCAGGTAGACACTACCTGATCTACTCAATTACAATCACAGAACTAACTCATATTACTACTAAATTTGCCTTGAAAATGCCTACACAAACTTCACAAACCAAAACACATCCTTTCAAATTGATTTCCCTGAATGCCAAAGGTCTTAATATACCGGAAAAATGATCTCAACTGTTGATGAGTATGCGTAGCTTACGCGCGGATGTTGCCTTCATCCAAAAGACCCACTTTAGGACTCAAGTTGTCCCCAAGCTTACAAATCCATCTTTCCCTCATGCCTTCCACGCCACATCTGCTATCTCAAAATCGAAAGAAGTCTCTACCTTGATTGCCAAAAATATCCCCTTACAGGTCCCTGATACCATGATAGATGAACAAGGCCGATATGTTTTCTTGAAAGGTAAGCTTAAAAACATACCGATTACCCTTGCAAACATTTATAGCCCAAACATATTACAAGTACCTTTCTTCAGGACTGTGGTTAAAACTCTAGCGGACTTCCAGGAAGGCCTCCTCTCTTCTCTACAAAGCCAAAAAACAAATCAAACTGAGTTTACAAGATTTCCTCCTCCACGACACTTGGCGCACCCTTCACCCGACGGAGAAAGACTACATGTTCTACTCCCCCCCCCCCCACAATAAATATTCCCGCATAGATTATCTCTCTCTCACTCAACAGGACCTCCCTTATTTATCCTCGGCAATGATTAAACCCTCGGTCCTCTCCGACCATCACCCTATTTCCATGACCCTTACAATTCCTGAATGTACTACCAAGGCACGCACGTGGAGGTTGGATGCGAACCTCCTCACTGATGAAATTAGGCTTCTGGAACTCAAATCTTGCCTTCAATTATATTTCCAAACAAATAACACCCCAGACACGTCACCTATGTCCCAATGGGAAGCACACAAATGTGTGATCAGAGGGAAAATGATAGCCTTAACAGCCGCCATTAGGAAGGAAAAGCAAAACACCTCTCTAACCTATTTAGCCAACTGAAAAAAGCTGAGAACTTACACAAAATGACCCTAGCACAGCAAGCCCTTAGTGAAGTTTCGAACTTACGCACTACCATCCAAATAAAGGAACGAAGAAAGCATTTACCTTATCTTGTAAGATATTTTTCGAGTTTGGTAACAAAAATAGCCACCTCCTGGAGCAAGCCCTATACACAAAGAAAGCAAAACTAACCACACATCGTCTAACATCAAATTTGAGTGCTAGTGTAACCAGCAATACAGATATTGCCAAAGAATTCAAAATATATTACTCCACTCTTTACAACCTGGCCCAAGAGAGCTAGCTCTCAGGCCAACCCCGACACACTCAGGGAGCAAAATATCAGACAAAAAAGAAAATAATTGCTGGAAAGCCTGACTAGCAATTACAAAAAAATCAAGTGAATCAATAAACCTACTCACTCTGAAGCAGTCAAAAATAAATAAACAGAGTGGTAAGCATATGGCAAAAAGCATATATATATATATAGAAAAAGAAGGGCATGTAGAGAAAGCTGCCCAAAAGCGCTATAACATATTGAGTATAGAGGTATAAAATAGTTAATTTTAGTTAATGACCAAAGTATGAGATAATGTTAAGGCCATAATAGTCCCCACACTGTCATAAATCACATCAAAGAAGCTCAGAAGAAAAGGCATATGTTGGCTACTCAGAGTTCTGCTGATCAGAGACAGTTCAATAGTATGAGGTGAAGGGAATAGCCCATGCCGCTGCTGATGATGGTATACACCAAACAGGGTTGAGTTGACTGTAGCATTATTTCATACTTTGGTCATTGGCTGTTAACTTCCTTGGATATCCTGTCTACCCTCATCAGCCCTGTGTCTTATCCCCAAGTGGATCCTCCTGGCATTGGGACTGCCTGTGCACATCCATGCTATTTGGAACTGATTCGTGTGGGCTCAGTATTTCAAGATTATGGGGCTATCTGATCTACTCTCCTGGACTTGTCTCTCCCCAGCTGCATTTACCATAAGCTGATTAACTGTTGTCATGAAGGCTCCTATTTTTTGCAGCATTAACCATCTTTCTGTTATTTATATATTGTACCATCAACTTTATTTTATTTCGGATCCCCGGTGGTATTTGATCTGTCTATGTGTAGCGTTACTTAGATTGAGTAACTTTGTTCTCGCTGATTCATTACATGTGTGCTGCACTAGCTGGATCTGCTCTTATACTGCATGCCGGTGGGATTGGGGATTTCTCATGGATACTCCTTATTATGGTTAATAAGCTATGCCTCTGGCTGCTTCCAATTGAACCTTATCAGTATCCCTATCTCCTTACACTTGAGCTACTTTGACTGAATACATGGTTCTGAGTTCACTGTGACTTCTCTGTGTCCCATTGGGTTTAGCTCCTCTTCCTGTTTAGGGATTGAGTGCATGAAGATGACATTTTCTCTATATGTTGTCATCTTTATGTGGTACTCTGCTCAGTAACTGGACCCCGTTATGCTCCTTCATGTGTCTCTTTTTATGCATTGCTTAAGCTCCTTTGTTATCCTGTTATGGTGACTGTCTGCAGCTGGCGTGTGGGGTGTGCATGGTTTTAGTGACTACGTGGTCTACTCTTGGGTGGCTTGGTGGAAGGTCTGTTTGTCTTTTTTAGCCCCTCTGTTCCTGGATTCAATAAATTTGATGTTTTACATTAGGAATGTTTTGGGTGTATTTTTTAAAAAAATTATCAATTTTATACCTCTATACATAATATTTTATGGCGCTTTTGGGCATCTTTCTCTACATGCCCTTCTTTTTCTATAGCAAAATATCCGAGACTTCTTGAGAGACTTCTGCCCAAAAATGTGCTCCCTCGAGACATCTAAATCCATAGACCTTCCAATCACCCCAGAGGAATGGACGAAAGCTATCAAACAATTGAAAGCTAATAAGAGTCCTGGCCCAGACGGTTTAAAAGCAGTTTACTTTAGAAC
This sequence comes from Pelophylax lessonae, assembly GCF_965119305.1. Taxonomy (NCBI): domain Eukaryota; kingdom Metazoa; phylum Chordata; class Amphibia; order Anura; family Ranidae; genus Pelophylax; species Pelophylax lessonae. The sequence continues at coordinate 121,510,781 of NC_138776.1, read as the reverse complement.
ATTCAATGAACTCCTAGTGACCCCCATACCTGAAAGCATTTAACACCTTATCCAAAACCAACTCACTCACCCCGTGCTCAGCAGAAGCCCACATAGTAGTGATACCCAAAGATGGTAAAGACCCCTCTCACCCTTCCAACTATAGACCCATTTCACTCCTCAATGTGGATACCAAGATATTTGCCAAAATATTAGCCAACAGGCTTCTCCCCTTTCTTCCGCAAACTATACATACGGATCAGGTTGGCTTTGTCCCCAGACATGAGGCGAGGTATAATACAATAAAAGCTCTCAACCTTCACAATGCCCTGTCCCGAACTGGACAATGTGGCTTCTTTCTCTCATTGGATGCGGAGAAGGCATTCGACAGGGTAGCCTGGGATGGAAGCTACCCTTGAAGCCAGGGGACTAGGTCCCCATATGATAGGCCTTGTCATGTCATTATATGTAAACCCGAGAGCTAGAGTCCAGGTGAACAATACCCTTTCGGATGCCTTCTTCATCTCATATGGAACGAGACAGGGGTGCCCCCTCGCTCCCATTCTTTTTGTAATGACCCTTGAACCCCTCTTGAATAACCTTAGGACGTAAGAGGAGTGGGACTTGCTACCAAAGAATACAAACTCGCAGCATTTGCGAATTACATACTACTATGCCTCACAAACCCAATTATCACTATCCTAGTAGTTTTTAAAGAATTCGAACACTACCGCTATCTTTCTAACATGAAAATTAATTTTTCTAAGTCATTCGCTCTAAACATTTCACTTACCCAACGCTCAATCGACCAGTCTCAGTCATATTTTCCATTCCAATGGAAATATACCTCCATCACGTACTTAGGCATTCAAATCCCTGCCAAACTCCCAGACCTGTACAAAACTAACTTTCTTCCTTTACTGCAAAATATCGCCTCCGACCTTACCTCTTGGAATAAATTAACATTTTCCTGGTTTGGCCGAGCGGCTATTATAAAAATGAACGTACTCCCTCGGTTGCTGTATATTATCCAAACTATTCCCATCCACATTCCCCCCGCATTCTTCAGATCTTACAAAAACATCTGCACTAACTTCATATGGAAGGGGAAGAGACCCAGGATTGGTTATGCGCAACTGACGCTCCCAAAAAATAGAGGGGGAATGGGACTTCCAGATGTGCACAAGTACCACACCTCATGTCATTTAGCTAGGATTATTGATTGGAATGTCCATCAGTATCGGCAGGACTGGGTGTCTCTTGAAGACTCACTTTCACCCATTCCCCTGGCCTCAATACAATGGATACTTGACAAACATATCCAACATATACGACACTACTAACACATCCCTTAATAAGCACTACCATAAAAAGCTTTCGCAATGCTTATAAATCGAACAATATTTCATCCACTCCAGGACGTCTGACACCTATTAAATTGAATCCTGACTTCCTTCCGGGTATGAGCTCTCACTACCTTAATCAATATTGGTCACACAAGATATTGACAGCGCATCAATTCTTCAAAGGACCTGACACACTCACTTCAGAGGAATTAGCCTCTTTAACGGGCAAACCCCCCATTCCTCCATGGTGGTTTTTTCTAATCTCCCAGTATCTTAGGTCTCTAAACAAACTAAACTGTACTAGACCACTCACTCCCTTCGAAATCCTATGCATGCAAACTGAACCACAACGCGGCCTCATTTCCAGCCTATATCCCATGCTTCATGAAGAATCTCCTCAGGCTCAAAAAAGAACCTGCGACCTGTGGGAAAAAGATCTAGGGATCTCCCTTTCGTTTGAGAACTGGACACAAATCTTCACCGATATCCACAAGGGTTCGATCAATGTATCAACACAAGAAAACGGATACAAAATACAAACGCAATGGTACTGAACCCCATCGCTACTACATACATTTTATCCAACCGTTCCGAACAAGTGTTGGTGATCACTCATAGAGCATGGATCCCTACTGCATATTTGGTGGTCCTGTCCACTGGTGCAACCCTCCTGGATGGCGGTGTAGAAAATAATTACACAGGTGACTACGCTGAATCTCGAGTTCTTCCCCGCTGAGTTTCTTTTACACCACACAAACTTACCGCACAATATATACCACCAGTCACTGGCCATGCATATGGTCAACGCGGCTAAACAATGCTTACCAAGGCATTGGAATTCATCCCAGCCCCCATCTAATAAAGAATGGCTCAACAACTTGAAGAGAATAGCTGAGATGGAAGAATTAATTCATATATCGAAAGTCACTCCACAAACCTATAACTTCAAATGGGCATGCTGGACACACACATTGGCATAAGGCCAATGGTAGCTGTGTTCAGATAATTTCACTACAGAGAATATATAATCTATGAAAGAAGGTGAATGGTGTTGGATGAAAGTTCAGCTAAAGATAGAATTTGGTGGTCAAGTTGAATGAGGATACTTTCCTGAAGTAATCTAAAGGATATGTTTACTTTTGCAGGCAAAAAAATATGCATTTATTATTTTTTTTTATTAGGGACCTGAATATGGGTGTAACGTGTACATAAGGTAAGCTTATCATTTAGGAAAGTGGTGCTAAAATCTAATAAGGCCCTGTGAACAGGTAACCTGCTGAATTTGAGCAGAATGGAATGGATATCATTAAAAGAGATCCATGCCCATTCAGTTTTATTTTTCAACGTTGAACCTTTACAGTCCCGTGTTCTATCTATAGGCAGCCACAAGAAAATGGGCTTGCCTCTGTTTACACCAGGCTACCTCATATCAATAATATTTAGATTCGGAAAAATGGAAAACGAAGCAGCTCTTTTTCATTTTTTTTTTTTTGTCGGAACCCAAGTGGACTTGGAGGTTAACAGGTATAACATCTGCCTGCCCCACGATTTACATGGAGCTACCAATCAGGTTCACTTTAAAAACTGACAAGCTTATGAGGTGATATCTGGTTCCTGCCTGGATTGCTAAATTTCCTCCATCCTACTCTCCCTTCAGCTTCTGTGGCTGTTCTGAAGCAGGATGCCAGGGATACCACATGCAGGCATCCAGCAAGGGGAATCAGTTCAGTTAGCTGTACCTTAACCGCTTGCCGACCGCCGCAAGTAAATTTACTGCGGCGGTCAGCCCCTGCCAGGCAGAGTGACGTTAATTAACGTCACTAGCCTGGGAGGGTCTGGGGAGCGAGCGCACGCCGCCGGAGGCGCGCTCCCGCGCGGTCACGGACCCCCCCGCGCGTGTGACCGGCGGACCTGATGTCCGCCGCTCACTCGGCGATCGTCGGGGGAGAGGGAGAAAGTCAGGCAGCTAGTGTAAACAAGCTGCCTGTCATTCTCCTCGGTGTTAAAACACTGATCAGACAGATCTACTATGTAGATCTGTTGATCAGTGTCCTTTCACCTCAAGCCACAGCCAATCACAGTAGAAAGCACGCCCCTAGGGACACACACAGCCCCTCCCTCCCAAATAAAGTTAACCCCTTCACTACCAGTGTATTTTTACAGTAACAGTGCATATATATAGCACTGATTACTGTAGAAATGTCACTGGTAACCCCAAAAGTGTCAAAAATTTCAGTCAAGGGTCCGATCTGTCCGCCGCAATGTCGCAGTACCGCAAAAAAAATCGCAGATCGCCGCCATTATGCGTTAAAAAAAAAAACAACAAAAATGACAAAAATCTTTCCCTTTGTTAGTAAACGCGATAACTTTTGCGCAAACCAATAAAAATACGCTTTTTGCGATTTTTTTTACTAAACATAGGTAGGATAAAACAAATTGGCCGAAAATGTTAAAAAATTTTGATTTTTACATTTTTTTGGGGGGAATTTCATATAAAAAATGTGAAAAATATTGTTATGTTTGCAAAATTTACGCTCTTTTTTTGTTTATAGCGCAAAAAGTAAAAATCGCACAGGTGATCAAATACCACCAAAAGAAAGCTCTGTTTGTGGGAAAAAAAGGACGTCAAATTCGTTTAGGTACAGCGTTGCACGACCGCGCAATTGTCCGTTAAAGTCATGCAGTGCCGAATCGCAAAATACCCCCTGGTCGTTTAGCAGGAAAATCCTCCGGGGCTTAAGTGGTTAAGGAATCAGAAACCAGACTGAATAAGGGTAACATACGTTTATTAGGGCAAATGACACACTTCCAACACCAACCCCAGTAAACTATAAACAATGTAAGTGACAGATAAATGTCAAAACATGCAAAAAACGCAAATAATAACCTAACTATATACAAATGGAGGGAGCACACGTGAGCATGACAAGGTCATGACAGGGACAGGAGACAAGGGGAGCAGAGAGCCAGATACTAGGAGTGGGAAGCAGGGAGCAGGCCACAGGAGCAGGTCTCAGGGTCAGGTACAGGAGCAAGGATCAGAAACAAGGATCAGGCTTAGGCAGGGACAAGGCTTGCAGGAAGAATACTGAAGCACTGAACCTTAGTTATGCGCAGAAATAAATACCTTACAGCAGCACATGTCAGGTGCAGCCTAATTACTTGGAAAGCCGGGCTGCTGGGAGACACCCACTGGTGGCCATCTGAATTGCACCCTTCAACTCTGGGAACAACAGTGCCACCAGCAGGTGACCCAGATAATGACACAAGTCCTGACACAGGTACTCACTATCATATCTCCTGGAGTTGTAAACCCCCTGTAATGTTTGTACCTATAAGTAAGCCTATAATAAGGCTTACCTACCTATTGGTACTGCAAATATCTCCTAAACTTGCACCGTTTAGGAGATATTTACATTGCATGCAGCTGATGACACCATTGGCACATGCAATTTGAAGGAACAGCCACCTGTGCCATTTCTTCAGAGCCCTGTGCCATGACCGGCGGTTCCAGCCATGCGCGGGAGTGATGCCACGCAGCTCCAGCCAGTAGCACAGCCGGAGTCCGCAAACCCGGAAGGAATAAGGGGATGAGGTGGGTTTCGTTTACAGGTAAGTGTCACATAATCTGCTAGTATGTATTGCATACTAGCACATTATGCATTTACTTTGCAGGTAACCAAAAAGAAAAAAATGTTTCCAGACTTTACTTCCTCTTTAATAAGAAACCTTTGGAGGTAACCCAACTCCACTTTAAATTACTTTTTCAGGTCACAACTGCAGAAAAACAAATAATTTTAAAGGCTTGGAAAATCTCCCCGATTAAGTGTCCTCAAAACTAAACACAGAGTTAAAAAGGCAATGATACATGCCAAAGTCGAGGCAGTCTTCATGGATAGGTAAGCATGAATGTCTCAGGAAACCATGGGGCGACCACTATCTACTAGCTGACTTTGATGAGATGCTATTATACCCTTGACCTGCATGTCAGCATGCATATCTGGAATTTCTCATTGGAAAACCTTGTTTTCCCTGACAAGCTGACCTAAACAGAAAGCCTGTGGGAAAGGCCCCTAAATAAATAAGTCTGATTACAACTATGGTATATGGCATTTAGGCGCAAAGCTGTCTTAAAGCAACAGTACATATTCAGAGAGCATCTGAAGCAACTGTATTCCCAATGATGAATATTTTACAAAAAACTAGAATAATTCATGATGTAAATTTATATATGTATATTCAACAGGAAATTATGCAAGGATTTTCCAAGTTATCCAAAAATGTCCACTGTATCCCAGCCAGTGTCCAGTCTGCAAATATTTTTTTTTGTTATATATTTGTACATTCAACAGCAATGTTCCCCTGGAATACCTCATAATATTAATCAACATAAGATGGTCTGGCACATAACTTTATGCTGTATGTACAGTGGAATAAGATCAGATAGTAGTTTACAGGCTGGATGCAATTGCATCCACAAAAAGAGTAGATCCAGCAAAGTAATGTATAACTGATTCAAACTTCATTCTCAGGTGTATACACTACATGTGCTTCTAATTGTAGTGTATTACAAGATTCTACATATAGTGCAGTAAACTGTAACTTCAAATTTACAGACTAAATGCATCCGCTTTGTCATGGTGGATCAAATAGGATACTTTACAGCTGACCTGACTGGAGTATCAATTATTTATTACATGGGATTCATTGAGTCAATCTTACCAACTCTCAGTGGCCCAGACTACCCAAGCGAGACAAATGGATACAGGTTTTTAATTCACAGAGAGATATAGCTTCTGCTCACAGAGAAATGCACAGTTCAGTATGTATGCATTGCCCAGAGAATGTATCAGGGAGATCATTCATTATTCAATTGTGGAAACATGCTCTGTTTGACTTCAACAGACACTTTAAAGCATACACACCAGTTGGTTACTCATTGGGAGCTCAGAATGAGGATCAAACATTTTTTATTTTTATATTGCCTCACAATATATATATATATATATATATATATATATAATCCAAATCAGACTCTTCTCAGCTCATCATTGTGTATGTAAAGATGGTGCAGGGCATGGGCTGCTGTGCCCGAGAGCAATTCTTTCAAGACAATTTATTTTCTTCCAATGTGGCTCAGAAAGGTCAATAGGTTGGACAACCCTAGTGTACATCATCAATCTGCTGTCAAAGAAAGGAATTAAAAGTCCATTGGCAGTGATCAGTTCCAGCCATTAAAGCTCTGTACACACATACCGAAATTTGCCTCGTTCAGCCGGAACTGGTTAAAGTACCGCTGTCTGCTCAATAGAAGCTGGTAATAAACCCAGCTTAATAGTTGGGTTCACAGTGTGAAGCCTTTAATGGTATTGCTAATCACAGGTCAAAAATCTCCACGTGGAAACACTTGTAACAATTAGGGATGAGCTTGATCATACTCTGAAATGATATCTATCCAAAATTCCAATTTGTGCTCTTTTTGAAGACAAGGTTCTTTGATGGGAATGGCCCTTAGTTGCCATTCTAGGGTCAGCAGGATCCCCCCAGGGTTGTCAAAGTATGCCTTGATACCAAGAATGGCAGTAGAAGCTTGCTGCAAGGGACCCATTTGTTTAGAGGTATGGTATCCTTTGTTTTTTTCCCATTTGTATGGGGTCTTGAGCTGCTAAAAAGGCTATAGAATATACCGTCAATCTATAAGAGAACTGCACTAAGGTACATGTATTTTTAATGTGTTAATCCTCATTACCACCGGAGACAACTTGGCACTAAGCTGCAGGTGGGGGGGAACATAACTGCCAATGTGTGTACCAGTGTTCTCCCCTCTCTGTAGGCTGATGTTCCTACCTTCCTCAACCTCAGAACCAACATCCGAATCAATTAATGGCTGTGCATCGTCAAGGAGCAATTGGCTGATGCTGTGTTTAAATAACTTAGCTGACTTCTCCATGCCATATTCTGGGGCTATGGTAGGAAAAGCTGTGTGCAAGGAGTAGTGATGAACCGAACACCACCCGGTTCGGTTCGCACCAGAACACCGCAAACATGGTAAAGTTCGTTAGAACATGCAAACTCCATTGAAGTCTATGGGATTCGAACATGAAAAATCAATAGTTCAAATTTTAAAGACTTAAATGCAATTTATTACCCAAAAAAGTATATGGGGACCTGGTACCAATGCAAAATGTTTTTTTTTTTTTTAATAACAATCGTTTTTACAGGAGTAGTGATTTTAATGATACTTAAAGTGAAACAATAAAAATGAATAATTCCTTTAAATATCGTGCCTGGGGGGTCCCCTTAATGTGCCTGTAAAGTGCCGCATTTGTGTGATGTATGTAGCCGGCTGCAGCAATACTGACATTTCTAAAGTAAAAAATGTAATTTAAACTTGCTTGCGGCTGTAATGTATTGTCGGCTCCCGGCAATACAGATAAAAAAATGAAAAAAACAGTGTGCCCCCCTCAGTCCATACCAGGCCCTTTGGGTCTGGTACGGATTTTAGGGGAACCCCACGCCAAAATTGAAAGAAAAATAAAACGGTGTGGGGTATTCCCCAAAATCCATCCCAGACCCTTACCCGAGCAAGCAGCCTGGCTGGAAAGGATAAGGGTGGGGTGCGAGAAAGTGCCCCCCCCTGAACCATACCAGGCCACTTGCACTCAACATGGGGAGGGTGCTTTGGGGTGCCCCAGATCCCGCCCCCCATGTGAATGGATATCAGGTACATTGTACCCCTACCCATTCACCAAAAAAGTGTACAAAAAATAAAGACAAAAGCCTTTTTAAAAAGTCCTTTATACAGCAAACACACGAACGCCCAATGTTCGAGTCGAACTGACAATGTCCACCTTTGCCTGTGGACACATACACTGCTGGCCCCTCATAGTGTCATGAGAACATCTGCCTCCCAGACATGATGGGACGGTGCTTATTAACAAAAACGCGCAGTAATGCACATAAATATACTACGTTAAATGTGCACTAACGCGAAGAAATATACTGTGTTAAATGTGCAGTAACGCACGGAAAAATACTGAGTTAAATGGCATGTAATGCACTGAAATATACTGCATTAAACGTGCACTAACACACAGAAATATAAGGCATTAAAAGTGCAGTAATGCACTGAAATATACTGCAATAAACATGCAGTATACACCAGCACACAGAAATATACTGCTTAAATGTGCAGTAACGCATTCAAATATACTGCGTTAAACAGCACTTAATGCACTGAAATATACTGCCTTAAACACCACAAAACGCAAAGAAATATACTGTGGTAAATGGCACGTAATGCACAAAAATATACTACATTAAACATGCATCAATGCACTGAAATATACTGCGTTAAATGGCTTGTAATGCACAGAAATATACTGTAAGGTGGCGCATTGCATTGTGGTCATTCGGTGGGTCGACTAAATGGTCAAACGGGCTAACAGCCAAAGTTTGGCCCAAACTCATGCTTGGGCCGAACCGTTTGCCCATCCTTAGATATAAGTTTGGGGTCATTGTTCTGCTGCAGAATACATTTGGGGCCAAACACACAACTAACTGTTGGTATGCATGATGGATAAGTATTTGCTAATATCTGCAATTAGATGCAATAACCCCAATAAAGGTTCCTTTGATTAGCTGTGGGAGGTAGCCCCTTTAAAAGTAATGGTAGGCTGCTGACTCCTGCAAATAATCGTGGGATTTTTACATATAATTGCTCATGCAGCAATTGCATGTGAGGGATTAGACCTGGAAACAAACTGCTTGCAGCCAGAACCGATCACTGCATGAGAGATTACATGCACCTGTCTTTGATTAGCTGTGGGAGTCAGCAGCCTCCTATTACTTTTAATAGGGCTGCCTTCCACAGCTAATTGTAGTCATCCCTCTGGGGTTCTCTCACATCTAAGAGCAATACAGGTGCATTTGGAGGTGTGAATGCATTCTTAAATAGCAGCTTCTATTGTAGCTATAACTTGCTCTAAGCCCTTCACCATATCTGAACTGGGGGTAGGTAGCAGGTGCAATGGTTCCCGGGTGAGCCAGCAATGCTCAAAAAGAAAAAAAAACTTAAAAACAATATCTAACCATGTTGCAGTGCCAACCCCAGAACAGCAGTCCACATTAACAATAACTTTATAGTTTTTGCCAATCTTTTGCTCCAGCAGACTTGACTTGTCTGTTCCCCAGGCTACAGAGCTCTGTCTGTATGTCTCTGCTGCAGCTAAATTACCTTTCAGAGAGAGGTATATTCCCAAAGATAGACTTAAGCTGGATACACACTGTACAATTTTCTTTAGATTTTTTCCTTTAGACTTACCAAATCCATATAATATGAGGTCAGACTTAAACACTTTTCATTTGTATGCAGTCAGGCGGGCCCTTGTACTACATAGTTGAAGGTAAATCTAAAGGAAATCTACCAACAAAAGTTGTATAGTGTGTATCCAGCTTTAGAGGTTACAGAATATATAGTAACCTGGGTGAGATGTAGACCCCCGAACCAGACCTCAGGAGAGTCTCTGCTAGCCATTCTGGCAATGTAGCAACAAACACACAGCACATGCATGATTTATAAAAATGTAACTCCTTCTGAAGCTCTGGCAACAACCCCCCCCCCCCCCCAACTATGGTCTGTAACTTTTTGCTTTGCTCACAACCCAATCTCTTTGCAACTGCATGTGACAAAATAGTTCTTAAATTGTGAAAACTATGTGATGTAACAGAGCATGACTGGGTCATAATACACCACCTCCAACGTTCACACATTTATCCTGGTGTGCAGTGGAAGTATTTGAAGTTAATATGAAGGTCATTTTCAGGGAATTGCAAGAAAATATGAGAGCGGATTTTGAACATGTTGGTTGCCTATTATGCTGCCCCGCTTTCTTTGTCACAAACCTAGAATATGTATGCTAATTAGAAAAGTCAAAAGAAAGGCAGAAGTCCTAATTTGCATATTTATTCTGGGTTAGTGACTCAAAGCATTGAAGCCAATTGGAAACCCTAATGCCCCATACACACGTGCAGATTATCTGCAGACTTTTGTCTGCAGACTTACCAAAACCATATAATATGAGGTCAAACCTAAACACTTTCAATTTGTATGCAATCCGGCAGGCCCTTGCACTACATAGAAAAGGTAAGTCTGCAGACAAAAGTCTGCAGATAATCTGCACGTGTGTATGGGGCATAAGAGCTTGTGTTGATGGAGCAGAGAGAAGATCCACACACCAGTTGTTGCTCTTAAAAAATCTTAATTTTTATTAAAAAAACACAGTGTACAGACGCAGATAAGATCAGTTGACAATTGCACGGTCAAAACTGATGTCCTTTTTTTTCCCACAAATAGAGCTTTCTTTTGGTGGTATTTGATCAACACTGCAGTTTTTATTTTCTTTGCGCTATAAAAAGACAGACGATTTTGAAAATAAAAACAATATTTTTTACTTTCTGCCATAAAACATACCCCCCAAAAAATGTAAAAAATCAAATTCCTTTATAAATTTAGGCCAATATGTATTCTGCTACAAATTTTTGTTAAAAAAAAATCCCAATAAGCGTATATTAATTGGGTTTGCGCAAACGTTATTGCTTCTACAAGCTATGCAATAGGTTTATGGTATTTAAATGTTTTTAACATTTTTACCAGTGACACCAATACAGTGATCAGTGCTAAAAAAATGCATTGTCACTGTATTAATGGCACTGGCAGGGACGGGGTTAACATCAAGGGTGATGAAAGGGTTAAATGTGTTCCCTGGGAATGCTTACTAACTGTGAGTGGGATGCTTTGACTGGGGCAATACAGAGACCCTTGTTCCTGCTTGGCAGAAACACAGGAAATCCATATTCCCCTCTCACAGAATGGCAATCTGCCTTGTTTACATAGGCAGACTGCCATTCTACCTCTCTCCACATTGATCGCTGGGAGCGGGTCGCCGGCAACGTGCATGCATGCCCCAGATTCGTAAATAAAAGAGATGTACATGTACATAATTTCGCACTGAAGGGCCACCCTGCCGCAGTATGTGTACGTGGGGTGGTCCGGGAAAGGTTAATCTAAAAATCCACCATGCCTCTCTCCCCAGTAACCTTCACTCCCTGCCACCTCCTCTAGGCAAGTAAGACAGCCGTTCTATTCCTCTGAACTGGAATGAGGAAAGATTGCCTTGATGCCATTCTCTAAAGTGACATGTTGCATAATAAATATTTTTGCGAAGATAGGCCAGTGCAATTTTCAGAATAATTCAGGTTGTATATGAGAACAGATTGAGACACTTCTTAGATTCTTCAGGGTTCCTTTACAGGTACTTCTAACTTCCTACTAACCCACATTTGGCCTCCTTCTAACTTGATTCATGCCAGTTCTGATGAGCACAAAAGCACAAACCCTCTCATTGCTCTTTACTTGCCTCTCTCCCTACTCTCTACTGTGATATAAATGTTATGCTGCTCCATCCTCCTCCACACACCAGAGGAGAGTTAAAGCCAAGCAAGCCTATAGCCTTCCATTCAGAGCCCTGAGAATGCTGGGAGTTGTAGTTTGAGACAGCTGCCAAATAATAGCTACACTTTAATGGTTACACTACAGATCCCAATTTGCACTATCCAGTAGGAGGTGTGGAAAGAGGATTTTTATTAATCTTCCCAGGAAAGTTCTTCCTCTTAGCACCAAGGGAGTTAGAAGGAGAGCACCTCTGTCTGCCAGCCAGCTGAAGACCTTACCAGCAGAAATTCAAACCTGAGACTGTGAGTGAGGACACTCCTCACTCACGCAGTAACACAGCTCCTCCCACATTGCAGCACCTGCACCACTGCAGCAGGTGGACTGAAGCATCCATTCACCCTCTGTTTCCCACCACTGATCAGCAGTAGCTTTTGGGGAGAAATGGAGGGAGGTCCCCTTTTTTTAGCAAAAGGTCACCACAGCATCCTAGGGATTAATGAGAGGGTTATTCTCCCATTGCTGATACTGCTACCATGGACTGAGCCACTGAGACCAGGCCACCAAGTGTACCCAATCCATACCATACTCTATGCCGCACTTATTGCAAATCTAGACTGCATCTATACCAACCCTATACCACATTTTATTGACCCTTTACCACATCTGACCTACATCTACCTTGCACCTGTGCTGAAGCTATACTATACCTATACTGCATGCAGGTTAGCTGGGATTGTTGTTAAGTCCAAAGACGCGCTTATAGGGCCCCTATAATAGCTGGCAGAAGAACATCTGAATGGACTGTCCCTTCCGTAATAATAATTCTGCAATCCCTCTTTTGTTCCCCTGCCTCCTTTCTCTAGTTGGTCTAGGATTAGCATTGCCACAATTAATGTGCCCTGGCAGTATAGTTCCAGCACTCAGTAGATCAAACTTTACTACTTCTGTTGCACTTGAGGTGTCCTTGCTACCGTTAATGCTGATTTGGAAGCCAAATGCCAACTTATGCCTAGTTGTTACTGTTAATCACTTTAATTGCCAAATTGTGTTATTACCATTGTTAATCAATTTTAAAATTCCCAAGTTACCAACCCTATTGTCAGCTGCTGGTGTGACCAGAAATGTGTGGACTGCCACAGAGAATGCCAGGCACAAATACAGTGTAAAATCATATCATTTATTTAAAAAAAAAGTGAACAACATAAATGTAAACACGCCTCCCATAAACCAAACTGTGTACAGCAAACCAGATAACCAAACAAATAGTGACACACAATGCACAACTGCCTAAACCAAATATATACAGCAATAGGGAATGCAAGCATAATCGTAACAGAGCCAAGGTCATACACGGGAGATCAAGCAGAGGGAGCTGGGAGCAAGACAGGACAGAGAGAGGGTAACAGGAGATGGAGAGAGCAGGTGGGAAGCGATCAGGCCGCAGGGTCGGGATCAGGGTGCAGGATACACGATGCACAATATAGGAACACTGACACGAAGGCCAGGGGCACATGGAGACAACACCAAGGCAACAATGGAAGGACAGACAGGATTAAATATACTTCCTTCAATGAGCATCAAGTGATGACAAATTATGAGCTTCTGGCTGCTAAGAGACACCCGCTGGTGAGCGTCTGGATCTGGGAGCCACAGTGCCACCAGCAGGTGAGCCCTTTCCTGACACTAGTGGGTGACAATATATTTGTTTTGTCTTTACTACCTTGTTTGGTGCCTATTTTCTTTGATATAGCACTACTATTGAGTACTAAGTATTACTTTTTAATGATTTTCTGTGATGTTGTATGTTTGTACACTCAACCTGGTATGTCACAGGGACTGGGGTTCTTACAAAAAAAAGGTTGAGGCAAAAAACAGAGGACTCATCCTATCCAATGGCTCCTCCTGTGATAGCACTACACCTATTTATGTTATCATTTACAGTACATATTACAGGTACTTATTTTGTGTCAATAAATTATGCAGTGCTTTAGATACTGTTCATACACATCAGTCCCTGCCCTCAAAGAGCTTACAATCTAAGGTCTTTATCACACACACACACACACACACACACACACACACACACACACACACACACACACACACAAACTAGGGTCAATTTAAAGCAGGGGTCAAAGCCCTTACAGGAAATCAAATATAATTTCAGTGCTTTAAAGTGACTGTTTGATATTTCTCATTACAGCTAGTATACTGTACCCTAAGGCTTAAAGTGATACTAAAGTCTTGGGTTTTTTGTTATAAATAACAAACATTTCATACTTACCTGCTCTGTGCAGTGGTTTTGCACAGAACAACCCAGATTCTCCTCTTCCCGGGTCCCTCTTTGGCTCTCCTGTCCCCTCCCTCCCTGAGTGTCTCACAGGAAGCAGCTTGCTATGGGGGCACCCAACCCGAGCCAGGCCCAGCTCCCTATGTCCCTATGTCCATTCAGACATGGAGCCACAGCCTGACCCTTCCCCTCTCTCTCCTCATTGGGTCACGGGCTTTGATTGACAACAGCGGAAGCCAACGGTACTGTGCTGCCATCTCAGCCAATGAGGAGAGAGAGTCTTGTGCAGTCCTGAGACACTCCTGCAACATTGCTGAGTCAAGATGGGACTCAGGTAAATATTAGGGATACTGAGGGGGTTGCTGCACACAGAAGGCTTTTTTGTTTTAATGCATAGAATGCATTAAGATAAAAAAAACTTCTGACTTTACAACCACTTTAAAATAAGTGTCAGGGAGCTTTCTATACATATGTATATGTTGCAAATAAGTAAGCATAATAATGTAGGGAAATCATGATTCAGTAAAGTATGGAAGGTATTGAAAGGAGGGGGGGGGGGGGCAAGCACAATGAAAATTGAGTTGAAAGAAAACCTGCACTGAGACAATATTGAGGATAGACACAAAAATATATGAGTAATGAGACTTATTTACATATTAAGAAGGATACAATTGAATACTTTTTTTGTGCAAAGTCAAGTATACCAAACAGAAGCAGAACATTTTGAATGGTAATTATCTATTGATTTTTAAACTAGTTTAATGGGCAAAAGAAAACAAAATTAATAGTAAACTAGATTAGCTAGTGAAAGACTCTACAGGGCATGCTTTAGTATGTTCCAGTCATCTTGAAGATCAAGTAAACCCTTAGCAAAGCTTAAAAATAAAAGCTGCTTGTAGTGGTATGCTGCTAGTAGTGGCATGATAATCTGTGCCTGTCCATCAAAATCACATGGCTGGGACAACTACAATGCATTTAGGTCTGGGTACCTTACTTTTTATAGATATTATTATTTCTTTCAAAGATTTTTATTAAGAGATATCAATACAGGTAACAACTGCAAAACGAAACATTTCGCTTTTTGTAAAGGGGGTAACAAACTTTGTGCACCGCTTAACAAAGCATTACATGGTAAAATAACATCTTCAGTAAAACAAGGCATTACAGATACCAAGGCTCCAAGGAAGAGGAGGCAACCGGCCTAGATAAAGAACCAAAACTTCGGGGGAGATTCGCCCAGTCCCGAGGCAACCCCAATGGGATCAGAAGCTGTTACCAAGGGAACTTGAAGAAGCCCCACAGCGCAAATTATTCAACAGGTATCCAAGGAGCCTAAGCAAAATAATACTGTCTTATAATGAATGGAAAGCAGCTTGAGCAATTAATAAGACTACAAAGGCAAAGGGCATAACCGGAAAGCAGACTGCTTTCACCTAAATGGAGTGGAGAACATCAGTATTGAGTATACCCCTAACGAGCCCTGAACTGAAAGATAACTGAACCCAAAGGAAACCCCTAAAAGCAATCTGGATGAAGATGTATAAGAACTCATGTGAGCGGTGAGGAGAACAGGAAACAAGAGGAGAGAAAAGAAGCAAAAGAGAAGCCAAAGAAGAAGAAGGAGGGAAGAAAGGAAGAACAAAGGAGGCTACATATGCCCTGGAGGTCTCACGAAACAACAGAGAAAGATATTATTATTTCATATAAAAATTTTGAGGATGACATTGCTGTCCTCTTCTTTTAAAAATTCTACTTTCCTTTCTGTCATGTTGATTCAAGCTCCAATAGGTTCTGATTCAGTAGAACTGAATCATTGTGGATGATTTACACTGTTCACTTTGCAAGGCAAGTTGTGCTTTGCAAGGAAGTTTTCCCCAGAGCTTAGTGAATGAGGTAAAGTTCTGCTGACTTCCATCACACAATACAATTTTTCTTTTCTTTTCCATTAACTAAAATATGTGGAAACTTTACTTGCAAAGTACAACTTCACTTGCAAAGTGAACACCCATTTAGCCTTTAGTAAATCAGTCTTGTTATGTACATCTAGAGTTTTGATTTTTCTGACTTAACTTTCTACATGCTTAGGTCAGAAACAGCCAGGCAAATTACTTTTTTGGAGGTGGTGTGCAAAAGCAGACATCATATTACCTCTGTATAGGTGTTCTTTAAAGGCACTGTTTGATGCACTTTAGAAATACTAAAATACATTTATCTTGAAACGAGTAATGGGTCAAAACAAAAGCAAGAACCTAGCACAAGTTGTTATCATTCTCTTAAATTGTAAGCTCTAACGAGCAAGGCTTTCTGATTTCTCTTGTACCAAATTGTATTATAACTGTAATGTCTGCCTTCATTTTGTAAAGCACTGCGTAAACTGTTGGCACTAAATAAATCCTGTATAATAATAATAATTTAAACTTATATAGCTCCTTAACAAATATAATAAGGCAAACATTCTTAGTTTTGTCCCATATGTAGTAAAATCCTTACTGCTATTATTCCCCCCTACCCCCCCCCCCCCCATACTATTATTTGTACATTTTTCAGCTACTAGATTGCTCTTTCTATACATTGTGTGATCCACTGTTTTCGAGTAGATTAAAAAAGGTTGTATTGTAACACTTCAAATCGTGTGGCTAATGAAACACAGTTGTACAAAAGGATAGGCTATTTGATGTAAGGCAAACAGCTCTCTTAAGAATTGCTGTAGGGAACAATGCCAGCTTGCCTAGCACATCTTTGAACAGCCAAACCTTTCTATTTCATTTTTGTAGGTTGATTTCTTAAGCACAGATTTGAGAATTTATAAAAATAGATGATTGCTTTTTTATTAAATGCAAATATATCGGATTAAAAAAAAATTATAAAAATATACATGTCAGATTTAAAATATAATAATTATGCATACCACCACAGTAAAATCAGTTAAATCTGACATGTGAAAAAAAATGTCAAGAATCCATTGCACAAGAAACAGCCCATGTTGTTGAATGGTAAAGTCATAATGACAAGCAGGATGCTACTGATCGAGGTTAGGAGCTTTCAAATATCAGAAGTCAACATTTTTTACTTTGTGGAATCAAAACTTCAGCTTGCTTGAAAATATACAGTATTTTGTCAATAATTAATGCAGTGAATAAAAAGGGAGATCAGCTAAATCTAGGAATAAGGCATTTCATGTGAATTAAAGCAATACAAACTGTGCGATAAAAATACTTTCAATCAGAAGTTAATAATCTTTGCCACTGTTCAGCATTTGATACTATTTTATAAATATCAGATCATTCATTAGATTGGATAAAGATTTAATTAATGGTTGACATAATGGTTGACATAACAGTAAACCAGTCTTTATAAGCAATTAATTAAACAATGTTTGAGCATTGAATTGTGCATAATTTTATGCATATGCAAAATGATTCCATGCTAAGGAATAAAATACCGCTGATGTATACTAAGCTACTGTGCTATTGAGATGTAATAAATATTAAATAATGTACATCGTAAATCTATCAATAAATAAAACCCTGTGCAATTAAAGATATTACACATATTAATAAATCATTCCTAATTCAACTCTTGTTCTTCAAAAGAATATGAATGCCTTCAGCAAATAATATACATCACTGATATGTGGACCATAAATATAAAAAAAGTAAATAAACAAAAGTGCAAAGTGCAATAACTGCAATCCAAACTCATGCATACTTTAAATGAGGTATCCCAAAGCAACCACTATTTCAAAGTGAAAAAGTACAGTGCAAGTGTACCTTTTAATGCTGTATCCAGTAGAAAATATTCATCCGTGCAGGGTGGTATCCAATAGCAACGATTAAGCATCCACCTCAAATATAAACAAATATATTGCAGGTGTTATTTTAAAGAGTTACTAAAGGTCAAACATGTTTTCATCAACATAACAAACATGTTCGACTTACCTCTTCTGTGCAATGGTTTTGCACAGAGCAGCCCCAATCCTCCTCTTCTCGAGTCCCCTGCTGGTGATCTGGTTTCCCAACCCCCCCCCTCGCTGGATGCCCCCCAGGTCTCCCCAGCCGCTGAGTGCCCCCGTAGCAAGCTTGCTATGGGGGCACTTGTGCATGCTCACTCCCGAGCCCTGCTCTTTGTGTCAATAAGGCACACAGTACGGGGCTCAACCCTTCCCCTGCTGCCTCTCCACTGGCTGTGATTGACAGCAGGAGAAGCAAATTGCTCCCCCTAATGTGAATACTAAAGGTTTTTTACCTTCATGCATTTACAACCACTTTAACTCCCCCATACCCCTTAGGGATGGATAGATAGATAGATAGATAGATAGATAGATAGATAGATAGATAGATAGATAGATAGATAGATAGATAGATAGATAGATAGATAGATAGATAGATAGATAGATAGATAGATAGATAGATAGATAGATAGATAGATAGATAGATAGATAGATAGATAGATAGATAGATAGATAGATAGATAGATAGATAGATAGATAGATAGATAGATATACCCTAAAAGATGAAACACCTCAAACAAAAGACCATAATAATAATAAGATAACAAACTTTATTGTCTTTGGATACATACAACAAAATTCATCAGGATACTCTTTACAGCAGCAATAAAATATTCCTCATCATAACCACACATACATACTCCTAGCACATGTCCACATATCTGTTAAAATGTAACAAAATATAAAATGTTATATAAAAAATGTAAGTTTTACATAAACTTCCTAAAACTCTGTACCTGGTTGGGTATGGACAACACAGCCCTAGGGGAAAAAAAAACTATACTTTAAGCGCTTCGTGTGCGTTTTGAGTGTCCTATATCTTTTCCCTTGATGGCAACAGGACAAACACACTGTAACCTGGATGGGTTGGATCATTACTGATAACCAGTGTTGCCAACCGCCCATTAATTTATGGGCAGCCTGTAAATTTTAACCCATTTTCGGACTGCTCGTTCGTTAGGGGCACCTGTAAAAACTATGGCTGCGAGCCAACAGTGCATGAGTCGCTCCGGAGCCTGCCAGGCTCGTGAAAGCTCATATGAGCTCGGCCAGTTGCAGACAGGTGGGTGCATGTGTAGTGATGTGCCATTTTTTTAATGGAACTCCCAGATGGATTATCTGACAAGAATATCTCCTCTCCTTGCTCTCATCTAATCTAGCACTATATCCCATGGGCTGGAGGCTACCGGGCTGGCTGGTAAGTGAGCACAAGCAGCCCCTTTTTAATTAAACTTCAATTGGTACATGCAGACCAGGTGGGATTCGTGCTGGGACGGCAGGCTCCTGATGGCATGAGAAGACTCCTGAATCTGTTAACGCCTTCTCTTCTCCTGTCTTTGGATGCAGAGAAGGCGTTCGACAGGATCCATTGGGGGTACCTGGAGGCGGTGCTGCATGAGTTTGGGATTGTGGGTTGGTTAAAAAAGAATATAATGGCTCTTTATTCTAGTTCAACAGCAAATGTACTTATATCAGGAATATTATCTAATCCGTTTAGGATAACTAACGGGACTAGGCAGGGATGTCCCTTCTCACCAATTGTTTTTGCGCTGCTTATGGAGCCTTTTGCTCAGAGTATCAGGAGCAACGCGAAGATAACAGGGTGGAAAGTTGCTGAAGTTGAACATAAGATTAGCTTATTTGCTGATGATGTTATGTTAATCATTACAAATCCATTCTCATCTTTAATAGAAGTAGAGAAAATGATAAATGACTTTAGTGCAGCATCATTTTATAAATTAAATATTACAAAATCACAGATTATGGGTATTAATGTTCCCACTTTAGTACAGAAACGTATAACTGGGAAATTTTCATCTACCTGGTCTCCGTGTATACCGTTTTTGGGGATTAACTTAACCTCATCTACTTCCCAACTTTATGATTATAATTATAGACCTTTTTTGGACACTTTGTCACGTCAAGTTAGAGAACTGAAAGTTCAAGATTTGACCATAGCAGGCAGAGTGGCTATGCTAAAAATGATTATACTTCCTAAACTACTCTATCTGTTTCGTACGTTGATGATTCCCTTACCATCCTAATATTGTATCTCTGTTCAAAAGTATTTTAGTGAAATTATATGGGAAGGGAAACCTCCCCGCTGTTCATCCCTTATTATTAGGAGACATAGGAGGCATGGAGGGATGGGAGTTCCTTGGGTCTCTGCATATTACAAAGCATCTGTATTGGATCAACTGAAATATTGGTGGTCTCCTGAGCAGCATAAAGTATGGCTGGGACTAGAGATGGATGATTGTAAACAAGAGAATCTTAGGACTGTAATGATAGCTGTAATGATGGGAGCTGTTGTGCCTAATATTCAATCTATTATAGTTCAAACCGCCTATGGAACATGGGCAGAGTTTTCTTGCACGCCCTTTGAATATGGGATGACATCCGAATTCCCTACTCCCCTTTTAGTTCTCTCATGCTTTATCCCTAATGTTGATATAAGATTGTGGCTGAGGAAGGGTGTTAATAGCTTGAACGATTTGTATAATGAAACAGGGATTTATCCCTTTGAGTATTTTGTCCACCAGTATAGAATACCATCATCAGCACTTTTGAGTTATTATCAAATATGTTAGTTTTTACAGAAAAATAATCTTCCCTTATATGTCAAACTATCAATTTCTATATATAAGCTGTATCATGAACCATTGGCTACTACTAATGGTATTTAAATTATTTATGATATATTGAATAAGCATAACGCCTACTCTAAAGCCACTACTGTTCTTAAATGGGAGAAAGCACTAAGGGGATCTTTTCCCGAAACAAGTTGGTTAAAAGCCTTTAATGTCACATATACTTCATCAAAATGTATCAATCATTGGGAATTATATCAAAAATTTTTAAATTTTTGGTATCTGACCTCCATTAACCCCCTTAGCGGTAACCCAGAGCGTGACTCGGGTGGTTTTTTCCTGCTAGGATCTGTATCCCCGAGTCACGCTCGGGGTAGATGTGCAGAGCCTGCAGCGGGGTTCCTTACCTTCTCCTGGCGATCCAGAGATGATCTCCCATTGCTGTGATCGCCGCCGAGATCCCCGCCGCGCCGTCCGTCACTCTGATGACTTCCTGGTTCCATTCCCTGCAGCAGCAACGGTGCATGGGAGTGGAACTGGGAGGGAAATTCAAATGTTGCACAAACACATAAAAAGGAGGTGATACAGTGTAATCTGAGAGGATTACACTGTATCACCTTAGTATCAGACACAGTGCCCTTTCAGTGCCCCTTGCCATTGTCATTTGAAAATGGCATCAAAAAAGCTCTGTCCTACAAATGCGCTTTTGGATCAGCTGAGCGACTGCGAAAGCGACAGCGGCAGCGACATGGAGATGCTCGCAGAACAGAGCGACAGTGAGTCGTGGGGAGATTTGTCATCTGACTCTGACACTGACACTGATCCAGAAAGTGACAACGCCGATGATCCTGCACCTGACCTAAGCGATGTGCGCACTTGGTGCCCTCTAAACAGCGACGCGGACCAGGCAACGCCCCTGAGATTCCGATTCACTGGATCTCCTGGGATGAAGGTTGATGTGGAGAGTGACAACCCTCTGGTGTACCTGAAATTATTTCTTACTGAGGAGGTAATTTTAAAAATCGTCACAGAAAACAACCGCTACCATGAGCAGCAATCCGCTACGCTGCGTGCCAGATTTTCCAGATCCAGAAAATGGGAACCGGTCACTAAAGAGGACATCTTGCAGTTTCTGGGACTCATCATCCTTCAGGGGGTGGTGGGCAAACCGCTCCAGAAATGGTATTGGACCACCAATAAGATACTGGCCACTCCATTTTTTGGCACCGTGATGTCCGAATACCGTTTTTCACTCATCATGAAGAATTTACACTTCGCCAACAACGAAGAGTTTGATGAGGCCACGCATCCTGTGCCCAAACTCAAAAAAATCTGGGTGGTGTGCCAAATGATTGTCACCAACTTCCAGCAGACCTACGTGCCAGAAAGGGATGTCAGTGTGGATGAAAGTCTGACGGCCTACAAGGGACGCCTGAGCTGGATACAGTTTATTGCATCCAAAAGAGCACGGTTTGGAATCAAATTTTATATGCTCTGTGAATCATCCACCGGATATATCTGGAATGCGGTCATTTACACCGGTAAAGGTACCAAGTTCAATCCCAGGTACAGTGGCTATGGGATGGCCACATCATCTATCCTTTCACTGCTGGACCGATTGCTGAACCAGGGATATTGCGTGACAATGGACAATTTTTACACATCTCTGGAACTTTATGAGGTTTTTCTCCTAAACAAAACTGATGGGTATGGTACCGTTAGGCCAAACCGGCGTGACATGCCATCAATGTTTGGCAGGAAAAAAATAAAAAAAGGAGAGATGGTTGCCTTTCAAAAGGGTAAATTGATGGCAATGCGATGGCGAGACAAAAAGGACGTGTGTCTCATGAGCACCGTGCACAGCACCTCCACTGCCATGGTCCGCACAAAACACGGAACAGATGTGCTGAAGCCGCAAGTCGTGATCGACTATAATCACACAATGGGAGGTGTCGATCAAGCCAATCAGGCAATGACATTTTACCTGGCGATGCGGAAACAACAAAAGAAGTATAACAAAAAGATTTTTAGGCATCTCCTTGAACAATACCTTTGGAACGCCTATATCCTTTATAAAGCAAACACTAACATACCTCTTGTTCTTTCTGACTTTATCTGAAAGGTGGCTGAGCAGATTTTTGTCAACCACCCAACGCCATCAGTATCTGCTAACAGACCCGGACGACGCGCTGTTGACGTTGGCAATCCAGAACGCCTGACAGGTCGTCATTTTGTAGACTTCGTACCGCCAACCGCAAGAAAGTTAGTGCCTACCAGGATGTGGGTCGTTTGCTGTTCCAAGAGAGATGGCAATGGGAAAAAAAGTCAGAAAAGAAACAAGGTAATATTGTCCTGATTGCAACGTTGGACTTTGTCTAGTTCCATGCTTCAAACTGTTTCACACTCAGGATGTGTATTGAATTTCTTTGTTCGACAAATTTCATTAATTTTCATTGCATTATTGAATAAAATTATATTAAATTTATCACATCTGGGCTGTCTACTAGAGTCTTGTTTTGGTCAGGTTTAAGTAAGTAATTACTAAGAATTGTAGGCCTACAATACATAACGCCAAATTTCCATGCAAAAAATTGTACCGCTTTTGGTACATAATTCCTGACATAATCATACCGCCAGGGAGGTTAAACTGTCTAAATTTTATCCCTTAACTCCAACACTATGTTGGAGAGAGTGTGGTGAACAAGGATCGCTACTCCATATAATCTGGGAGTGTAAATCGATTAGAGCATTTTGGAAAAAAATATTTTCTATGGTCTCAGAAGTAGTGGAAAAAACATAATTCCAAGTCCTGAGATGGCGATTCTGCATCTAAATATACATGAGATTCCCTTTAAGTATCCTCTTGGTTGGGGACTAAACTAGGCTGGAAGGAAGGCTTCCCTTTTATTTTGTCCAGGTCATTCTGTAAGATTTCTATATCTTGATGAGAAGTTATTGCCCTGCCTATTTTTGTGTCATCCACAAAAACTGAGATTGAGCTATTGATCCCATCCTTAATGTTATTTATGAGTAAATTGTACAAAATTATTCCTAGGACTTAGCCTTGGGGGACCGCACTTACCACTCCAAACCAGTCTGAGTATGCATTTTTTATCACCACCCTTTGGACATGCCCCTGTTACCAGTTTTCTATCAAAGAACAAACCTTGTGGTCAATGCCTGCAGACCTTAGTTTGTAGATTAAGCCTTTGTGGGGAACTGTATCAAAGGACAGATTGAATCCAGATACACCAAATCCACAGGACTCCCCCTATCTAGCTCACAGCTTACCTCCTTGAAAAATGTTAACAGATTGGATTGACAGGAATGTCCTTTTGTAAACCCGTGCTGATTACTGCTGATGATACTGTTGGCCTTAGCAAATTCCTGGATATAGCCCCTTATCATTCCTTTCAGTAATTTACATACTATTGACGTCAGGCTGACCGGCCTATAGTTTCCTGGGATAGGCCCCTACCCTTTTTTGAGTATTGGTATTACATTGGCTTTCCTCCAGTCACCTGGTACAGTTCCTGTCAAAATACTGCCTGCAAATTTTAAAGTCTTAATGCAATGGTATATGGTGCCGACACGTATAGCTGCCTATGCTCAGGGATCCCTGGCATCCTGTTTTTGTGGCTGTGGCCAGCGGGGCACAGTCCTACATATTTGGTGGACCTGCCCTGAGGTAGAGGAGAGATTTTGGATCAGGGTGTACAACTTTATATACTCTCTTACTCAGGTGAACCTGTCCAAGTCTCCTGAGCAGGCATTGCTTGGACATGCCCCGGGGCCAATGCCCTGTGGGGCTAGGAAATTGGTGGCATTTATCCTTACGGCGGCCAGACTGGCAATAGCACGCTCATGGAGGTCCCCTACTGTTCCGTTCGACCTTGTCAAGCATAAATTGACCTGGATCATGCTAAACGAATGCCTCTCTGCCACTCTTTTGGATAGGCATTGCCAATTTGATAGAGTTTGGGAACCCTGGATCCAATATCTATCGGCCTCTTTGTAATTGATGCTGAACGGGCCCCTTCTACTTCTTTGACATAGTCAAATTGCCCTGACAGTGCCCACTCTTGGACTGCTCTCAATTCTTTCCCCTCCTGTTTCTTTCCTTTGTCGTTTCTCCCTTTTCTTTTTCTTTGTCTCTCCTCCTCCTGTTTTTAGTTTCAAACATTTTATTGGTTTTAAGTATTGATACAGCAAGTCAACAAAGAAGTAAACAATGCATAATAAACATGTGGCAATCAGCCAGCTGGTGTAATGAACGTACATAGCTTGGGTCAGTCAATATGTAAAGTACAAGTGTTTAACACAACTAATAATAAGGAGAGCAGGAGTTAGTAAATAAGAGTTGAGTAGAGGGAATCAAAGAGAGACTGTGCCTATATCCGAAATCAAGTGAATATGTTGAGATAGATAAGAAAATGTGATATTAACGTGAGTATGGGTGCCACCATGGTCCTCTCTGGTCTAGAGTTAAATCGCTGTGTCCTCCTGTTTTTAGGTCCACCCTTCTGGGGCACCCAGGTGACGGCCTCCATGGGGTCGCTGGGTGTCTTGGAACCTCTGGTTGCTATCAGTGTTGGGGACAGATATTACTTTTTTGAGAGATCAATTGGCACATGAGCTATATTTCTCTACTTTTATTTGACTGCCCTGTATGCCTCATGCACCTGTGCTGTCCGACTGTTTATGGTTGCCATTGTTGCCTGTGTACATTATGACAAGTTTGTATATTCTTACATTTGTTTCATTTGAACTGTTGATGATTGTCACCTTGTTTTTGAAAACTTAATAAAAATGATTGCAAATGAAAATACTGCCTGCAAAGAAGGAACAACAGTCTAGATATAACCCTACTGAGTTCTTTGAGTACTCTAGGGTACACGCCATCTGGTCCTGACAATTTATTTGTTTTAATGTTATCAAGCCTTTCCTTGATTTCACCCTTTGTTAGGCATAGCGAAAAGTCCTGTGATGTGCTGCTAACCATACAGTCATGGTCGGTATACCCCTCACTTTTCCTGTGTAAAAACTGAGGAGAAGAAAGCATTTAATACGGTTGCTTTCTCTGTGTCTTCTGTAACCATACTCCCATCATTGGTAATTATGTGTGCAGCGTGCTCTGACCTCGCTTTTTTGCTATTATATATTTAAATAATTTCTTAGGGTTCTTTTTACTCTCCTCTGATGTGTGTCTCTCAAAGTCAATTTTAGCCGTCCTGATTTTGTTTTTACATTTCCTTTTTGATTCCTTGTATTGGTGGAAAGCTGATACAAGCGGAATACAACAACAGTATCCAATGGGTGTAGCTCAATGTAACATGCAGACTAGGCTGCATTTAAATTTTTTTCCCCTAAATTGTTTTTTTATTGATAAGCGGAATACAAAAACAATATCTAATGGGTGTAGCTTACTGTAACATATGCAGAAAAGGCCGCAATTACATTTTGTTCCCCTAAATGGGTTTTTATTGATAAGCTGAATACAACAACAGTATCCAATGGGTGTAGATCACTGTAACGTATGAATGAAAAATTTCAATTTTTCCCTTTTTAATTGGTGATTTTTGAAGAGCAGATTTGAAAAGCAGTGTCTAAACGCTGCATGACAGTGTCACAGTAAAGTATGAATGAAAAACTGAAAAATATTTTTTTCCCCCTAAATACTGAAAAATAATTATTTTTTCCCTTTACATTGGTGCTTTTTGAAGAGCAGATTACAAAAGAAGTGTCTAAACTATGTATGTCAAAGTAAAATATGAAGGAAAAAAGTTTTTTTCTTTTTTAAATGCAGATTAAAGGAGTAGTCTGAAGCAAAGTGTTTCTGGGGGAAATAGAGCATCACACAAAGTTATAACACATTCAAATATACTCACGTTTTCCTTATGGTCTTCTTCCCGGTCTTCTCCTCGTTTTTCTCTCCGGCCGGAAGCTGGGTCTTCTGATGACGCTCGACTTCTTTCTTCTTCATCCGCCGCCATATTCGCCCGGTGACTCATCGATCCCAGGAGTCACTGCGGGCTGCGCCGGCCTCCACGCCCGGAGTCGAATACTCCCCCTGACCTAATTTATGCATATATGCACTGAGCTGAGCTGTCATTGGCTCAGCTCAGCAAACACTGATTGGAGCGCTGTCCTCCAATCAGCGGTTACGTACCGTGCATGCGCACGTCCGACCGTAGAAAAATCTACAGATAGTAAATTTCTACAGAAGTCCATTGTACGCTTGCGTACTATGTACGCTTATTCACAGCACGTCTTGCTCCTTTCTCCCAGGGTAGGGAGACAGTATCTTATTACATAGCAACACTGCCTGCCTAATGTGGGGTGAAATTTACTGACAACCTTGTGTGTTTGGGGGGGGAGGGGTGGATTATACTGCCAACCTTGTGGGGAGAATTATACTGCCAACCTTGTGGGGGGGAAATTACACAGCCAACCTTGTGGGGGTTATTATACTGCCAACCTTGTGGGGGTAATTATACTGCCAACCTTGTGGGGGGTAATTATACTGCCAAACTTGTGGGGGGAATTGGTTGATTGGATGGTTGGGGGACTAACATGGAAAGGGGGTATGTGTATTGTACTTTATTTTACCATTATGGGATGGTGATTGGTGTACAACTTCCGATCCTTCGGCCTGCTGCTGCTCCGGCACTACAACCTCTAGCGATGTAAGCTTTACGTGCTTACATCGCTAGATGACGCGTGCATGCGCACGCACGCAGCGGCGGCCGAAAGCTCATTGGAACTCGGCAAGCCAATAGAAGAGGACGTATTTTACGAGGCGGGGATAGGGAAATAGGTGCGAGAGGAGGGGGCGTGTAATATTATAATTTAGGGAGGGGGCCGAGCGGAGGAGTCACAGGGGGAGGGCAGGAGATTACCGGAAGAGATGAGCGGGCTTGCTGGGAGAGGTAGTTTTATCATGGCGGCCATAGAAGAAAACCCGGAAGTGCTGAAACCTTCGGGAGGGAATAAAAGAATAACCGCTGGGCCGATTTTCTTGAAAGTGGCGACATTGAAAAGGTATTTCAATTGGCTAAATTCTGGCATTTTGTGGAATGGGGCTTCAGACTACTCCTTTAAGCAGACACATATGCACTGAGCTTGCATTACATGGCCACTCCACACCGCACGCCGCCCACCTAACAGACTGATAAAAGTTTATTTTTTCTCCCTCCTCCTCCTCACTGGGCTCAGGTCAGGGCATAAAGATTGTGCACTGCACCCCCGCACAATACAATCAATGTAGATCGATGTCTGGTTAAAGAATATTCTTCCTATTCTTTCCCTGAATAATCTCCTATCTCTCCCTCAGCAGCAGCATCAGTAACCTCTAACTAGTATAGTTATAGCAGAGTGACTCGCGGCGCTGACTCCAGCTTTTATAGAGTCTGGGTCACATGCTGCACTGGCCAATCACGGCCATGCCATTAGTAGGCATGGCTGTGATGGCTTCTAAGGGCACACTAGTTAAACGCTTGCTGATTGGCTGCCTTGCACGTGTTGATACCGCACCATTAAAACCGTGCCAAAACATCAAATAACATTACTGAACAAAGGACATTATCCCGAACATACAGTGAAATGTTCGGGTCCGTGTCCGGGTACCGAATACCCAAAAGTCCGGTACGATCCCGAACAATACAGTCCGGGTTCACTCAACCCTAGTCCTAATTAAGGTTTGTTGAACTACAACATAACACAGCGAAACAGAAACATTACAGGGCTGTTGATTCTGTTCAATCTAACATGGGTCAGCTCTAGTGACAAGTGGTACACCAAAGTAAATAAAAATAAAACATTTGATTATTCAGTTTTAGGCAAACAGAAGTGTATATTATATGGCTTTTATATAATCCTTTCTGGATGTGTCCCAAGGTCTAGTACCTCACAACAGAAGCATAAGCTGTACTCACATTTCATTAATAAAATCTCTCATGAAAGAAAAATGTAGGCTTCCTTCTGAAAAATTTTATTTGTTGGGGGGGAGGAAACTGCAAATGGAGCCGGTAAGGAGCCAGAGCTAGGAGCACCAAGAGAAGCCATCTTATCATTAAGAGGTAGCTCCTACTTGTTCCCCCTGTATACTCCTGTCCCCAGACCATCCTCTGCTGTGTGGTGGTGTGAGAGGTCTCCTGGATGCAGGGAGGTGGAGAGTGGAGCCGAGGGGAAGCAGACCTGACGGAGGAAGAAGCAGCGTCAGACGGGGTTGGAAGGCTCACACAAGACAGTGTTGAGATCGGCTGGGGCGATGAAAAGTCAGAGGGTGGCTGGAAATATCCAACAGTGCTCAAAGGAGCTCAGGAGAGTGGGGAGGGTCCGGTCTGCAATAACAGGGCTCAGCTGGTTAAGCTGGGACTTGGATAGTAATCCAAAAGGAGCAAAGATTTTAATGCTTCTTTTGTAAACATTAACAATGAATTCACCACAATATCTAAAGCTACAGAGGTGAATGAGGGCTTTTTCAAAACGCTAAACATGTAAATACTTTAGTGTGCGTAATATGGACACAGGTTCACTATTATATTGTGTAAGCTAATAAATGGGTATATGGTTATAGTTACAGAAAATTATATATTTAAGTTTTCTCCAGTTAATTAAGTCATGACTAAGTAATTTAAAAGCTAATAATTTCAAAAAATTTCACTAGGTTAAAAGGATACATATTACATAATATAAGTGGAATATCTGACCATATTCCTTACAAAATGTTGTAGTGACCTTCAGGATCTGTGTTCCGTACACTATGGACAATTAGCTGCTGTTAGCCATTGTACTTTAATGTCATCACCTTGATGATTCAGTACTTATGGCAGCTAAATCAGTGTTCAATTTTACTTCTGCAAATGTCATATTTCTTTTGATAGTGCTTAATGAATCTTTAAATGTGTCTCTTTCTACAAATATTCTGCTGCTCTCTGTAATTTAGTAAATTGAAATCTTGTGAATAAGTTTAAGTAATTTCAAACATAGGAAAAACAGCAACTACATAGCCCTTTAGAACACTTGTGGTCTGATTTAACAAAAATGAAATGCACTAGAGCAGGGAGAAATTAGTATGAACAGTGTAGACACTCTTGTGTCGCAGAATCGCATAACCATTCAGATGTTTGCTCACTCAGCAAACTGAATCTTTTTGATCTCTTAACATATACACTTAATCTCAGTTTATGTGTGATAGTCCATATTTGAAGCATGCATTGAATATCAAAATATATGCATATTGTATTTTTTAAGACTCTACCATAACAAATAATAATGTGACAAGCATTATAATTGCTAACTAAAATGCAAAAGGCAATTTTTCCTATCAAGAGAATAGTAAAAAAATAATAATAAAAATCAGAATTTCTGAGCCAATTGGAAAGTGTGTGTCTGGGTATATACCATTTACAACATACACTCACAACTAGCAGCTTATAAAATCATTTTTTTTTTTCTTTGCATATGCATACTGTGTGGATGTATGTTTTTGCATACACATTTTTACAATCAACTCCAATAATATCATATGTGCCTCAGAAAGCATGCATGTGAGCTTAAGGCCCCTTTCACACAGGCGGACTGTTCGGATTGCCTGTCTGCTTTTTTGACAGATCTGAACGGATACCCCATGCATCTCTATGGGGCACCGGATGTCAGCAGAGACATGTCCGCTGACATCCGATCCAATCCGATCCGTCAAATCTGGACGAATGGAAACCCTATTTTCCATCCGTCCCCCGGATCAGATCGGATGAGATCTCCATTGTCATCCGATTCCCCCATAGAGAACAGCAGGGATCTGACAGCTCTGTCTCTGCATGCAGCGCGGAGACAGAGCTGCCATCCGCCTGCACAGCGGGGGATCGGCAGATCGATCCCCCGCTGAGAAAAACTGAGTCTGCCGACAGACTCTACAGTGTGAAAGGGGCCTAATAGGTAATCAAATTTGTGTGCAGGAGTTAAGCCCTCCATTAGAGGCCACAGAGAATACAGTGGGAGTGATGAAAACCTGGTAGGAAGCTGGAATGGACATAAACCTTTCCATCATATCTTACGAAGGTCCTAAAGCTAGAAAAACAATTCAAATTAAAAGTTTTTGAAGGTTTTACTGTAGGTGTGATATATTATTTTAATTTCTAAAACCTTAATCAGTCGTTACTGTAAATTTGCCACATTTGAACTAAAGAAAATGACCAAATTAAATGAAATTGTTTCTGGGAGTCTGATCCAGCCGCTCTTGCCCCCTCCACAGCAGAGAGTTGCTGATTGACAGTCTCTGTCCCTGTGAAGACCGATAACTGAGTTATCAATGGCCTTTGATCACTCAGTTCTCGGTGTAGAGCTGGTGGGAAAATCAGATCAATACTGCATTCTCCTAGGTGAGCCTGAATGTTTGTTTTTCCATACCCCACTTCTCTTTTAAGATATATTTTACATTACATGCATGTGGAAACCATACCATAATACTTTATTACAAAAATGTTAATAATAAAGTTAACTCTTTATAATACATAGATTAATTTTTATTTATTATGTACTTTCTGTCTTGCATTTCAGTTTTCACTTTACCTGTTCATGGAGAAATAACCACTTTTTTGTTTTGCTTACTACAGTACAGTTATAGTTAATCAAGGCCCATTGTAACAGCTGTTACTACCATGCCAGCTCCTCTCCAGCTGAGTAGTAAACTGGCAAGTTAAATACTTCCTATGGTTATGGTGCTAGAACTCATTTATCAATCAGCAGGTCTTGTGAAGTAACCAAGCATCTGGTAGAATGTTACGCAAATGTAGGATAACCAACTTCTGCTCCCAAATTAATGCAGAATTTTAGAGTTCCCCTTTTGAGCTAGATATTGAATGATTCAAGTATTGCTCAAACTGCAAGCAATTAGACATTTTATATACTGATACTAATTATATTTCTATGACTTACTTACAAAGTGACATCTAATTAAATTACATCTAATTATAAAAATAAATGTAATTACTTATTGGCAGACTTTGTATATATTACTTTCCTGTATGGCACAACAGTATTTAAAGTATGTATTACTAGAAGAAATATAATAAAAAAAAAAAAAAACATATTTCTAGTACTGGTTTAAATAGTCCTAATAATATTAACTGTATTTTTTAAAATACTGGTAATTTAACTACCCCAACACTGTATTGCTACTGGTCTTCCCTGCATAAAAAATAAGGCCTTAGACTGGGAGTGCCAACTTAGTTAGTTAGTCAGTGAGATTCATTGGTATTTACTTACAGTGCCTTGCGAAAGTATTCGGCCCCCTTGAACTTTGCGACCTTTTGCCACATTTCAGGCTTCAAACATAAAGGTATAAAACTGTAATTTTTTGTGAAGAATCAACAACAAGTGGGACACAATCATGAAGTGGAAAGAAATTTATTGGATATTTCAAACTTTTTTAACAAATAAAAAACTGAAAAATTGGGCGTGCAAAATTATTCAGCCCCCTTAAGTTAATACTTTGTAGCGCCACTTTTTGCTGCGATTACAGCTGTAAGTCGCTTGGGGTATGTCTCTATCAGTTTTGCACATCGAGAGACTGACATTTTTACCCATTCCTCCTTGCAAAACAGCTCAAGCTCAGTGAGGTTGGATGGAGAGCGTTTGTGAACAGCAGTTTTCAGTTCTTTCCACAGATTCTCGATGGGATTCAGGTCTGGACTTTGACTTGGCCATTCTAACACCTGGATATGATTATTTGTGAACCATTCCATTGTAGATTTTTCTTTATGTTTTGGATCATTGTCTTGTTGGAAGACAAATCTCCGTCCCAGTCTCAGGTCTTTTGCAGACTCTATCAGGTTTTCTTCCAGAATGGTCCTGTATTTGGCTCCATCCATCTTCCCATCAATTTTAACCATCTTCCCTGTCCCTGCTGAAGAAAAGCAGGCCCAAACCATGATGCTGCCACCACCATGTTTGACAGTGGGGATGGTGTGTTCAGGGTGATGAGCTGTGTTGCTTTTACGCCAAACATAACATTTTGCATTGTTGCCAAAAAGTTAGATTTTGGTTTCATCTGACCAGAGCACCTTCTTCCACATGTTTGGTGTGTCTCCCAGGTGGCTTGTGGCAAACTTTAAATGACACTTTTTATGGATATCTTTAAGAAATGGCTTTCTTCTTGCCACTCTTCCATAAAGGCCAGATTTGTGCAGTATACTACTGATTGTTGTCCTATGGACAGAGTCTCCCACCTCAGCTGTAGATCTCTGCAGTTCATCCAGAGTGATCATGGGCCTCTTTGCTGCATCTCTGATCAGTCTTCTCCTTGTATGAGCTGAAAGTTTAGAGGGACGGCCAGGTCTTCGTAAATTTGCAGTGATCTGATACTCCTTTCATTTAAATATTATCGCTTGCAAAATGCTCCTTGGGATGTTTAAAACTTGGGAAATCTTTTTGTATCCAAATCCTGCTTTAAACTTCTCCACAACAGTATCTCGGACCTGCCTGGTGTGTTCCTTGTTCTTCATGATGCTCTCTGTGCTTTAAACGGACCTCTGAGACTATCACAGTGCAGGTGCATTTATACGGAGACTTGATTACACACAGGTGGATTCTATTTATCATCATTAGTCATTTAGGTCAACATTGGATCATTCAGAGATCCTCACTGAACTTCTGGAGAGAGTTTGCTGCACTGAAAGTAAAGGGGCTGAATTATTTTGCACGCCAAATTTTTCAGTTTTTTATTTGTTAACAAAGTTTGAAATATCCAATAAATTTAGTTCCACTTCATGATTGTGTCCCACTTGTTGTTGATTCTTCACAAAAAAATTACAGTTTTATATCTTTATGTTTGAAGCCTGAAATGTGGCATAAGGTTGCAAAGTTCAAGGGGGCCGAATACTTTCGCAAGGCACTGTAATAAAGGAGTAGAGCAAGTTCACTGTAAAGTTTATTTTTACTTTGAATGTGAATGTTTGCTTAGCTTAGTAAAGATGTGTCAAATATAAAACCTATTCAATGAAAAATAAAATAAAAAAGAAATCCCAATGACAGAGAACTGACTCACTTGTATTCTGTAAACAACTGCATATACTACAAAGCAAATACTGATTCAGTAGTAAAGCAAACTGACTAACACAAAGGGGTTGATTTACTAAAGACGAATAGACTGAGCACTCTGCAAGTGCAGCTACTCCAGAGTTTAGTAAATGAGGTAAAGCTTCACTTTACAAAGAATACCTAATCACATGGAAGGAAAATAAAAACAGGTTTTTTACTTGCACATGATTGGCTGATTGAAGTCAGCAGAGCTTCCTCCCATTTACTAAGCTCTTAAACAACTGCACTTGTAGAGTGCAATTGCAGTTCCAAAGTGAACAATATATTTACCTTTAGTAAATTAACCCCATAGTCTTGCAGTCTGGATACCTATTTAGCACAGAAAATAAATACATCTATTTTCCTATGCATGAAAAAACAATCTACATTAAACTGTTTAAAAAATATATGTTTTTTTCTTTCAAAACATTTTATTAAGGTTTTTGCAAACATTAAAGACATAATGATAAGTGAAGTACAAAGGTCAAGAAGTTTATAACATGTGGATAACAGTCCGTAACATAGCTGAATAATAGCATACAAAAAGAAAGAACACAAAAGACCTTTGAGCTTTAGGTATGTAAAGAACAAAAGCATATAACGGGGACCCCGCGTAACCAAAAAGGGAGCTAAAGCTGGTCTGAAGTGTCTCGGTGGCCCCCTCCAGGGCCCAGACACCCGCAGGGGGATCATGCTGTGTCCGGACCCAGAAATAAACCACCCCGAGAATGATGGGTTAACCCAATGGATTTCTGTTGGTTAGGAGTCAATGAAAAAATATGTTTTTTACACAGAATTCTCTATCCAAAATGTTTAAAATAATGAAGTTAATGAGTGCTGGGCGGAGAAAGATATTGGCATCCTGTGTGCTTTGAATGTATGTTTCCTTTTCATCCCTGCTGTGCAGATCAAGCAGCTGGGGCTTCTTTTAGCTATGTTCCATCACTGATCCTGTATATTTTTTCTCTTTAACTTGAATGAAAAAATGAGAATAAGAAACAGAATTTGGACACAAGAAATATAAAACTCTGTGCCTAAAGGGAATGTATAAAGCATTTGTACATACCACCCTTGGCTTAACCTCCCTGGCGGTATGATTATGTCTGGAAGTTTATACCAAAAGCGGTACAATTATTTGCATGGAAATTTGGTGTTATGTATTATAGGCCTACAATTCTTAGTAATTACTGACTTAAACCTGACCAAAACAAGACTCTAGTAGACATCCCAGATATGATACATTTTGAAACACAAAATCATGAATTATAAACTCATAAATAATATAATTTTATTCAATAATGTAGTAAATAAGGAAATTTGTCAAAGAAAGAAAATTCAATACACATGCTGCGTGTGATAAATCTTGAAACAAGGAACTACATAAAGTCCGACGTCACAATCAGGACAATGGAACCTGGTTTCCTTTCGGACTTTCTTTCCATTTCTATTGCGTTTTGAGCAGCAAACAACACACATCCTGGTCGGTGCTGCCTTTTTTGCAGTTGGCGGGATATAGTCTGCAAAGTGACGGCCGGTCAGACGTTCTGGGTTGACCACTTCAACAGCGCGACGTCCAGGTCTATTTACAACTCCTGATGGTGTCTGGTGCTTTACAAAAATCTGCTCAGACACCTTCCAGACAAACTCGGAATGAGCAAGAGGCTTGTCACTGTTGGCTTTGTGCAGGATGTAAGCGTTCCATAGACACTGTTCCAGAAGATGTCTAAATATTTTTTTATAGTATATTTTTTTGCTGTTTTCGCATAGCGGGATAGAAGGTCATGGCCTGATCGGCTCTGTCGACACCTCCCATTGTTTTGTTATAGTCAATCACGACCTGTGGTTTCAGCACATCTTTCCCACATTTTGTGTGGACCATGGCAGTGGAGATAGTGTGCACAGTGCTCATGAGACACACATCCTTCTTGTCTCGCCATCTCATTGCCATCATCTTACCCTTCTGCCATGCAACCATTTCTCCGGTTTTTAGTTTTTTTTTGGCAAACAAAGATGGCATGTCTCGTCGGTTAGGCCTAACGGTACCATATCCGTCTGTTCTATTTTGTAGCAAAACATCATATAGTTCCGGGGACGTATAGAAGTTGTCCGTGGTTACACAATATCCCTGGTTCAGCAATGGCTCCAGAAGTGTAAGGACGGATGATGTGGCCATCCCATAGCCGCTGTACCTGGGGTTGAATTTAGTGCCTTTGCCGGTGTAAATTACCGAATTCCATATGTACCCCGTGGATGACTCGCAGAGCATATATGATTTGATTCCAAACCGCGCTCTTTTGGATGTGATGTACTGAATCCAGCTTAAGCGACCCTTGTAGGCCATCAAACTCTCATGCATGCTGACGTCACTTTCTGGCACGTAGGTCCGCTGGAAATTGGCCACAATAATTTTCCATACCTCCCAGATTTTTTTCAGTTTGGGCGCAGGATGCGTGGCCTCATCAAACTCCTCATTGTTTGTGAAGTGGAAATACTTCATAATCAGGGAGAAGCGATACTCAGACATCACGGTGACAAAGAACGGAGTGGCCAGTAACCTGTTGGTGGTCCAGTACCATTTCTGGAACTGTTTCCCCACCAACCCCCGAAAGAAAAAGGAGTCCCATAAACAGCCACATGTCCTCTTTCATCACCGGTTCCCACTTTCTGCTTCGGGAAAGCCTGGCATGCAGCGTAGCGGATTGCTGCTCTTGGTAGCGATTCGTCTCCGTGACAAATATTTCAATTACCTCCTCAGTGAGGAATAATTGCAGGTATGCCAGAGGATTGTCACGCTCGACATCTACCTTCATCCCAGGTGATCCGGTGAACGGGAATCTTGGGGGCGCTACCTGGTCCGCATCGCAATCAATAGCGCACCAAGTGCGCACAACGCTCAGGTCAGGTGCAGGGTCATCGCCATTGTCACTTGCCAGATCCGTGTCAGTGTCAGTGTCAGACGACAAATCACCGCATGACTCGCTATCACTTACTTCCGTGAGCACCTCCGGGTCGCTGTTGCTGCCTCTGTCACTCAGCTGGTCCAAAAGCGCTTTAGACTGGCGCTTTTTTGATGCCATAATATATATATATTTTTTTGGGCACAAATCACAACTATAATGTAAGAAGGGGCACTGTACTGTCAGATGTGTGGTAATCTGTGGTGATACAGTGTAATCCTCTCAGATTACAGTGTATCACCTCTTTTATTTAGTTTCACTTTTCAAAACTCCTGCCCAGTTCCGCTCCCGTGCACCGCCTCTGCTCGCAGGGAACGGAACCAGGAAGTCAGACGCCGGTCACCCGGCGATCAGAGCGAAGGACATCGCTGGATCGCCGGGAAAAGGTAAGTGCATTGACTCGGGGAGCTAATGGGGCTCCGCTGGCACTCTGCAATACTACCCCGAGCGTGACTCGGGGTTACCGCTCCTGATAGAAAAAATCAACCCCGAGTCACACTCGGGATCACCGCCAGGGAGGTTAATAATAGCAGAAAAAGTCCCTGGCTCCTTTCCATTGTTTATTGTTGTAAAAGGCCTATTAACAGATCTCAGTAGCTCAAACTAGAATTTTAGCTACAAATGCAAATTTTGCAGTCATGACATTTTTTTTAACTGTACAAAAGACATATTATGCAAAAAATGTATTCTTACTTTCATCCTTGCAAACTCTTTGCACATGTGCAGCTCAGAGTGCAATCCCAGTATGAGCCTGGCCAGTCAAGGTGGGCAAATATCCCAAGCCCAAAAAAGATGACAGTGGCAGTGAGGGGAGGTACAGCATTGGGGGGGGGGGGGGGGGGGTGAGTATAGTTTTGCTTTAAGCAGGAATTTACACACACAAGTAGTGTCATTGCATTGACTGCTTTCCCTCACCATTCTCCTTCTGCCCAATTCCATCAAAGGTTTCAATTCAGAGTTATAAAAGGAGATAACCTTTGCTGTGTTCTCTGGTGCTGTGAATTGGATCATGTTTATTGGCCTTTTTCTGAATCAACTGTGGATCCAGGATTGTGTATATGGAGGTTTTTTTTTTTATCTATCTATCTATCTATCTATCTATCTATCTATCTATCTATCTATCTATCTATCTATCTATCTATCTATCTATCTATCTATCTATCTATCTATCTATCTATCTATCTATCTATCTATCTATCTATCTATCTATCTATCTATCTATCTAATGGTCCTGAGCAGGTGGTCGATGGGGTTGATGAGGAGGGTTGAGGGGCAAGAAAAGGAAGACCAGTCCTGTGTTTGTGCACCAAAAAAGATTTGCCAAGTTGAGTGAAGCTGTGAAGGTGGAAAACACAGAGGTGGCAGTCCTAGATGTCAATGCTACCCCTAAAAGCTTATAGAGCAGCCCACCTAGTAGGGGTGGGGAGGGTAGTGCAGGTAGGCCGAGACAGTTGGTAGTAATAGGGGATTATGTAATCAAAAGGAATGATAGAATAACTTGTTGCCATGATCACCTCATTTGAATGGTTTGCTGTCTCCCTGGTGCTAGGGTTCGGCATGTGGTGGACCTAGTTGATAAATGACTGGGAGGGGCTGGGCATGACCCAGATGTCTTAGTTCATGTTGGAACCAATGACAAAATACAATGAAGGTTGAGGTTCCTTAAGAATCAATTTAAAGAACCAGGCTGCAAGTGGTAGGGAAGGATCTCTAAGGTAATATTCTCTGAAATATTGCCTGTACCATGCACAACACAGGAAAAACAGGGGGAGATTACCTAAATGTATGGCTAAATACCTGGTGTAAGAAAGAAGGGTTTGGGTTTCTAGAGCACTGGGCTGAATTTTCATTGGGATGCAATGTATATGCTAAAGATGGTTTGCATCTAAATGGAAGGGGGCTTGCTGTGCTGAGGGAGAGGTTTATGGGGAGGCTGGAGGATTATTTAAACTAGAATTGAGGGGGGAGGGAGAACTAGAATTCAATTGGGAAGACAGGTCATTAATGGGGGGTGGAATGGGGATTGATGGGGGGAGAGTATGGCAGGTGAAAAGAAGGCCCCATGTTACAAATAACCATTATAAATTATTGCTACTAAAAATGATATTCAAAACACAAGAGCAAAATGTAATGATGCATTAAAGTGTTTGTTCACCAATGCCAGCAGTCTTCCCAGCAAAATAGGTTAGTTGGAAGCTTTGGGGCATGAAGAGAAGTATAATTTAATTGGTATTGCTGAATCTCGGCTTCATTCTTCTCATGACTGGGCTATTAATATTCCTGGCTATGCACTTTTTCGGCAAGGCAGGGTAAAAAGCAAAGGTGGTGCTCAGGGCTGGTGCAAGGATTTTTGACAATCTAAGAATCAGAAAACCTAATTTTGCCGCCCCTGACTCCATCCCCTTTGGAGTCAGTCACCGACTTTTGGCAGGTGCTCCCACACACTAAACACAACACATTTAAGTGACTGGGGCTGGTCTCCAACAGCACCACTACTGTGTGCAAAGCACATACTTGTGGTGTGCGCTAGTGCGGGACTCAATTAGGTAAAGCAGGCAGTGAGGAGATGAAAAAACATCTTCTTACCGCCTGTCTAATGCTCTCTGAAAAATCCAAGTGTTTATTGCTCTTCAGAGAGTACAGATAATGTGAGGGAGCCATCAGGGTTAAAGATAAAACAAGCAGAGAGGAGGGGTGGACAGAACACACAGATCCTGCATTTTTTTTTCCTAGTCAGAGAGCCTCATGTAGATATATATCATATAGGAAACATGATTTCTTCTAGGAATACTTGGTCTGTGTATTCCCTCTGACACTGTCCCTGAGGATTTTTAACAACAGCCTCTTGGTGTGTAAATAAACAGATCATATATAGAGAATGCTTTCCTCTGCTCCCTCCACCCCTCTCTCCATGGCCTGCACTAAAACCAGTAACTGTGACTGTCCAGGCTGCTGCACAACATTAGTCTCCCCTTCTTCAAGCAATGTACAGAAAAAAAGACTGACATGGGAATTTGAAAACTCAGGGGTCATTTTGGCTTCTTACTCTGCTCTGGTGCTGAAAATCAAAATAAGGCGGCAAATAGAAAGGGGGAGGGGTTACAGCATAGACACAGGCTGATTGGATAAGCTTGGAACCCCCCATGCAGGTTAGGGCAGTGAAATTGTATCGTCCAGCCCTGCATCTGACTTGTCTGTCTTTCTCTGAGCCTGACCCAAACAGATAAGAAATCTGTTTTGCACACATTAGGGGGATGGTGGATGGGAGTGACACTGGTATCAGGAGCTGGGTCTGCCTGCAGTTATCATGACAAGCAGGAGACCTGGGCTCCAAATGATGATAATCTTCCTGGAACGCGGCTGCTGATTGGGGTGCTATGGGAAAATTTGGGTGAGCTTAAGCACCCACCTGGCACTGACCCTGGCCAGTACCCGCTCTGCCAACTTCTCCCACCCATGTCAGGTTACCGTTGGAGGGAGATGAGAGTAGAATCCTCCCTCCAGCAGCTGTTGCAGCCCCGCTGTGTCCTCTGTTCTCCATCTGCCTCAGAGAGCAACATGATCACTCCTCCCATTCAGGCGGAGGGGAAAAAAAGCACTGACAAGCTCCCTGCACTTCACAAGATCGCACAGCTGGTGTCACCTCTCTGACAGATCGAGCAGGGGAAAGAGCACCGCTTCACTCGTGGTGGGGGAGGAGGTTCCCCCGCTGATCTGCGCTCTAGGCTGGTGCCTTTCTTACCTATACATGGTGGTGGTGTCTGTCTCTATGTGGGAAGTATTTCCAAATGAGTGTGCAAGAGAACCTAGTTGATGGAGAGTGTGATGAGGCTGAAGTATAATGGAGGAACTGAATATAAACGTGCATAGTTCAAAGTAACTTATTGGAGTTTGTTATAGGCCACCCAGTGTTAATGAGGAGGTGAAGATTCAGCTCCTTGCACAGATGGAAAGGGCTGCAAGGGCTGGGACAGTAATAATAATGGGAGATTTTAACTACCCTGATATCGACTGGAGTAATGGCACTGCTGGACCAGTTAAAGGGCAAACATTTCTAAACCTATTACAAGACAATTTTTTGGTCCAGTCAATAGAGGCTCCAACTAGGAATGATGCTCTACTGGACCCAGTAATCTCAAACCATACAGAGATTTTTACTAATGTTTATATAAAAGAACATCTGGGTAGCAGTGACCATAACATGATTTAATTAGTTGTGAGCAACAAACACATACGGGAAAAAAAAGACACTTAACCTTAAGAGAGCAAATTTTACAAGGATGAGGACCTCTCTCTAAGACTTAGAATGGGAGGGAATGTTGGCATCGATGAACACAGAACAGAAATGGGAATTCTTCAAACAGACTGTATGCAAAAACTCACTGCAAAGTATATTCCTATGGGAAATAATTTTAAAAGGCTAAAAATAAAACGTTTGTGGCTCACATCCAAGGATAAAAAAGCTATAAATAATAGGAAAAGAGCTTTTAAAAAATATGAAAATAAGGGAACATTATCATCGTTTAAATGTTTCAAAGAATCTAATAGAATATGTAAAAAATAAATAAAGGATGCAAAAACTCAAAATGATAGCGAAAGATAGTTGGACAAACCACAAAACATTCTTCAAATATATTAATAGTAAAAATGTCAGCATGTAGGCCCTTCACAAAAAATTCTGGAGTGGGTGACTGGAGACAAAGAGAAGGAATATTTAGCAAATACTTTCTTCACCTCTGTGTAAACAAAGGAGCATGGGGGAGCTCATGACCATAATGGGGATGATATTGACACAACTCCAAATGAACAACAATGGCTCAAAATTGATATGCTCCAGAAATATTTAGACCAGATAATGGTGAATAAAGAACCTGGACCAGATGGCATAAACCCACTGATCCAAAAAGAATTGAGCTAATTTCAAAGCCAGTGTTTCTGATTTTTAGGGACTTGTTAATGACTGGAATAGGCAAAAAATTTGGGGGAGCATACCCATGTATTTCCAAAGCTGCTGCAGCTATGAACCAAAAGACATGTATATTAAAAAAGAATAGCGCGCAAATGCAAAAGAAATTACTACCAAATCTGAAGAGAGTCTATTAATAAAAATGGGGGTTTGGTCCCACCATATGGCCATATCGTGCTCAAGCCCACTACTGCGTCAAAGTACCCCATTATCAGTGGGTCCTACACTATCCATGAAAAAGAGATGAATCCAGCCTTTCTAACCCTTAGAGATAACACTCCTTGCTGGGGAAGATGTGCAAATGCACTACAGGGGACTCCTCCTATATCCACTTGATGGTGGACACTGATTGAGTACAGGTGTGTGTGGGGGGTGGGGAGGGCTGCTCAACCTCGATAGTCTGGTCAGACTGAATACATAATAAACAGGCAAAAAATTTGGGGGAGCATACCCATGTATTTCCAAAGCTGCTGCAGCTATGAACCAAAAGACATGTATATTAAAAAAGAATAGCGCGCAAATGCAAAAGAAATTACTACCAAATCTGAAGAGAGTCCATAAATAAAAATGGGGGTTTGGTCCCACCATATGGCCATAT
Organism: Pelophylax lessonae; assembly: GCF_965119305.1. Classification (NCBI taxonomy): domain Eukaryota; kingdom Metazoa; phylum Chordata; class Amphibia; order Anura; family Ranidae; genus Pelophylax; species Pelophylax lessonae. The sequence goes on along the minus strand of NC_138776.1, from coordinate 121,468,512 downwards.
CGTGCTCAAGCCCACTACTGCGTCAAAGTACCCCATTATCAGTGGGTCCTACACTATCCATGAAAAAGAGATGAATCCAGCCTTTCTAACCCTTGGAGATAACACTCCTTGCTGGGGAAGATGTGCAAATGCACTACAGGGGACTCCTCCTATATCCACTTGATGGTGGACACTGATTGAGTACAGGTGTGTGTGGGGGGTGGGGAGGGCTGCTCAACCTCGATAGTCTGGTCAGACCGAATACATAATAAACAGGCAAAAAATTTGGGGGAGCATACCCATGTATTTCCAAAGCTGCTGCAGCTATGAACCAAAAGACATGTATATTAAAAAAGAATAGCGCGCAAATGCAAAAGAAATTACTACCAAATCTGAAGAGAGTCCATAAATAAAAATGGGGGTTTGGTCCCACCATATGGCCATATCGTGCTCAAGCCCACTACTGCGTCAAAGTACCCCATTATCAGTGGGTCCTACACTATCCATGAAAAAGAGATGAATCCAGCCTTTCTAACCCTTGGAGATAACACTCCTTGCTGGGGAAGATGTGCAAATGCACTACAGGGGACTCCTCCTATATCCACTTGATGGTGGACACTGATTGAGTACAGGTGTGTGTGGGGGGTGGGGAGGGCTGCTCAAGCTCGATAGTCTGGTCAGACCGAATACATAATAAACAGGCAAAAAATTTGGGGGAGCATACCCATGTATTTCCAAAGCTGCTGCAGCTATGAACCAAAAGACATGTATATTAAAAAAGAATAGCGCGCAAATGCAAAAGAAATTACTACCAAATCTGAAGAGAGTCCATAAATAAAAATGGGGGTTTGGTCCCACCATATGGCCATATCGTGCTCAAGCCCACTACTGCGTCAAAGTACCCCATTATCAGTGGGTCCTACACTATCCATGAAAAAGAGATGAATCCAGCCTTTCTAACCCTTGGAGATAACACTCCTTGCTGGGGAAGATGTGCAAATGCACTACAGGGGACTCCTCCTATATCCACTTGATGGTGGACACTGATTGAGTACAGGTGTGTGTGGGGGGTGGGGAGGGCTGCTCAACCTCGATAGTCTGATCAGACCGAATACATAATAAACAGGCAAAAAATTTGGGGGAGCATACCCATGTATTTCCAAAGCTGCTGCAGCTATGAACCAAAAGACATGTATATTAAAAAAGAATAGCGCGCAAATGCAAAAGAAATTACTACCAAATCTGAAGAGAGTCCATAAATAAAAATGGGGGTTTGGTCCCACCATATGGCCATATCGTGCTCAAGCCCACTACTGCGTCAAAGTACCCCATTATCAGTGGGTCCTACACTATCCATGAAAAAGAGATGAATCCAGCCTTTCTAACCCTTGGAGATAACACTCCTTGCTGGGGAAGATGTGCAAATGCACTACAGGGGACTCCTCCTATATCCACTTGATGGTGGACACTGATTGAGTACAGGTGTGTGTGGGGGGTGGGGAGGGCTGCTCAAGCTCGATAGTCTGGTCAGACCGAATACATAATAAACAGGCAAAAAATTTGGGGGAGCATACCCATGTATTTCCAAAGCTGCTGCAGCTATGAACCAAAAGACATGTATATTAAAAAAGAATAGCGCGCAAATGCAAAAGAAATTACTACCAAATCTGAAGAGAGTCCATAAATAAAAATGGGGGTTTGGTCCCACCATATGGCCATATCGTGCTCAAGCCCACTACTGCGTCAAAGTACCCCATTATCAGTGGGTCCTACACTATCCATGAAAAAGAGATGAATCCAGCCTTTCTAACCCTTGGAGATAACACTCCTTGCTGGGGAAGATGTGCAAATGCACTACAGGGGACTCCTCCTATATCCACTTGATGGTGGACACTGATTGAGTACAGGTGTGTGTGGGGGGTGGGGAGGGCTGCTCAACCTCGATAGTCTGGTCAGACCGAATACATAATAAACAGGCAAAAAATTTGGGGGAGCATACCCATGTATTTCCAAAGCTGCTGCAGCTATGAACCAAAAGACATGTATATTAAAAAAGAATAGCGCGCAAATGCAAAAGAAATTACTACCAAATCTGAAGAGAGTCCATAAATAAAAATGGGGGTTTGGTCCCACCATATGGCCATATCGTGCTCAAGCCCACTACTGCATCAAAGTACCCCATTATCAGTGGGTCCTACACTATCCATGAAAAAGAGATGAATCCAGCCTTTCTAACCCTTGGAGATAACACTCCTTGCTGGGGAAGATGTGCAAATGCACTACAGGGGTAGTTACAAGGAGTGTTATCTCCAAGGGTTAGAAAGGCTGGATTCATCTCTTTTTCATGGATAGTGTAGGACCCACTGATAATGGGGTACTTTGACGCAGTAGTGGGCTTGAGCACGATATGGCCATATGGTGGGACCAAACCCCCATTTTTATTTATGGACTCTCTTCAGATTTGGTAGTAATTTCTTTTGCATTTGCGCGCTATTCTTTTTTAATATACATGTCTTTTGGTTCATAGCTGCAGCAGCTTTGGAAATACATGGGTATGCTCCCCCAAATTTTTTGCCTGTTTATTATGTATTCGGTCTGACCAGACTATCGAGGTTGAGCAGCCCTCCCCACCCCCCACACACACCTGTACTCAATCAGTGTCCACCATCAAGTGGATATAGGAGGAGTCCCCTGTAGTGCATTTGCACATCTTCCCCAGCAAGGAGTGTTATCTCCAAGGGTTAGAAAGGCTGGATTCATCTCTTTTTCATGGATAGTGTAGGACCCACTGATAATGGGGTACTTTGACGCAGTAGTGGGCTTGAGCACGATATGGCCATATGGTGGGACCAAACCCCCATTTTTATTTATGGACTCTCTTCAGATTTGGTAGTAATTTCTTTTGCATTTGCGCGCTATTCTTTTTTAATATACATGTCTTTTGGTTCATAGCTGCAGCAGCTTTGGAAATACATGGGTATGCTCCCCCAAATTTTTTGCCTGTTTATTATGTATTCGGTCTGACCAGACTATCGAGCTTGAGCAGCCCTCCCCACCCCCCACACACACCTGTACTCAATCAGTGTCCACCATCAAGTGGATATAGGAGGAGTCCCCTGTAGTGCATTTGCACATCTTCCCCAGCAAGGAGTGTTATCTCCAAGGGTTAGAAAGGCTGGATTCATCTCTTTTTCATGGATAGTGTAGGACCCACTGATAATGGGGTACTTTGACGCAGTAGTGGGCTTGAGCACGATATGGCCATATGGTGGGACCAAACCCCCATTTTTATTTATGGACTCTCTTCAGATTTGGTAGTAATTTCTTTTGCATTTGCGCGCTATTCTTTTTTAATGACTGGAATAGTACCACTGGATTGGCGTGAGGCCAATTTGGTGCCTATATTTAAAAAAGGATCAAAGTCTTTACTAAGTAACTATAGACCTGTTCGTTTAACTTCTATAGTAGGGAAGATACAGGAGAGTTTAATAAAAGAACACATAGATGAGTTCTTGCTGGAAAAAAATATTTTAGGTAACAGACAGCATGGATTCATGAAAGACAGAAGTTGTCAGACAAATCTGATTTCTTTTTATGAGAAGTTAAGTAAAATCTTGGATAGAGGGGTGGCCAGGGACATAGTATATTTCGATTTTGCCAAAGTATTTGATACAGTTCCCCACATAAGGCTGCTAAGGTGTAAGAAAAAGTCTACAGGCTTGGAAAAATCAGTTTGTAAATGGATAAAAAAACTGGCTAAAAGGCTGCATTCAGAGAGTAGTGGTTAATAAATCTTACTCTGAATGGTCTAATGTTATCAGTAGTGTACTCCAAGGTACAGTGTTGGGACCATTACTTTTAATATATTTATAAATGATTTAGGGTCTAGGATTAAAGGTACAATTTTGGTGTTTGCAGATGACACTAAGCTATGCAGTGGAATAGAGTCCTTACAGGATGTCCCCAACTTACAAGCCAACCTCAATGCACTGTTTCATTGGACAACTGTGTGGCAAATTAGGTTTAATGTTGATAAATGTAAAGTTTTTCACTTGGGGCTAAGATTATGCATGCATCATACATATCAGGAGAAGAACAGCTGTGAGAGTCAATAGTGGAGAAGGATCTGGTTGTTCTGGTGGATCATAAGCTTAATAATCACATGCAATGCCAAGCTGCAGTTTCCAAAGTGTCTAAAATAGATTCTTTTATTAAGAGAGGCATGGAATGCAGTGAGAGTGATATAATTTTGCCCCCGTACAAGTCATTAGTAACACCTCATCTAGAATATGCAGTTTAGTTTTGAGCACCATTTCATTAAAAGGATACTGGGGAATTGGAGAAAGTGCAGAGAAGGGCAACCAAGCTGATAAGAGGCAAGGAGGAGCTCAGCTATGAGGAAAAATTAGAGGAACTGAATTAAGTCCCTCTGGAGAAGAGGAGATTAAGGCAGGTGAAATGATCAACATGTATAAATACATAAGTGGTCCATATGGTGAACGTGGTGTTGAGTTATTCACTTTAAGGCCATCACAGAGGACAAGAGGGCACTCTTTATGTCTGGAGGAAAAGATATTTAATCTTCAAATAGGGAAATGCTTCTTCACAGTTAGAGATGTGAAAATGTGGAATTGACTTCCTCAAGAGCTGGTTCTGGCCAACTCAGAAGATTGTTTAAGGAAAGGCCTGAATTCTTTCCTAGATACACATAATATAACTGGATACCAATATTTATAGATAAAGTTGATCCAGGGAAAATCTGATTGCCTCTTGGGGGGGGTTCAGGAAGGAATTTTGTTCCCTTGCTGGAGCAAATTTGCTTGCCTTCCTCAGGATCAACTGTGGGTAAAGGATTTTGTGTATATATACAGTATATATTTTCCCCTCTGTTGATTGCACTAGATGGACTTTTTTCAGCCAGACTAACTATGTAACTATCTATTTCTCCACTTCATATACGGATTGAGAAAACTGCACTGCTCAGTGTTGCAAATTAAAGAAATAAAGCTTGACAATTAGAGAAGAGAACCTAGAAACTACTTAATCTGTCAACTTTCAATTTTAAGTCCCATTAGGCTTTCCTGCGATTGCCACAGTAAAGAAAGGTAAAGCATTTGTGTACTGTTTAACCACTTGCCGACTGCTCACAGTATATTTACTGCGGCAGTCAGCCCCTCAGAGGCAGAGCGACGTAGGTCTACGTCGCTAGCCTGTGAGGCTCTGGGGAGCGAGCGCGCACCCGCGGAGGCGTGCTCCCGCGCGGTCACGGACCCCCCCACGCGTGTGACTGGCGGACCCGATGTCCGCCGGTCACTCGTCGATCGTCGAGGGAGAGGGAGAAAGTCAGGCGGCTTGTGTAAACAAGCCACCTGTCATTCTCCTCGGTGTAAAGACACTGATCACACGGATCTACTATGTAGAACCGTTGATCAGTGTCCTTACAGCTCAAGCCACAGCCAATCACAGTAGAAAGCACGCCCCTAGGGACACACACAGCCCCTCCCTCCCAAATAAAGTTAACCCCTTCACTACCAGTGTATTTTTACAGTAACAGTGCATATGTATAGCGCTGATTACTGTAGAAATGTCACTGGTAACCCCAAAAGTGTCAAAAATGTCAGTCAAGGGTCCGATCTGTCCGCCCCAATGTCGCAGTACCGCAAAAAAAATCGCAGATCGCCGCCATTACGCGTTAAAAAAAAACAACAAAAATGACAAAAATCTTTCCCTTTGTTCGTAAACGCGATAACTTTTGCGCAAACCAATAAAAATACGCTTTTTGCAATTTTTTTTACCAAACATATGTAGCATAAAACAAATTGGCCGAAAATGTTAAAAAATTTTGATTTTTACATTTTTTTTGGGGAATTTCATATAAAAAAATGTGAAAAATATTGTTATTTTTGCAAAATTTACGCTCTTTTTTTGTTTATAGCGCAAAAAGTAAAAAGTGCACAGGTGATCAAATACCACCAAAAGAAAGCTCTGTTTGTGGGAAAAAAAGGACGTCAAATTAGTTTAGGTACAGTGTCGCACGACCGCGCAATTGTCCGTTAAAGTCACGCAGTGCCGAATCGCAAAATACCCCCTGGTCGTTTAGCAGGAAAATCCTCCGGGGCTAAAGTGGTTAAGAGGTATTTGTCAATGAGAAAACTGGGAAAAAAAAGGAACTACATCTTTTGTCATGTGATGCAGTCCATAAATATGTCCTTATAACTATGTCATGTATTTTATTATTGTACAGGATTTATGCAGAGCCAACAGGTTGTACAGCAGTTTACAAAATAAAGAAAGACAGTACAGCTGTAACTTACATTCCAAAAGGGAGGGTCAAGTGATACAAAAGGTAATATCTGTAATGGGATAAGTTGCCAGAGAAAGTAAAATTACATTTTTAGGTAAAGGTGAAATTTTCTGGAATTGAATAAAGGCAGACAGAATTGAAGATTACTGAAGAGATTGGGGTAGAGAGTTCAATAGGATAGAAGATGCTCTGGAAAAATCCTGGAGGTGAGCATGAAAGGAGGTGATGAGAGATATAGATAGTGGGAGGCGTTTGTGTAAATAGGATGGTTTGGGTGATATTTAAAAACTATGTTGGTAATGTAGCTGGGGACCAAGGAGTATAGCCTGTGTAGCGTTAGACCAACAAGGAAGGAGTTGCTGTATTTGAGCCAAGAGACAACAAAGCAGTGAATTAGTAAGTTTGTCATGTCATTATTTAGGAAGGGGCATATTTTTGAAATGTTATCAAGGTGAATCAGGCAAGACCTAGATAGAAATTGGATTTGGGGTTAGAAAAATAAGTAAAAGTCCAGGATTACCACTAGTGCTTTGGCATTAGGGGAGGGACCAATTGTTGTGTTATGGATTTTGATAGTTAAGTTAGGGGAAAGGGGAATGGAGGAGGGTTAGCAAATACTATGAGCTCACTTTTGGAAAGATTGAAATATGTAAAGTGGTGCGACACCCAAGCAGATAGTAATTTAGCAATGCACAAAGAAGTTGAAGGAGTGAGCTAAGAAGTAGAAAGATAGATTTGGATGCCATTGTCATAGAGAGGGTATTAGAAACTGTAGTAGGCAATCAACTTTTCAAAGACAGAGGAGTAGATAGAGAATAGAAGGGGTCAGGGGATGGAGCCTTGGGGATCTCTACAGAAAGAGGAAGAGGAGAGGAGGAGATGGAGTTGTAAGGAAGAAGAAAGGAGAAGATGGAGTTGTAGGTGAGACTGAAGGAACTCTTGGAGAGGTAGGAGGAGACCCAGGAAAGAGCAGAGCCAAAAGTGTGAAATTTTTTTGAGGAGCAATGGGTGGTCAACTGTATCAAAGGCAGAAGAAAGGTCTAATAGTGTAAGTACAAAGTAGTAGTCATTGATTTTAGCTGTTAGTGTATCTGTTTACCTTCAACCAAAGTTTAGGATAACAATTTGTTGGGAAATAACTGTCCTGACTTAATTTATTTCCTATGAAATTCTGTAACTATGAAATAATTATTACTTTATAAGATGTAAACTACTTTATTCAAATGCGCTGAATGTACATTTCTTGGCATGGGAGTATACATTTTATAGATGTGGGTTATGGCGGCCTTGTACATTATCCCCTTAAGACTATAATACATTGTAACTTTGAAAGATATACATAGATTATATATATATATATATATTTTTTTTTTTTTTCATTGTTCCTTGTGAAAATTGTTCAGGACCTGAAGTTAAATGAACTTTGCTGCAAATATCTCAAAATAATACATTGGTAAAAATCATGCAGACTGACTCTTTATTCTGAAAAGCATAATGGAAGTTAAAGTATATTTCCTGTTGAGAACAAAAAGGAGACTAATATTGTTTTTTCTTAATGTCTTTTGAAGTATAGGTTAAGGAATAACAGGTGGAGGTAAAGTATATATGGATGTGCATTAGTGTGTGAGGGGTATGGTTTGTGCGGGTACGTTTTTCAGTATATAGAGTTTATAAAATGTGGTGGTACTTAAGAAACTGTGAAAGAAATTTAAAAACACCTTTTTAATCACTCTATATAATAATTAGCTAGTTGGTAATCTGCTAAAAAGATAGATAACAGCATAGTCTATCTAATCTATAAATGATACAGCTGTAGACAACTTTATTTATATCATCAGTTACAATGAAGCTTATTCACAAAACTGAACAATCTTTAAAGTAAACCTCAAACCTAAGTGAGATATTAGATCATTAGGTGCAGAGATAAGACTAGCAGAAAATACATGCAAATATCTTTTGCTTTCTGCAAAAACTTATAGGGAAAAAAGCTGAAACTTTCTGAAGTAACAGGTGTAACCCTCTTTTGGGGGTTATAAGAAATTCCCCTCCCAAAACAGGGTATTACGCTAAACCAGTTGGTAAGTAAGAGAACCAGACTTTTGCTAAGTGGAAGAGTGGGTTTAATAATAAAGTTGGTAGCAGAGGAACTAATGTAGACATCATATAACATTAACCATAAGTAAATAGATGCACAGCAGTAGGAAAATCATGTAATCTTTATATAAGAAATTATTAATAATGGTACATACAGGCAATGTACAAACAGGTATTATAAGTAAAGGGCCCAGCATGAGTCCTGGTGGAAGTGTGCATACATACCCAGGTATATAAAGTTATTAATAGAGATACACTATTTCGTCAAAAGTATTGACGTGCCTGCCCAATATTAAACCCTTTACTATTGAGTTGGCCCTTCCTTTGCAGCTATAACACTTCTGAGAAGGCTGTCCACAAGGTTTAGGAGTGCGTCTATGGGAATGTTTGCCTATTTTTCCAGAAGTGCGTTTGTGAAGTCAGGCACTGATGTTGGACGAGATGGTCTGGCTAATAGTCTTCGCTCTAATTAATCCCAAAGGTGTTCTATTGGGTTGAGGCCAGGAGTCTATTCAGGCCAGTCAAATTCCTCCACCCTAAACTGGCTCATCCATGTCTTTATGGACCTTGCTTTGTACACTAGTGTGCAGTCATATTGGAACAGAAAGGGGCCATCCCCAAACTGTTCCCACAAAGTTGGGAGCATGAAATTGTTCAAAATGTCTTGGTATGCTGAGGACTTAAGAGTCACCTTCACTGGAACTAAGGGGCCAAGCCCAACCCCTGAAAAACAACTCCACAGCATAATTCCCCCTCCACCAAATGATTAGGACCAGTGCACAAAGCAAGGACAAAGCAAGGACAAAGCAAGGACAAAGCAAGGACCATGAAGACATTGATGAGTGAGTTTGGGGTGGGGGAACTTGACTGGCCTGCACAGAGTCCTGACTTCAAACTGATAGAACACCTTTGGTATGAATTGCACTTCTGGAAGAATGGTCAAACATTCCCATAGACACACTCCTAAACCTTGTGGACAGCCTTCCCAGAAGAGTTGAAGCTGGTATAACTGCAAAGGGTGGGCCAACTCAATATTGAACCCTACAGACAAAGACTGGAGTGCCATTAAAGTTCATGTGCGTGTAAAGGCAGGTGTCCCAATACTTTTAACAATATAGTGTACCTCCAGATGCAGCAAAAGTCTAGTTGCAGGGGCCTCTGAGAATGTTCACCATGCACAGGGCCGGACTTTGGGGTGTGCGAGCTGTGCGGCCACACAGGGCACCATGGGCAACAGGGGCGCCGTGTGGCCATCACAGCTCGCATAAGATCGGGCGCGCAGCGGGAGGTAAGCAGCGACCGTGGCCTGGACAGGGTTAACACAGGCCGCCGCCGCTTACCTCCCGCTGTGCGGCTGTGCCTCTGTCTCCTATTGCTGCAGTCTGAGCTGTGTATTACATACAGCCCAGCCACAGAGACGCTGCCGCTGACTGATCCCTCCTCCTCTCTGCAGGGATGCCAGAGGAGAGAGATCATCAGCTCCTCCTCCTCCCGCCCTGGGGCTCTGTGTGGGGGGGCTCTCTGATGTAAGGGGGGCTCTGTGGGAGGGGGCTCTCTGATGTAAGGGGGGCTCTGTGTGAAGGGGGCTCTCTGATGTAAGGGGGGCTCTGTGTGGGGGGTCTCTGATGTAAGGGGGGGCTCTGTGTGGGGGGTCTGTGATGTAAGGGGGGCTCTGTGTGGGGGGGCTCTGATGTAAGGGGAGCTCTGTGTGGGGGGTGTCTGATGTAAGGGGAGCTCTGTGTGGGGGGTTTCTGATGTAAGGTGTCTCTGTGGGGGGGCTTTGTGTAAGGGGGGCACTGTGTGTGGGGTTTCTGATGTAAGGGGGTCCCTGATGTAAGGGGGGGGCTCTGTGGGGGGTCTCTGATTTAAGGGGGCTCTTTGGGGGGTCTCTGATTTAAGGGGGGCTCTGTGGGGGGTCTCTGATTTAAGGGGGGGCTTTGTGGGGGTCTCTGATGTAAGGGGAGCTCTGTGTGGGGGGTCTCTGATGTAAGGGGGTCTCTGATTTAAGGGGGGCTCTTTGGGGGGTCTCTGCTTTAAGGGGGGCTCTGTGGGGGGTCTCTGATTTAAGGGGGGGCTCTGTGAGGGTCTCTAATGTAGGCGGGGCTCTGTGAGGATCTCTGATGTAAAGGGGGGCTTCTGTGAGGGTCTCTGATGTAAGGGGCTCTGTGAGGGTCTCTGATGTAAGTGGGGCTAAGTTATTAGTGATCATAAAAAAAGAAAAGTCAAATAAAGTGCAAAAAAGGTGCAAGAAAATGCGCGCGTGGGGGGCGCCACAGGATTAGCTCTCACAGGGCGCCTGAACACCTAAGGCCGGCCCTGACCATACAGCATTTGGTGTTGGTGTTAGAAATCTGAAGACAAGATCTGCAGTGATGAGGAGACCCTCCAGTTGTTATCCAAGCAGCAAGCAATACAGCTTTTCATCAGCAGAAACAGTGGTGTGGCACTGGAACTCTGAGTCAACCTATCTACTTTGTGATTAGTCCCTAGTAGCTTCTAATTTGCCATGCAATCAGAACTCTAACTATCAGAAATTGCCATCAGATGCCTAAACGGATCTAACCTATGCTGGCTATTGAGCTTGAAGTTAAAACTAGCTATAGAATCACAGACCGGAAGGGACAAGGTTAACTGCAATAAAAGAAGCTGCATATACAATAGGATACTAGAAGGTGCAATAAATAGGATACTAGAAGGTGACCACTACACATATACAGTAGCACATCTGGCACATCTAGCTCTCTGCCACAGTGCATATGAGATAATAACAATAGGATGGAGAGAATTCAGTCTCAAGGATTTAGGTACACATTTAAGGAGCTTTGGGCAGCTACAGTTATATTATTAAAGCATAGGAATATTTGCCCAAGAGTGTCTACTTCTGGTCTAGGTGAAAATACAGCAGCAGTGGCAGGGTGAATAAGGCCATGCTGTTAAGGTTCTCTGTCTTTTGCTATCTACTTCTTTCCTCTGGAGTTCCTTAGCCCAGCATCGCAGAGATAGGGAGCGCATACATGCAGTATAAGAAGGTTTTCCCAAAATGGGGAAATTAAACTGTTGTAACTCATTGAAAAGTAAAGAAATATTGAGTGTTTTACTAGAATTAGTGTCACTGTCACTATAGGTGACAATCCAATCTGTATACCCGCTCGCGCATCTCCCCCTTCGGTACCTAGGGCAGAGACTCAGCCACGTGAATGCTGTTAAGTTACGACTGCTATCTTGCCTGCTGCTGTTGTTGCCTGGGAAGCTGGTAGCAGTCGCAAGTTTGTGCACTGCTCATTCACCCTGCTGTAGGTGGGTAGAGTTCTGGGATCAAGTGTAGAGTTCTGGGATTGGGAGTACTCTCCCCCCTCAACATGAAGTATTGGTCCCAGTGGGCGTGGTGGTTACTTACTTGCATACAGTGTACCTGTAAAGAAAAAATAGATTGACAGTATGAGTATCTACCATGTTTACTCTTGTCAATATATACATGCATTATACATTCTAGAACGAGAACAACTAAAGGAGTAAATGGCTGAAATAGATCTTGGTGTTTTGGTAGATCATAGATGGCGAGATTAAGTTTCTAAAGCTAGCACCATTATTTATTTTATTAAAAGAGGTTTTAAACTCTAGGGAGAGAGAGAGAGAGATAATTTTGTCCCTGTAAAAAATCATTAGTAAGACCTCATCTAGAATATCAGCTGTGGACACCAGTTCACATAAAGGATATCGGAGAACTGGAGAAATACAGAGAAGGGCAACCAAACTAATAGGCATGGAGGAGCTCAGCAATGAGGAAATATTAGCTGTACTACGTTTATTCTGTCTTGAGAAGAAGTGATTGTGAGCACTATATATACAGTGAATACATAAGCGGTCCATATAAGCACATGTGTCAAACACAAGGCCCGTGGGCCAAATCTGGCCCTCCAGGGCATTTTATGTGGCCCTCGCACCTCTCCTCCAGATTCAGCACTTCCTGCTTTCCAGCAGCACCTCCAGCTTCTTCCCAGCAGCAGCACGAGGTAAGGGGGGTGCACTGTGATGTAAGGGAGGGTACTCTTGACTTCTAGTCTTACAGACACAATCGGCCCTTTTGAGGGCAATCATAGTGCGTTGCGGCCCCTGATGAAGTTGAGTATGACATCCCTGATGTAGAGTTATTCACTTTCAGGTCATTACAGAGGGCAAGGGGGCACTCTTCATGTCTGGGGGGGAAATAAATTTAAACCTCCACATATGCAAAGGCTTCTTCAGAGTGAGAACTGTGAAAATGTGAAATAGACTCCCTCAAGATCTAGTTCTGATCAACTCAGTTGATTGTTTTAAAAAATAACTGGATGCATTCCTAAATGCACAAAATATAACTTGATATTAACATTTATAGGTAATAAAATCAGGGTAGTTGATCCAGGGAATATATGACTGCCTCCTGGGTGATCAGGATTGAAATGTTTCCCCCTCTAGAGCAAACTAGTTTATTCTTTATTGGAGTTTTTGCCTTCCTCTAGATCAACTGCGGGTATAGGATGTGTTTGGAGGTTTTCAATTTGTTTGTATTTTGCTGTTGGTTGAACTAGATGTACCTGTGTCTATTTTCAACCTGACAAATTATGTATCTATGTACTTTGTTTGTTCATATACACCAAATCAATATTGATCTGCTAGACCTCACCCCATAGTAAAATAGCACGAAAAGACCAGAAGATTCTAATAAAATTTGATTTGTTTAGAACAGCACAGGGATAAGTTAAAGACTCAGTCAGTTTTTTTTTTTTTTATAGCTAACTGTATCCCTATTGGAGGGATTCCTGTCTGAATTGGAAGTTATAGGAAATCCCTGAAATGGTGACACAGACAACAACAAAAAACATTTTTGTAGGTTGGAGAAGGGTTGGAAATTCTGGGAATGATTTGTTTATTGTCTGTTAGGGATGCTATTATGTTCATGGCCACCCAAGATTTAAGCAAGCTTTGGGCGTTCGATGTTTGGCCCGCCAAAAGCAATCCTTCAGTTTCAGCTGATAGTCATTTTGTGATAGTATTACTACATTACCACTAAATGGCAATTTTATGCTGAAAGTCTGCAAGTACGGGGTTCTCCCAAATTAACGTCTGTTCCTTATTTAAAGAATGCATCCTAGCTTTCCAGAAAAGGGTGTCTGTGAGCATGCACTACCTCTCCTGAACGATACCAGGCCACATGCTTTCAACATAGGGAGAATACCTTACCAGGGCCCTTGTGACAAAGCACCATGTCCAAATGTTAATGAGTACAAGGTCCTCTTCACCACATCCCTGTCCCAAGGGATGTGGGGGTATGTGCAGGGGGACATATCATATTCTGGAAGCCTCTTTTAACCACTTTGCCGCTGCTCACTAGAGCTCTACTGCGGCAAAGTGGCTCTTGTAGGTCTGACGAAGTAGACCTACGTCGGCAGACACTCCCCCTTCTCGGTGGCGCGCGCGAGCCGCCGGAAGCTCGCTCCCGCTGTATTCAGTCACAGCGGGAGTCGGGCCAGGGGAGGAGCAGCGGCGATCGCCGCTGCTCTTCCCCGATCGTCGGGGAATCGAGTCTAGAGATCCGCCCGCTTGTGTAAACAAAGCGGGCGGATCTCCTAAGTGACAGGCAGTGTCAGATTGCAGGGTTCAGCATAGCTGAACCTGCGATCTGTCCCTGTTTCACTCAGTCACCTCCCCCCACACATGTCAGTAAGCACCAGGCATACATTAACCCCTCCCTCTCCAATAAAATTAACCCCTTCCCTGCCAGTGTCATTTTACAGTAACCGTGCACATTTATAGCACTGATTACTGTAGTAATGTCACTGGTACCCCCAAAAGTGTCAAAAATGTCAGACAAGGGTCCGATCTGTCCGCAGCAATGTCGCAGTCCCGCAAAAAAAATCGCAGATCGCCGCCATTACTCGTAAAAAAAAACCACCAAAAATGACAAAAATCTTTCCCTTAGTTAGTAAATGCAATAACTTTTGCGCAAACCAATAAAAATACGCTTATTGCGATTTTTTTTACCAAACATAGGTAGCAGAAAACAAATTGGCCAAAAATGTTAAAAAAAATTGAATTTTACATTTTTTTTTGTTTGGGAATTTCATATAAAAAAATGTGAAAAATATTGTTATTTTTTCAAAATTGTCACTCTTTTTTTGTTTATAGCGCAAAAAGTAAAAATCGCACAGGTGATCAAATACCACCAAAAGAAAGCTCTGTTTGTGGGAAAAGAAAGGACATCAATTTCATTTCGGTACAGCTTCGCACGACCGCGCAATTGTCCGTTTAAATCACGCAGTGCCGAATCACAAAATAGGGCCTGGTCAGGAAGGGGGTAAAATCTTCCAGGGCTGAAGTGGTTAACTAAACTCATTTGATTTTAGTCAACTAAAATTATTTTGATCAACTAAAATGTACTGGAGATTTTAGTCGACTAAAATGTACTGGAGATTTTAGTCAACTAAAAAATGATTAAAACTAAAACAATTCAGATGACTAAAATATGACTAAAACTAAAATGGTGTTTTAGTCAAAAGATTTTGATATAACCTTTATCAAAATTTGATGTTAAAATGAACAGTGGTCTGGAGGAAAAAAGGGAAAGGGGAGGCATGATTGAAATCTTCAAATACATCAAGGGGGTGAATAAGGTTAAACAAGGCAGTATTTTCAAGATCAAACCAAGATCAAAACAGGGACATGACCTAAAACTAAATGGAGGAAAGTTCAAAACTATTTACAGAAAGTTATATTTCACTGAAAGGGTTGTTGACGCTTGGAATAGAATTCAGCAGAGGTAGTGAGTCATTCACAATAAGTGGCTTCAAACATGCATGGGAAAACACAAATATATACTTAGACAAAAAGTTAATAATAAAAAAAAATACAAAACGCCAAAAATATAAATATATATATATATATATGTATATTAAAAAAAAAAAACAGACTCGAATTGCCACTTGGTCTTTTTTCTGCCATCACTTTTCATAAAATTTCCACAGCTGGCAACTGATCATAAACTAAGGGGCTTGTGGGTCCTAGGCACCTTCCCATGTATCCATCATAAATGGATGTGTCAGCACATTTTGTTTTGGTATGCATGAAGGGAATACTGACCCTTTATTTACATATAGAACAAAGCAGCCAGAAAATATCATTTAGCATGTTATGTAAAGGAATTGAGCATTTGTGTTGCTGCCCTTCAAGCCTTATTAAAAGATTTGGCTCCTGGTGAACAATATTTTTTACATTTTGTATTTGCATTGGTACATGTCCCCCAGGGTAGTGCCCCCCCCCCTCCCCCCATGCCTTTTGTTTGTTTTGGAGGGGCACCATGCCTTTATAAAAGAAAAAAAAAAACAGAAAAGTGTCATTTAGCACAAATGTGTGTGTATTTTTTTTTAAATTTCCTTGTATAAATGTTAATTTTGCTTTGGTATATCCTGCAAATGCAATACATCACTGACAAATTTAGAGCATCCCCAAAGCATGTTAATTAAAGGAATTGTGCATTTTTAAAGTTTTATTTTATGTCTTATTGAAAGAATTTCCCCCCGCAGAGTGGTATTTTTTGCATTGGTACATGCCTCCTTTAGCCATGCCCAGGTTCCCAAGACCTTTCTTTGAGAACACCTTGTCCATTAGCTTTGACAATGGAAATAGTTGATTTTCGTTTGCAATAATTTTTATTAAGTTTTCAGATAACAAGATGACAACCATCAACAGTGCAGAACAAACAAATTTAAGATCATAAAGGAAACTCAGCATGAACACAGGCAACAATAGTAACATGATACAGTGGGACAGCTAAGAAACCAGAGGCACATAGGGTGATCCAAGTAAGAGTAGAAAAAATAGATCACATTTACCAAATGATCTCCCAAAAAAAACACCTCCGTCCCCAACACTGATCGAAACCATAGGCTCCTGGGTGCCCAGCGACCCCCTAAAGGCAGTCGCCCGGGCACCCCAGGAGGGTGGACATTGCCCCCCCACCTGGCCTCGACAATAACAGGGCCATTCAGTAAGGGGGTAACGACACCACTAAGGCCGCTAAAAAATCATAATCACATTGTAGCTGAGTCACAAAAAATGACCTAGAGAACAAAGGAAGGAAGGACAAAGACAAAGAAAAAGGAAAAGGAGAAACGACAAAAGGAAGAGACAGGAGAGATAAGAAATCAGAGCAGTCTCAGGGTGGGCACCGTTCGGACAACGTGATTCTATGAAGTAAGGAAATGGAGTTTGTTCGGCAATAATTACAACAAAGCCGATAGATATTGGATCCAGGGTTCCCAAACTTTATCAAATTGGTGGCGCCTGTCCAAAAGGGTAGCCGAGAGGCATTTATTCAGCATGATCCAGGTCAATATAGCCGCCGTAAAGACAAACGCCACCAATTTCCTAGCCCCACGGGACACCTGGCCCGGGGCATGTCCAAGCAATGCCTGTTCAGGAGACTTGGACAGGTTGACCTGAGTAAGCAAATAAATAAAATTGTACACCCGGATCCAAAATCTCTTTACCTTAGGGCAGGTCCACCAAATATGGAGGACCGTGCCCCGGTGGCCACAGCCTCGGAAACAGGATGCTGGGGCTCCCGGAACATAGGCAGCTATATGTGTCGGCACCATATACCAACGCATTAACACCTTAAAATTAGCTTCAATTAAAGAGGTATTCATATATGACCTAGAGGTGTTCCGCTCCATATGGAACTAGTCCTCTAGTTCATACACTGATCCAAGGTCCTGTTCCCATTTTTCATGTATGGCTGTTTAACCGGAGAGGAGGGAGGGATGCCATAAATTTTTGAAATGTGTTCCATAAGCTTATCAAAGGATCTACACAAGTATTCCATTGGAGTAGAGGTCGTGAGATCAGAGGTAGACTGCATAGAATGGAGGTAATGTGTAAGCTGAACATATCTATAATATTCTGTGTTAGGAAGCTGATGCTTCTCCTGCAAAAATGTCCTCATCAGAATCCCTCTATGGTTACAACAATCTGGAATGCGAATAAAACCTTTATTGGTCCACCAAGCAAAGGCTTGAGGTTGGAGGGGGTGAAATCAGGATTGCCCACTATCAGAGCCAGGGGGGCATGGGGGGGAACGGAATCCATGGGTCGCTGACAACCTATCCCAAAGGCCCAGGGAGAAGGATAATGTTGGGCATAGCATGGGAGACATGTCCCTCTGTTTCATCCCCATTTAGTGGCTAATAGGTTTGGAGGGGTGATGTGCAGACTCAAGATACATCCAGCTCGCCCAATGGGAAGAGTGGAAACTGATCAGGTGTGACAATTGTGCATCATAGAAGTATTTGACCGGGTCAGGTGCCCCCAACCCACCCCTGCTTCTTGGCGTGAACAGCGTACTCCTGTTCACCCGTGGTCTCCGTTGACCCCACACAAATCGTAACAGTTTGGCCTGGAAGGCCCATAAGACAGGTATTCGGACAGCCACACAAGGAGAGTTCGGAATAGATATAGCAATCGCAGCAAAACATTCATTTTAAGCGCCAAACCATGAAGGGGGACTCCTCTCCCAGCGTTGGAGGTCTTGAAGTAGCAATCTGAATAAGGGAGGGTAGTTGGCTCGATACAGCGTGTCTACAGTGGAGGTTAAGTGAATACCAAAATAGGGGAGGGCTTTACTTTGCCACTTGAAGGGAAAGTGATTGCGTAATTGGCGTAAAGTTGCGTCATCTAAATTTAAATTGAGCACTTCTGATTTTGCATGATTTACTGAAAGGCCTGAAATTTGAGTGAAGTGTTGTAAAGTCCCATAAAAACAAGGTATGGAAGTGGTGGAAGAAGAGAGTAGTAATAAAATATCATCCGCAAACCCCCCCCCATCCACAGCGTATTCCCTGTACATCCGTTTGCAGCCTAAGTTTAATAGCCAAAGGCTCAAGGGCCAGTATAAATAGCAAAGGGGAAAGGGGACACCCCTGTCTGGTTCCTCGCCTAATCTCTATCCCAGACAATTTATGCCCTTTAATGACTAACCTGGCCGAGGGAGCTGAATACAGAGCTCTCAGAACCGTAAGGAAACGGGAGCCAAAGCCATATTGCCGTAATATATAGAACATATAATATCAGGACAACGAGTCGAAAGCCTTGTTAAGATCCAAGAATAACAAAATCCCCCGGCGGGGACCACCCCCATCCCAGTCCAACTAGACTGCCAAAATAACATCTATGAGGCGAAGGGTTTGGGCCTGACGTTTGGGCACAAAGCCCAAAGCCCACCTGATCCGGGTGGATATACCGGGCCAGGAAGGTGTGTAGTCTGTTGGCCAAGATTTTTGGCATCAGTTGAAGATCTACGTTGATAAGGGAGATTGGGAGATAATTGGAGCAGTCACTGTGGTCCTTGCCTGGTTTGGGGAGGACGTTAATGAAGGCATCATTATCGCTGAGCGACAATGATCCCCCATTCCACAAATCATTAAAGAAGGAACATAAATTAGGGGTGAGCAATTCCGCATATTTCTTGTAATAATGTCCCGAGAACCCATCCGGGCCAGGAGCCCTGGACGGATGCAGGGATTTTATCGCCAGAGATACCTCCCCTTCAGTAAATGGAGCATCAATGAGCTCCGCATGGTCCGCAGGGACAGTTGTCCCTTTTGTAAACGCTCCCCTTCAGTAAATGGAGCATCAATGAGCTCTGCATGGTCCGCAGGGACAGTTGTCCCTTTTGTAAATGCAACCGAGGGAATGCCGGGTTATAAGGACGGGGGTTCAATAAATAGTTGATTTTAAAGATTCTCTTTCCTTTAACTTTGTGTAGGTTTACATTAAAGATGTGTTTGAAGAATGTGCCCTTGAATCAATAATACGAAAACCCTATGCATTAAAAGGCTTACAAGTGTAAATAGAAATAGTGTTACATCCGACCCATATATTTTAAGTGTTTGTGGACAAGATACATATATTTTTTTTTTTATTTCTCATATCACATCACCAGAAATGTATTTACCCTAACTAGCCTTATCAATTCATACTTTGAGAAATAAGGCATTGTGATTTACGTTGGATATTGAGGTATTTTTGTCTGCACAGAAGTTTACTTTTCTAATGTCTCCTTTGCACAAGAATAATAAGCATTCTTCATACATTTTGGTTTCAAATAATAAGCATTCTTCATACATTTTGGTTTCAATTATTCAAGCATAAGAAACAGTATGAGAAAAAACATTTTAGTAAGTTATATTTGTTTAGGTTGGGCTGATTGATGTATAATGCTCCCCCTCTCTGTGAATATAAAGAACACTAGCTCCATAAAAGTATTGGCAGGCTATATATTAGCAACAATAATATATAATGTCAGATGCATATTGCCAGTGGAACAATATTCTTTTATACAGTAAAAAAAAATTTAAACTAAATACAAGTTTACAAGATATATGTAAAATAAGAGCCTCAAACTGACAATTATTATACCCCTTTTTTCCACTCAGCACTTGGGAAAGAGATTAAATACACTAATATGTTTTTGAGTAAGTAAAGGAGATTTATAGGCCTCATCAAAACCCAAACAAGAGAGAAATTAGGCCAGAACTTGAGACTACACTCCTGTAGAGTTGAGCGAACACCTGGATGTCCGGGTTCGGTGGGTCTGGCTGAACTTGAAAAAAAAGTCCAGGTTCGTGACTCGGACTTAACCCGAACTTGACCCCGATCCCGAACTCCATTGAAGTCAATGATGATCCGAACTTTTGAGCACTAAAATGGCTCTAAAAAAAACATTGAAAGGGCTAGAGGGCTGCAAATGGCAGCAAAAGCTTGTTAAGAGCATGGCGAGTGCTCTGCAAACAAATGTGGATAGGGAAATAACTTAAAATAACAAAAAACATAAAAATAAAAAAGAATCATCTTGATCTAGAAGGACGAGGCCCATATGGAGTAGGAGGTTTAGGTGGCAGTGGATGTGGCGATGTAGGTGGAAGCGGCGGTGGAGGAGGACGAGGTAGCCAACACTGGTTTTGGTTTTTAATTTTATTTATTTTTACATTAGGGTACACCTCAAAAGAGTGAGAAAGATCAAAAATACAACAATGGCTGGGTAAGGCCAGTATATATGTCTATTCTGCACAAGGTACGGACAAGTCCTGTGGGATCCATGCCTGGTTAATTTTAATGAACGTGAGCTTGTCCACATTGGCTCTGGACAGGCGGCTGCGCTTGTCTGTGATAATGCCCCCAGCCGTGCTAAATACACGTTCAGATAATACACTGGCTGCAGGGCAGGTCAGCACCTCCAAGGCCTAAAGGGCAAGCTCAGGCCATGTGCCCAATTTGGAGACCCAGAATGGGGCAGACCCGTCATTCAGTACGTGTATAGTACGTTGGGAACGGTAAGGAACTGTATATGGTATATGGTATATGGCAAGGAATGGTGATGGCGGCGGGGGGCTTTTTTCCCCCTTCTGGGTTGAGTCTGGCCTTGGAAAAGGTCTGTGTCCCTGGTTGTGGGCTGGGCTCTCCCAAAGCTGTCTAAGTTCTGAGGCCTTCTGTTAGGGACGGGGCTGCACTGGTCTTGCCAGGGACCGGGATTCTGAAAAGCCTGTGGTGTATGTGCCCATGGAGTGGCAGTCCAGGGGTGCCATAATTCACGGTGGATGGCAACACTATGAGTATGGCACCAAGGACACTGCACTTCCCACACACGTTTTTCACACCTGCCTCTAGGGCCGGGCATTTTGGTCAGGAGTCAGGACCAGATTAATTTTTTATTCCTGGCTGAAGGGCCTGCCATAGTATTGCAACGTGGCACTAACCTTGCACTTCTCCACTATCCCTTTCCCCACTTTTATGTGCTGTGTGTCTCACATTTTGTGTCTTTTATTGTGGCGGTACACTTTATTTTGCACAGCGTGATTAGTAGGGTGTAGGTTCTTGAGCCTGTCCCTGAAAGTCTTGGGAGGGGGTGGATATACCCTTCTGGATTGGTTCGCCCTCTCTCATAGGGTCTCTCTTCAGGAGAGCCCCACCTAGTACTTGGGGTGGTCTGTTTCAGCAGACCTCCTAAAGAACGGGGCTGCCTGGTTTCTGCCAGGTTAGCCAGTTTAAGTACCCCAGTCCCTGTCAGGAGCCTTGCGCCCTGGGGGATCAGGGTCAGGGACTATGTGTACACCCTGTGCACTTTTTGTGTTTCACTTTTTTGGTGTGCACTTTTTATGCACCCACCGGGTAATAGTCTGAGTGTGTTCACACACCACGGGCTTAAAAAAACCAAAAAACAGCTGGTGGTCCTGGTTGTTGTGGCGTGCCAACAAAGCTTTTCCACATTTCATACATGCTAACCCTGCCTTCTGAGGTGCTGGCGGTGCCCTGGCTGCGTTGGCAACCTCCTCCTCCTTCGCCTTGTGCTTCCACTGTGCCCCCGCTGTCAGGTGGGAATGCCACCAGCATTTCTTCTCGACCTTTTGGCTAAGATCAAGTGTAGTATCTGTTGTTATCAGTTAAATCAGTAAAACTGCCTGCTGTTGTTTACCCCTGGCTGTGCTGAAGTTGAACATGAAGGTGTTACGCTGACTGGATGCGGAGGCGGTAGACGATGAGGATGAGGAAGCGGAGTAGGAGGAGTTAGCAACAGGAGGCAAACTGAAGCGCCCTGCAATCCTCGGTGGTGGAAGGAGATGCGCCAAACACATTTTAAAGGGTGTATCTCACAGTAACATAATCAGCAAATGCTGCAAAATTTTGAATAGTCCCCTAAATGGGTGTTTATTGAATAGCAGAATAGAATAACAGTATGTAAAGGGTGTATCTCACACGTACACATACAGACTAGGCCGCAATTTAATATTTTTTCCCTAAATGGGTGTTTATTGAATAGCGGCATAAAACAACAGTACACAAAGAGTGTATCTCACAGTAACATATGCAGACTAGGCTGCAATAATTTTTTTTCCCTAAATGGGTGTTTATTGAATAGCGGAATAGAACAACAGTAACCAAAGGGTGTATCTCACATGTACAGCTACAGACTAGGCCGCAATTTAATATTTTTTCCCTAAATGGGTGTTTATTGAATAGCGGCATAGAACAACAGTATACAAAGGGTGTATCTCACAGTAACATATGCAGACTAGGACGCAATTTAATTTATTTTCCCTAAATGGGTGTTTATTTAATAGCGGAATAGAACAACAGTATCCAAAGGGTGTATCTCACAGTAACGTATGAATGAAAATGTTTTATTTTTCCCTGTAATTGGTGATTTTTTAACCACTTAAGCCCCGGAAGATTTTACCCCCTTCCTGATCCAGGCCTATTTTGTGATTTGGCACTGTGTGACTTTAACGGACAATTGCGTGGTCGTGCAATGCTGTACCCAAACAAATTTGACGTCCTTTTTTTTTCCACAAACAGAGCTTTCTTTTGGTGGTATTTGATCACCTGTGCGATTTTTTGATCATGCGCTATAAACAAAAAAAAGCGTCAATTTTGCAAAAATAACAATATTTTTCAAATTTTTTTATATGAAATTCCCCAAAGAAAATGTAAAAATCTAAATTTTTTAACATTTTAGGCCAATTTGTTTTATGCTACATATGTTTGGTAAAAAGAATTGCAAAAAAGCGTATTTTGATTGGTTTGCGCAAAAGTTATTGCGTTTACTAACTAAGGGAAAGATTTTTGTCATTTTTGTTGGTTTTTTTTTTTAACGAGTAATGGCGGCGATCTGCGATTTTTTTTTTTTGCGGGACTGCGACATTGCGGCGGACAGATCCAAACCTTGACTGACATTTTTGACACTTTTGGGGTTACCAGTGACATTACTGCAGTAATTAGTGCTATACATATGCACTGTTACTGTAAAAATGACACTGGCAGTGAAGGGGTTAACTTTATTTGAGAGGGAGGGGTTAAGTGTGTCCCTAGGGGCGTGATTCTTACTGTGATTGGATATGGCTGTGTGAGTAACAGCACAAATCAATGGTCCTACTTAGCAGGACCGAATGATCTGTGCTGTTACACAGGGGAGACTGACAGGCGGCTTTGTTTACATTAGCCGCCTGCCTTTCTCCCGCTGTAACCGGCGATCGAAGGTGACCGATGTCCCCCGGTCACGCACGTGGGGGGTCTGTGACCGAGCGGGAGCGTGCCTCCGGCAGCGCGCGCTCGCTCCCTAGACCCTCACAGGCTAGCGACGTAGACCTACGTCGCTTTGCCTGTGAGGGGCTGACTGCCAACGTAAATCGTCTTTAGGCAGTCGGCAAGTGGTTAATGCATAGACTACATGGGTAGTGTCACAAGTAATTAAACTCTTGATCTTAAATTCCTTATTAATGGCTGGAACTCTAAAGTTATCCCTTTTCCTGGGATTCGTGCGGGCAGTATAACAGGCTCTGCACCTCCCACATGCAAAGAATCCTGTCCTACCAGGGAAAAACGTAAATGTTTGGTGGGTCCAGAATCCTCTTTACCACCTGGCTCCCAAAATTGGGAGCCTTCCTGTATATAAATGAAGGTTCCTTTGGCAACACTTTACCCAAAGTTTTGTCCATTGTCAAAACATGCCAATGTTTTCTGAAAATGGTCTCTACATGGCGATAATCATTAGAGAAATTGGACAAAAAGTTCCACTCATGTGAATTATCTTTAGATCTCTTGGTCCTCACATTTTCTCTATCTAACAGGGTATTCCTTGAAGTGATTAGGACATTCTGGATCTCCTTATCCAGAGCATCCTCCCTGTAACCTTTGTCAATAAATTTATCTTTAATGACATCAGCTTGCAATAAATAATCATTGTCATATGTGCAATTCCATCTCAGACGCGTTAGCTGTCCCCTGGGAATATTTTTCAACCATGTAGGATGGTGTCCACTCTGGATCGACAAGTAACTGTTCCTATCAGTGTCTTTAAAATACACTTTAGTGGTAAAATTAAAACCTTCTCTACGTATCCACACATCTAAAAAGTGAACCTCTTTGTCACTCCTTGTAAAATCAAGTTTAATATTATTATGGTTATCATTAAGATGGCGCATAAAATCACATAAATATAATTCAGACCCCTCCCATATAAAAATAATATCATCAATAAATCTTCGATAAAATCTCAAATGGGGTCTGGCCGTGTTAAAAACAAATTTGTCCTCACCCTCCCCAAAATACATAAAAATTCCACATGCCCTCCAGCGCGCCCAATTGTGAATTACATTGGATCGGTATGTGCGAGGTTGGGACAGTATTTAGATACTTTTCTACAGCCCAGTGTAATATCTACTAAAGCTTTTTTAAAAGATACAAAAGATCTGCTGTGTTCGTTGGATGATGTGTTGTTGGGGGACGGCTTGCCCGCCTTCTTAGTGATGGCGGACGTGTCGTTCCTCTACACCAGGGGTAGGGAACCTATGTCCCGGGGCCGTATGCGGCCCTCAAAGTCATTTGGTCCGGCCCCCCATGCAACGGAGTCTGTTTCTCTCAGAATGCTGATCTGACAGAATGGAGCCAATGCTTCCTGTATAGTTCTGGCTCCATTGTGACAGTCTGAGTGAGTCACAGGTGGAGTGATATCAAATGCACTCCGCCTGTAACCAATACAGGAAACATCGCCTCTTCCTCCAGTGCGGCACCGCTGCTAGCCAGCATTTCCCGCCAGCAGCAAACACAGCAGTACCAGCCAGAGCCAGCAGTACCAGCCAGAGCCAGCAGTACTCACAGCAGTACCAGCCAGAACCAGCAGTACCAGCCAGAGCCAGCAATACCCACAGCAGTACCAGTCTGAGCCAGCAGTACCCACAGCAGTACCAGCCAGCAGTACCCACAGCACAGTACAAGCCAGCAGTACCAGCCTGAGCCAGCAGTACCCACAGCAGTACCAGCCAGCTGTACCCACCAGCAGTACCAGCCAGCTATGCCCACCAGCATTACCTGCCAGCAGTTCTTTTCAAAACTTACCACCACAAAGTCGACTGCGCTCCAGACTGACCGACGCAAACCTGGAAAACCAGTTGCGAGTAGCAACATCATCAATACCAGCTAACATCACACACCTCACCAAAGAGAAGCAGTTGCAGCCATAACATTAGGAGTGAGTTAATTAAATGTTTGACCAAATATAACAGGCAGATTTTTAAGTTGATAATTTTGTATGGCCCCCGAATGATTTAATAAATACCCAAATGGCCCTTGGCAGAAAAAAAGGTTCCCCACCCCTGCTCTACACCATCATACAACATGATGATGCTTTACTTGCCCTCAATTGGGCAATTAGCAGGAGGGATGAAGTCCCCCATGAACAAAAAGTTTTTATTTGTAAAGCACTGGATTTTTGTCATAATTATTTTTGGTTTCAAAGTAGATTTTACAGCCAAAAAACAGGAGTTGCCATGGGCGCTAAGTTTGCACCTAGTTTAGAAAACTTGTTCATGGCAGAATGGGAGGACAAATTTGTTTTTAACACGGCCCGACCCCATTTGAGATTTTATCGAAGATTTATTGATGATATTTTTTTATATGGGAGGGGTCTGAATTATCCTTATGTGATTTTATGTGCCATCTTAATGATAACCATAATAATAATATTAAAATTGATTTTACATGGAGTGACAAAGAGGTTCACTTTTTAGATGTGTGGCTACGTAGAGAAGGTTTTAATTTTACCACTAAAGTGTATTTTAAAGACACTGATAGGAACAGTTACTTGTCGATCCAGAGTGGACACCATCCTACATGGTTGAAAAATATTCCCAGGGGACAGCTAACGCGTCTGAGACGGAATTGCACATATGACAATGATTATTTATTGCAAGCTGATGTCATTGAAGATAAATTTATTGACAAAGGTTACAGGGAGGATGCTTTGGATAAAGAGATCCAGAATGTCCTAATCACTTCAAGGAATACCCTGTTAGATAGAGAAAATGTGAGGACCAAGAGATCTAAAGATAATTCACATGAGTGGAGCTTTTTGTCCAATTTCTCTAATGATTATCGCCATGTAGAGACCATTTTCAGAAAACATTGGCATGTTTTGACAATGGACAAAACTTTGGGTAAAGTGTTGCCAAAGGAACCTTCATTTATATACAGGAAGGCTCCCAATTTTGGGAGCCAGGTGGTAAAGAGGATTCTGGACCCACCAAACATTTACGTTTTTCCCTGGTAGGACAGGATTCTTTGCATGTGGGAGGTGCAGAGTCTGTTATACTGCCCGCACGAATCCCAGGAAAAGGGATAACATTAGAGTTCCAGCCATTAATAAGGAATTTAAGATCAAGAGTTTAATTACTTGTGACACTACCCATGTAGTCTACGCATTAATGTGCCCATGTAATATGGTATATATCGGACGCACTAAACGCACTTTAAAAAAACGTGTAGGTGAACATATCACAAATATTCTGAATGGGAAAAGAGAACATAATGTGTCTGCACACTTTAGACAATACCACCAAAGAGATCCCAGGGGCCTACATTTTTGGGGTGTAGAGAGAGTGACCCCACCCTGGAGAGGTGCTAATTGGGTAAGAGAGCTTTCAAAGTGTGAAACTAAATGGATCTTTTTAACACAAGCTCTCGATTCTAAGGGGTTAAATATTGAGCTGGATCTCAATTGTTTTATTAGTGATGTGTAATTTGAGATCCCCTCCCCCTCTGGTTTTATGTTTTTACAGTTTTACCCAATTTTATGCAATTATGGTTTTATGTCTTTGATATAGTTATATATGTATATGAACTGACAGTTCATTTTATGGTGTCATTAATTTTATATGATATTATTGTTATTTGGTGCTGATTTATTCTAATTTATTGTTTTAAAAGATTTTAATATTAATAGTATTCATGATGGTTGATGTTGTTTATTTATTTGCACTCAAGCTTCATTGATTGTAGTATTATCTGCACATAATATTTATATTGTATGCGGTCATATGACCCTATATATGGTGTCACAGAAGTATTTATGAGTGTCTTTATTTATAGTAGTTTATTGCAAAATATCTATTTTTGCTTTGAAATACACACTGACCCAGCCACCTGAATTTGGGGATATGGTTGGCTGCTACTGCTGTAATTTGTTTTGGTAGATTGTGTGAATGTATTTAAATTTAACTTTAGTTCATTGTGAATTGTATGTCCAATGACATATATGGATCTGACCACTAGAGGGAGTAGTAAATCCCACACGATCCGTGTATGCTGTAACATCGGTATCATAGTTTAAAGGATTGAGTTCAAAACAGGAATAGTGTAAGGGGTCGAGTAGTCCTCTGCTGACAGTTCCCATGATTCAGATGGCTGGTAGCCGTTATACACATCCTGTCCTGCACCGCTTCCGGTTCATGGACCAGGGCGGGTCATGAGCTCCCTATTTAGTTGGATGGCCATGCCGTATAGCCATGCCCCCGTGACGAAGTTGGAAATGATGAAACACGTCGGGGCGTGGCTATACGGCGTCCACTAGGAAGTGTTTGATGACGGGGAAGGTGTTCTGGCGTCCGGTGTATACAGCGGGAACCGCAGACCGCACATTGGGGCTACCAGATCCTGAACCAGTCTACTCACTTATGCTTTACCAATCGTTTTTAACAAGTGAGTGTGATGTGTATTGTTTTCTTCAATAACTTTGTGTTGAAACGTTGTCACGCTATGGAGGTGTTCTTTGTTTTGTCACCCATATAACATGCATGAGAGGAGGAAGTGTGCAGCAGCCGCAGATACCATGAGGAAGCTGTTTGATTTATTCATGCGGTTTTAGCCTATTCCATGAGAGTGGTTAGGCATGGTCCTCTGGTGAGTTTGCATTCTGGCTAATTCCCCCCAGCACTGGTGGTGGTGACATCCTTTGGTGATCCCTGTATTGGCACAGAAAAGACCCTTTTAACACTGTGATATTTAACAAAGGACTTGTGAAGGACTTTCAAAAGCTGTATTGTTACAGATTATATATTTTATCATTTATTATATTTATATGCTATTTATGCACCGTTTGCACTTTATGATAGGAGGTTAACACCATCATTGCGCTACTGAAGTTCTATAGAATTCTTTGATGTTTTTCTGTTATGAATTTTACTTATATATAATTAGTAGGCATGGCTGTGATGGCTTCTAAGGGCACACTAGTTAAACACTTGTTGATTGGCTGCCCTGCAGATGTTGAAACAGCGCCATTAAAACCGCGCCAAAACAACCGAACAACGGACCGCATCCCGAATATACAGTAAAATGTTCGGGTCCGTGTCCGGGTACCGAAAAACCCAAAAGTCCGGTACAATCCCGAACAATACAGTTCGTGTTTTCTCAACCCTACACTCCAGTAGTCTACAAATGTGGACTATAGCACCAACATGGTGGGGACACAAGTATATATAAACACATATTCTTTATTGTACAAAGTTTAAATAAACAATTAAAAATGAAATACCACCTACAATTATCTGGGGGGGGGGTATATTAGTAAACATAATCATGTATGCATCTAGATTAATGTAATCATAATGTCTGGAGTACGTGATAAGCAGTTGTCTGTGGGAGTCAAAGTTTCACCAAACATATGGCTTCCTCAGGTCCCAGACAAGAAAAGAGCAGATTACCTACAATAACATTAATATCACATTATGTGATGCAGTACGTGAAAACATAACATATGATGGATAGCACTATGCATATGAACCATGTGTGCCCATACCAATGATAACAGCCACCCAAAAAAAAGTCCACCATCACCCAGGGCCGGGCATAGGGGTACCAAAGGTGAGCAACCCCCAACCAGAAGGCACCCAGATAGAGACGGCCAGGATGACAGTTATAAGTATCTGGAAATACAGTACAATCAAATTAATGGTTTCAGGGGATGGATAGAAGAAACCAATAGTTTAGGGGTGCTATATATACTCACTTCAAGGTAACATTGATTATCTTGAAGTGAGTATTTAGCATCTGTTTTGAGCTTCATTTCAATAGGATGGGCAATATTATGGTGAATTTGCATTGAATTGTATACAATATATACCCCCTTTTTTTTTAACTCCTTCTTTGGTGTCCAAAGGTACTGGCTATTTGTTACTTCTATCCACCCCCTGAAACAATTTATTTGATAGAATATCCTCACCACCATACACATTAAGATTTCGCATCTTAGTAAGTTTCTGAAGAATATTCTACTCTATGTAGACTTATTCAAGCTGGGAGTATACAATAATCATACTGTATTTCCAGATACATATAACTGTCATCTTGACTGTCTCCATCTGTCTTTCAGTTGGAGGGTTGCTTGCCCTTGGTACCTATATGCCTGTCCTGGGGGATTATGGACTTTCTTTTGACTTGCTGTGATCATTGGTACACATTGTTCATATGCATAGTACAATTCAGCATATGTCATATTGTCATGTACTGCATAACATACTGTGATATCAATACTATGTTATTGTAGGTAATATGCTCTTTTCTTGTCTGGGTCCTGAGGAAGCCATTTATTTGGCGAAACGTTGACCCCACAGACATTTGCTCATCATGCACTCCAGCCACTGTGATTACATTCATCTGGATGCATGCATGGTTTTGTTTACCAATCACTATATTATGTACTATCTTTAGGTATTTTGAACATACCCCCCCCCCCTGCAGAATTGGAGGTGGGTTTTAACTGTTAATTTATTTTTAAACGTTGTACAATAAAAAAAAATGTTTTATCTATACTTGTGTCTCTACCATGTTGCCACTATAGTCTGAATTTGTAGGCTGCTGGACCGAAGTCTCCAGTTCTGGCCTAATTTCTTTCTTGTACTAATATGTTTTTGTGAATGGATGCCTATTCTAAGATGAAGGCTTAAATCAGTTTAAGAAAATCTGCTGTACATGTAAAACTGTAGAAAACAAAAAAATGTAAAGAAAGCATATTATGCAAGTGAAAAATATCTTTTACATTTTAAGGTATGAAAAAGTTGAACATTCACAGGATTTCAAGCAAAATGAAACTCAATTATAAATTCCAAATATGAAATTTTGATCCACAACATGAACATTTTTGGATTGAAGCACAAAATGATGATTTTCTTTTTCAAATTTGTACAATATATATATATATATATATATATATATATATATATATATATATATAATTTATCTGTATTGCCTTATTTAGAAAATATCTGGTGTGTTTCCGGAACTTGTAAATTAGGAACCATATTTATAACATTCTAGGTAATCCAAGTAGACTCACGAGCAGTCACAGCATCTTCACATTCACTGTACATTTTCACCCCATTATTAATACTGTAAATACAATAGCAGCATGTTTGATAGGTTATTGGTTAAATTATTGTAGAAACATTTGTTAGTGAATTGTTTTTATTATTATTGTGAAGTGACTGTCCAGTTAGTATATTTTATTTGTGATTTTTTTATTATTGTATGGCCACGTGCTACTATGAAATAATCAAGTTACAGTCATTCGATTCAGTGCCTTTCTTAATCAAATATGCTAATTTATAGCTTTTTATCACTGCAACAGCATTACACAGACACACTGTCATATTGGAAACTTGTGTTTGATCTACAGCAAAATTAACATTCTTCTGTTCAAATAAAATATACGTTGAAAGGTTTATTAATAACATACTGAATATTTTTCTTTATCAGGGTTGGCATGAGTGGATTACTTTCATAAGTCTAAAGGGACAGTTTTCTCACAGCTGACTTTTCAGGCTTGCTGGATGCTAAACAGTTAGGCTTTGTGCACACGGGCATTTTAAAACATATCTATCTACACTGGATCCAGCATACACAAATTCACATTTTAGCTCATAATTATGTGCATTTATGTGTGTTTTTTTTTTTTTTATTTCAAATGGTAACTTTATTGAAACTTGTACATAATAAAAAATTACAAAGAGTACATTTGGGTATAGCAATAATAAAACAAGTTCAAAGTCTGAATAATAATGTAAGTCTCTCATTCTAAATACCTGACCATATTATACAACACAGCACCACAGGAAAAGAGGAGGAGAAAGTTAAAGGGATACTCCACAATTGTTCTCTGTTGATATGGAAGCGATATTATATCTGCACTATTTCTATCAAGCACACTGACAGATGCACAGACCAGTAAAAAAGAGCTTAAAGACTCACAGCTCCCCCTAAACACATATGGATGGCACCTGGTGCCATCCATCCCAAATCTTGTTGAATTTAGACGGACAGCCTCTATGAGACACAGAAACTATAGAAATCTGAGTGGAAAAATATTTTTTTTTTCCCTAAATACTGAAAAATAATTATTTTCCTCTTACATTGGTGCTTTTTGAAGAGCAGGTTAGAAAAGCAGTGTCTGTCTAAAGATTGTATGTCAAAGTTAAATATGAAGGAAAAAATCTTCTTTCTTTTTAAAATGCAGATTAAGCAGACACATATGCACTGAGCTTGCATGAAATGAGCAGCACCGCACGCCTAACAGACTGATAAAAATTTTTATTTTCTCCTTTCTCCTCCTCACTTGGCTCAGGTCAGGGCATAAAGATTGTGCACTGCACCCCTACACAATACAATTAATGTAGATTGCTGTCTGATTAAAGCAGATTGTTCCTATCCTATGCTTTCCCTAAAAGCAATCTCCAGCCTGTCACTACAGTAAACTCCTATCTCTCCCTCTGGGCAAAAAGATTGTGCACTGCACCCCCACAGAACCAAATCAATGTAGATCGCTGTCTGATTAAAGCAGATTGATCCTATCCTATGCTTTCCCTACAAGCAATCTCTCCAGCCTCGCCCTACAGTAAACTCCTATCGCTTCCTCAGCAGTATCAGGAACCTCTCCCTAGTATAGTTATAGCAGAGTGACGCACATCGCTGTGTGACTCCAGCTTATATAAAGTCTGGGTCATATGCTGCACTGGCCAATCACAGCCATGCCATTAGTAGGCATGGCTGTGATGGCTTCTAGGGTACACTAGTTAAACGCTTGCTGATTGGCTGCCTTGCACCTGTTGAAACCGTGCCATTAAAACCGCACCAAAACATCAAATAACATTACTGAACAACGGACAGTACCTGAACATACAGTAAAATGTTCGGGTTCGGGTCCGGGTACCGAATACTCAAAAGTCCGGTACGAATACAAACAATACAGTCCGGGTTCGCTCAACCCTATTCAGGATATCTTAAATGTTCATTAAGGTCTAGATTACATGGGACCACATTTTTTTTTTCAAAAGTTTTGCTTCCTGAAAAATAATGATTATGAAACACCCCTTCAAACTGAACATACATATAATTACAGAATGACTGTATCAAGTATAAAAGAGTTTTATACAAAAAAAGAGTGAAGAATATGCTTGCCAAGGAGAACCTATACCATATATCCACTCAACCTGTGCTCAGAACTTATTGAGATGGCAACTATACCTGAATATTCTGACACATAGTCTAAGCAGCTGCTATAAAAACATCAAAATACAAAGAAGGTGTTATAGAATATTTGAAAACAATAAAAATATATCTAAAACACTAGCAGCGCTAAATAGCACAGAGGTCGGTGAAAGACACTTCAACAAGAGTCCTCAAAACACCACTCCTATAGTCCAGTCTAAAAAGACGTGTGTCAGATATAAAAACGAACACAGTCCATCGGAAAGGTAAGGGAGTGAGGGATCTTGACTTATCCACCAGACTTCCACCACCAACTGGTGCTCCCCCCCTATTCTCAAAACTCTCCAGACAATCGGTGAAAAAACTCCTTCAAAACATCCACCAATCAGCGAGTGTGAGACTCCAGACTTGGACGGTTAGATAATCCCTTCCAACGTTACTCCATTCAGAACCACATGTAAATGAACAGAGTGGGGGCGAAAATAGTGTAATTCCGCACAAATTTTATTGAATAAAGGAAAAACAAATTGAGCCCCTCTCCCCTCCAGATGTCTACTTACAGGAAGGCCGTTAATGAAGGCATTAAGTAAAATATACACGCTTGATGACCACCAATTCCGATTCCCAGATGCCGAGAAAACTTGGAAGAGGTCCGGCGTGATGATGGTGCAATAGGCGACCGCGCACACCAGCTCTGACGCGTTTCGTCGTGGAGACTTCTACCGAGAGCATCATGGTAGAAGTCTCGGTAGAAGTCTCCAAAAAAAAAATTTGGGGGGATGAGAAGGACTGTGCAGACTCCCTAGAATGAAAAAATGATAATCGTTTCCTCTTCTCACCATGGTAATCCTTCCAGGAAAACAGGTCAACATGGATGACAGTTTGGCAAGTAAGAAAACTCAGAGAGTGTGGTCGAGTCTCTTGAATCCCGGGATGCAGGGAAAACAAAAGAGGGGGAGGGCAAAACATGTGAGGATGTTGCCCTGATTTTAGAAGAATCACCCCGGGATTTATGGAAGAAGTGTATGAAGGAGTTGGCAAAGTGACAGTTCCAAAATAGAGGTGTCTCTGCACTTAATACCTCACATTACCTTCACCAACCTGTTGAGCGCTAGAACAGCGTTAGCAATGAGAGGCAGGTCCGAGTCTTCTAAGTAGGGATTCAGGAAGATCTTCTAATACATGTCAGCCATATAAACCAAAACTGAGAGGAAAAAAAAAAACGTCAGAGTTATTGACATGTGAAGGATCATTTGCTGGTTGGTGGAAAGCAACTGGCCCCTAAGAATTCTTCTTTCCTAGATATCATCAGGCCAAAGCTAGCAGTGCCATCTAGTGGGTAAAAAGGGAGTGCTGAATGTTCACTGCATGGGAAAACTAAACATCAAAGCACTTTATGGTTGTAATCAGATGCAGCATGAGCCCCAAGTCGGAAGTGAACCAAAATGAACTCCTTGTTTGAGAGAAGTGAGGAAAAATCACTGATTCCTGAGGGCAACACAGGCAGGCAAGATTAAGCAGCACCGCACAAGGAAAATCTTCCTAAGGTACATCTATTTGAGATCCCTTGACCTTGGTGTCTTAGGGGGAGAGGAGAATGGGTTGAGTAAAGTTCAAGTTTTTGAATTTTTTCCCTCCTTTTGCAGATAGGGATTTATGAGAGGCAGGATAACTTGTCACAGGGTGTTGGCAAGATGGATATGTGGGCAGCATAAATTCGGCATACCACTCAGGGAGATTAATTGGATCCAAATGCAGGCTGGCATAAAATGAGGGTAGGTCATCTGGTGTTCGCAAAAGGAATTGTTTCCCTTGGAAGGATGCTTGGACCGCGAATGGAAATTTCCATCTGTATAGTATATTTTTCCCTCTCAAGGCATCTAACACAGGTCTGACCGCCCTTCTGTTCTTCAGTGTGATGGGTGATAAATCTTGGAATAGCTGATTTGGTATTTCATTGAATAGGATTTGTTCATTTTGCCCAGCTTTATATAAAATCTCCTCTTTCAAGGTGCGACTTGACAGGCAATAGATTATGTCCCTCGTGGGGGGGGGGTAGAATCAGGGGCTTTTGGCCTAAGGGCTCTGTGAGCTCTTTCCAGCTCAATTGGGGATTCAGAAGGCCTTTCCAATAAATTGTTAAATATAGATGTCAGGACCGGTCTGATATTATCATTTTCCACCGATTCCGGAATTCCCCTTAATCTGATGTTGTTTCGCCTCCCACAGTTGTCTAAATCCTCTAGCTGACGGTTCATAGCAATTAGGTGGCCGGAATGTGTAGCTGTGACCTCTTCTAATCTCTTTATGGCCTTGTCCCTGTGCTTCCCTGATCTCTCCACCCCCACCATCTGATCTGTGAGCCTGATAATGTCGGCCTTCAGGTCTGTGATGGCCGCTGCAAATGACCCCTTTATGTCTGCTGCTATGGCAGTCATGTCATTAAATGTCAATTGACGATCATTATGAGAGAAGTCTCCTACCGTGTCCTCCAATGCCGTAATTGAGTCAGCATCGTAATCTTCTTCCTCCTCGTGTGCTGACACCCGTGCCATCTTGGGGCCTAATGTACTCCGTCTGGATGGAGCCTGGGCCTTGAAGAGATACGCGATAATCCTGTTGTTAGGGGTCTTGCTGGATCTCTGGAGTTTGCCCTGTGAGTTAGGTTTAGTGATTTTACCCATCTCAAGGAAAATTGATGATTTTCGTGGCCTCAGAACGTGTAGAGAGCTGTCTGCAGTCCGGAGCTTCTCTCTCAAGCAGCCATCTCTGATATAATTTTTTATGCACGTATATGAATATGTTCTACAATACAAAGACAAAAAGAATGTATTGCTTTCAAGTACAATCAACACAGAAACCAATGTGTCCATAAGGAAGCACAGGGCACAAGTAGTAGAAAGACCTATGGCCATTGCTCAGTATACAAAATTTATGTGTTGATTTTTCTGATCAAAAGCTTGCCCCTTACCTGGTTGTAAGAAAAACAAAAGCTTGGTTCAAAAAAGTGGCAATATACCTTTTGCAAATGACCTTCTATAATTCTTACATAATTTACAAAAAGGCAGGCAACGGGCACTAATTCCTAAAATACCAGGAAGTACATCACATAAATTAGAGTCAGGCCATACCCCCTGTAGCTTGCATGACAGATACACAGGCACAATTCTGCAGTGCTCCCACCTACTCTGAAAAAAACAAGGCCTCCAAAAAATGCAGTGTGTGCAAAACAAAAATTTTGAATGAATACAACTATCACTGGATGATGCAACAATAAAACTATTGCCTCACCCATGAATACTTCAATGTTGACAAAGACACTTCAAAATGCAAAATGTACACCTCAGGGTTAATAGTATGCTTTTTTCCCAGCTAGCCATCACGGGGCATATGTAGTACTGTTTTAACCACAAGAAGGGGCAAAATATATTTTGTGGTATTTTATAGCAAAAGACACTTGTCCTCTGAAAATCTTATGTAAGAAATTCAACTATTGCCATTTTCCAGTTCCATGTTTCTATTTTCATTTATTTGTAGAAAAAAAATAGAATACATTTTTATAAAGCATATATACAGTATCTCACAAAAGTGAGTACACCCCTCACATTTTTGGAAATATTTTATTATATCTTTTCATGTGACAACACTGAAGAAATTACACTTTGCTACAATGTAAAGTAGTGAGTGTACAGCTTGTATAACAGTGTAAAGTTGCTAACAGTGTAATCACCACACAAAATATTGACACTTTGGGCCCATTTTAGACATTTTAACTTAGGGGTGTACTCACTTTTGTTGCCAGCAGTTTAGACATTAATGGTTGTGTGTTGTTGAGTTATTTTGAGGGGACAGCAAATTTACGCTGTTAAACAAC
The DNA here is from genome assembly GCF_965119305.1 of Pelophylax lessonae. Taxonomy (NCBI): domain Eukaryota; kingdom Metazoa; phylum Chordata; class Amphibia; order Anura; family Ranidae; genus Pelophylax; species Pelophylax lessonae. The sequence continues at coordinate 121,431,919 of NC_138776.1, read as the reverse complement.
CTGTACACTCACTACTTTACATTGTAGCAAAGTGTCATTTCTTCAGTGTTGTCACATGAAAATATATAATAAAATATTTACATTGTTACCTTTAAGGGTTTACTGTTAAAAAGTACATGGTTTTAGGGTATAATTGTTTTATTTTAAATCAGTGAGAACTTGAAAAGAAAATTAAATATATGCAAATGTAAAAAAACAAAAAAATATATTTTTTTTCTGTAAGTAACTTTTTACATGCTTTATACAATTTTTTTTGTAATTTTAGTGTTGCAGTAAATAAAACAAGCAGCAAAATAAAATGTATATGTTTTCCCCACAGTAACTACTTGTACTTGTGTTTAAAATATTGCTGATCAAATTAGAAAAAAAAAATTGTTTAAAATTTTATTTGTTTTTCCCCTTAAAATGCAAATAAACGTTAAAAATTCCAAAAAGGCCTAAAAATCACAAGAATGTTCTGTTTGTGTCCTAAAAATGATATATGTATCAATTATGTATCATAAGTAATTACAAATTTAAAGCCTTATGAATAGACACATAGTGAAAATGTGAAAATATGGTCTGGTCCATAGGGAGCAAGCAGGAGAAAGCTGAAGTGGTTAAAAACTTGAAGGGTGGTTTACGATTTGCAAGATGCTGTCAAAAAGACCTCACTAATCCAAACATTTCAGCCAACAAGAAAAATATAGGGAATGTTTTACTGTCCTTTCATCATCACATGTTTCTGTCAGGGAAAGGCCAAGGAGAGATCAAGAAAAAACTAAATGCAATGTCCTTCACTGAAATTGCAGGACAGGGTGCATGTATCAAACTGCCCAGTCACTAGCAAATCATTTGTCATATTAGACAGGTTTGCATTTGTTTTCCTAGGTGGTTCTCTTGCCACATCACTTCAGACTCCATATTTACTTGTGACCTTTGTATCTATTGCATGATGGCTTTTAATGCACTTCACATTGTGGGAAAATTCAGTTCAGGTTTCAAATGTCCTTATCTATCAATCTGCATAATATCCTTAAAGCTCCCTAAATCCTCCAGTCAAAACTCTTTAATTGTGCAATGTAAATAGTGTGCTGTCCCTGATGATAATGCCTGAAGCAAAAGATAAATATCTGATATTCAAACGTAAATAGATTAGTTCATATAAAGAACAGAAATTACAAATAAACATTAAATATATAAAAAGTGCACTATCCCTTTAAATGTTGATTAAACCAAAACTCTAAATAATTAATTGATTATATAATTAAATGCTTCAGTGCGCATGTGTAAGTAGGATACTGCACTTTTTATATAATTATTGTTTATTTGTAATTCCTGTTGTTTATATGAATAAATCTATTTACACTTGGATATCAGATATTTATTTTTTGCTCTAGGCATTATTAACAAGGACAGCACACTATTTACATTGCACAATCTATCAATCCATTATTCAGAATACCTAGTTGCAGCGGTCCGGTTTTATCTGTGGGCTGAGTGCAAGGAATGCTCTACATAACTTTTAAAACACTTTAATTAATTTTAAATAGATTGGGGAATGGATAGGGCTATTGTCAAGGTTTTATTGCCATCTATGTTCCTGTTTAGGAGATCTACTCTGTTTATATATAGTGAGTACACCCCTCACATTTTTGTAAATATTTTATAATTTTTTTTCATGATACAACACTGAAGAAATAACACTTTGCTACAATGTAAAGTAGTGAGTGTACAGCTGGTATAACAGTGTAAATTGGCTGTCCCCTCAAAATAACTCAACACACAGCCATTAAAGTCTAAACCGCTGGCAACAAAAGTGAGTACACCACTAAGTGAAAATGTCCAAATTGGGCCCAATTAGCCATTTTCCCTCCCCAATGTCATGTGACTCGTTAGTGTTACAAGGGTTCAGGTGTGAATGGGGAGCAGGTATGTTAAATTTGGTGTTATCACGCTCACTCTCTCATACTGGTCACTGGAAGTTCAACATTGCACCTCATGGCAAAGAACTCACTGAGGATCTGAAAAAAATAATTGTTTCTCTACATAAAGATGGCCTAGGCCAGGGGTGTCCAAACTTTTTTCAAAGAGGGCCAGATTTGATAAAGTGAACATCCGTGAGGGCCGACCATTTTGCCTGACATTCTTTGGACCATTAAAATTAAATGCAAATTAACTATTTTAGGCAAAGTTTATTGCAAATGGCATACTTTTCCATTTCGTCACATGGATGACAAATCTAAACTGGTGTTATGCCAGTTATCATGGAGAGAGCGCTGGTCCTGTCATAGTAGTGCCAAATGTATTTGTGTTTTTAGCAAGGGATATAAAGCTGGTGGGGATGGGTGGTGGGTGTTAACAGTGTATTCACAAGTAACATGGGCGTTGAAAGATCCAGAGATCCCAGTGGTCCTGAGCAGTGCTCTGGGATTCAAAGAGGCCACAACAATAGACTTTTCCAAATGACCTGTGGGGCCGTAATAAAGCAGCCTGGGGGCCGCAATTGGCCCGCGGGCCGGACTTTGGACATGCCTGGCCTAGGCTATAAGAAGATTGCCAAGACCCTGAAACTGAGCTGCAGAACAGTGGCCAAGACCATACAGCGGTTTAACAGGACAGGTTCCACTCAGAACAGGCCTCACCGTGATACATTACTCGTTATATGATACATATGTACATTTTTGTCATGTGTGTATAGATTTATTACTAGAAAGAGCCAACAAGCCAAACCAACATGTCAGAAAAATGTTTAAAAACAATCAGGAACAGACTTCATGAGGGTGGCCTGAGGGGCCAAAGTCCTCTAGTGGGCCCTGTGCCCACTGCCTGGCACCGTGAAGCTCAATAGGCATTTGCCATTGAACACCAGAGTTGGCAGGTCCACAACTGGCGCCCTGTGCTTTTCCGTTAAAACATTTATTGTGAGATAAAAAAGGTATCATATATCATACTCACAAACGCATGTAATAAATACGCATGTCAAAGCACTGTATTGACAGATATACTCCAAGACATGGACAGTTCAAATTCTGCAGGGAGGCCAGATGGCATCTATACAGGTTAGGCTGATGCGTTTCAAGGGAGAACCCTCTTCCTTAGAGCCAAAAACACAAAGGACTCACTACACAAATATATACCTACAAGTTGGGCTGCCCTCATGAATCAGTCCAATGAGGGCAGTCCTGCTTGTAGGTGTATATTTTTGTTTTAGGTCATTTGTGTCTTTGGCTCTGAGGAAGAGGGCTCTCCTTTGAAACATGTCAGCCTAACTTGTGCAGATGCCATCTGGCCTCCCTGCAGCATTGGAGCTGTCCATATCTGTCCATACAGTGCTTTGACATGCATATTTATTACATGCGTTTGTGAGTATGATACTGTATATGATACCTTTTTTATCTTTCAATAAATGTTTTAAAAGAATTGCACTAGGTTGGTGCGCTCTTTTCTTCTTCTTGTTATCTTTCTAGTTCTTGTGGATACCCATGGTCCTGAGAGGGCAGCAAGACCCTAGGTGCTGCTAACGAAGTATAAGACGCACTTCCTTTCCTTAAGCATAACACCTCAGCGCAGGAGAGTTACTTTTGGCCTTGTGTTTTCACCCTGAGCATATGTGAGAGACATGAAAGGGTCTGGAGAAGCCATGGAGAATGTTATGCTGCCTGTAACATAGTTCAGCATGACCGGTTTGGTGGTGGGTCAGTGTTGGTCTGGGAAGCAATATCCATGGAGGGACTCACAGACCTCTACAGGCTATACAATGGCACCCTGACTGCCACTAGGTATCAGAATGAAATCCTTGGACCCATTGTCAGACCCTACACTGGTGCAGTGGGTCCTGGGTTCCTCCTGATGCATGACAATGCCCAGCCTTTTGTGGCAAGAGTATGCAGCCAGTTCCTAAAGGATGAAGGAATTAAACCATTGAATGTCCCCTACGCTAGCCTGACCTAAATCCAATAGAACATCTCTGGTACATTATGTTTCGGTCAGTCATACACCGCCAGGTTACACCTCAGGAGCTCATTGATACCCTGGTCCAGATCTGGGAGGAAATACCCCAGGACACCATCTGTC